>NW_020538040.1:81560173-81770173 GCF_003426905.1 Ctenocephalides felis | reverse complement strand
TTATCTTTTAAATTTTTGTTTTTTATTTGATGTATTGCTCTTGAAGAACCTACTTATATACCTCAACATTAAAATTTACTACCTTAACTCATTCGAGACTGCGATTTTTTTCAAACGCGGTCTCCATAAGCGATTTTTTTTTCTGTTTATATTGTTCATTTTCAATAAAAAAAAAACTTGTTTACTACGGAAATCACCCAATTCTTAGCAAATTTATATAAAAAGGATGATTGCACACCATGTGTACAAATCGCTCCTCAGAAAATTTTTATTGCGAGGAGCGGTTTGAATTCCATGTGTGCAATGTAAGGTAAAATAAAAATACGTCATTAAAATTGAACATTTATTTTAAAAATGATTAGATAATATAAAATCATTATGTTGCTTTTAATTATGAAAAATGGAATATAATGCGAAGTAAATTTTTAAGAAATAGTAAAAAAAATAAGTTGAATAATGAAGAAAATAATATAAACAGGAAAAAAATTTTCTTACATAGTTCGTTTAGGCGGTATATATAGAAGGCGATACTATTGCTGTTGGTGATAAATTTGCAAAATAGAATTAGATAAATATGGGTTCTTACATTGATATTTTCTTAAAATGTAAGTTTCGAAATTCCAAATAAAATGTTTTGGTACGCAATAAAACCAATGCCAAATTTTGTTTTCCTATACTTTAAAGATACTATTAATTTAAAAAAAATCTTATCTCGACGACTATTTTACTCAGAATAACTGATAATAGCTCATTATTATTATTGCACACACGGTGTGCAACCGGTCTTATAACCTCGAAAAGCAATTGCACACATGGTGTGCAATCGTTCTCGAATAGGTTAACACACACACACACACTATATTATATATATATATATATATATGTATATACACACACACACTATATATATATATGTATATATATATATATATATATATATATATATATATATATATATATATATATATATATATGAAAATGCAGGTGACCCAATATATCATGGGGTTTACATTACAAAAAACTATTGTGTTATGCAAATCTCTGTTATATGAAACAAAAGATGAGTACAAAAAAATATGTTACATATTATAATTTCATAATAAGGTTAAATATATTTATTAATTTTTTTTAAGAAGTTTTATAAATTAATGCTATATAATATGAGCGTTTTTCTTTCGGCAAGACATCCTATCTTTTTGTGAGCATTTTTTTGTACTAGTTCCACGCTCACTTTTTGCAATTTCTTGCTTTCCGTGATAAGTTTTTTATTTATTTTATTATTGATGCACATGCACAAAATTTTTTTACTAAAAGTTTGTGATCATTTCGTTTGAAGAATATTTATTTAAGAAATATCATTCTGTTTGGGGAGGCCTAGGCTTTTCTTCCTATATACGTACTCGCTCGAAAGAAAAATGTCAAATGAGATATATATATATATATAAATATCTTTAGTACTAGTTTTAGCACATTAATTAAGTTATGGTGATTTTACTAATTCTAAAATAAGATAAAGTTTGTTTTTAATAGGTTTTACTATATTTTGTATTTTGTAAGATTCTCGAACCGTGTTACAGAAATATCATGTTATACTGAGGTTACCTGTGTATATATGTATGTGTGTATATATATATGTATATATTTATGTATATATATATATATATATATATATATATATATATATACTTTATGCTTCATTAACTACTTTGTGGTGCTGAACTTTATACATTATTTGTTAAAATTTTATATTATAAATACTGTTAATTTTATGGTTTTGTGTTATTTGAACAAGAAGTTCAAACTTTGTTAAATTCTTTATATTATTGTGTCATAGAGCTCGGTTTAAAATTAATAAGTTTTAATATTTTACTAGAGATTAGTACTAACTGTTCAAATACTGTGATAGCTAATAAAGAATATTCATAAAATAGTGCAAACTTACATATAAAAAATTATGTACAAAATGAAAGAATAAAAGAAAATTTTGATAATTTTATTATGACTACGATCAGTGTTTTTTTTTTGAGCGTCTAATATGTGAATTTATTTATTATGGAGTATTGATCCACAAAAAAATGTAGGTTCATGAGCAAGTAAAAGATAATCTAATATATAACTCTGTTCATTTAATTGTATCCTTGATCAGGTTTTGCGTTGTAGTATATAGAATCTTATTATTGAATATGAAGTTTTAGATTCCTTCAGAAGCACATCACTTTGCTCTCTAGCCAGAACGATTGCATATTGATGGGAATTTCAAATGCTAAATTGCAAAACTTAGAGTAATAATAAATGAATACTGACCTAGATTTAATTGCGTTTGTTTAAATTGTTTAATAATGAAAATGTAATTATTTTCATGGAAAATTAATTTTTGTGGAATACAAATATTTATGGTTCGATACATAAGAGTATATTAATTACACAAATTTGCAAATATGATCTTAAATTTTATTCAAAGAAAATATGAACAATGATATAATTATTATTTTATATTTTTAGGTAAATTTTAAATATGTACTTTATTATTAAATTACCATTCAGTGTGTTCATATAAATAATAATAAACAACTATCATATGAATCTTATAGATTTTAAATAAATCCATTCATTTTCAACAAATGATGATGAGCATCAACAAGGTTGATGTTTAGATTTTTGATTATTTATCTTCTTAGCATTCATAAAAAAATAACGTGTGAGTAGACACATGCTTGGTATGCGATTTATTAAATTATTAAATAATTCATTAGAGTAATCTATAAATGATATAAGTACGGCAGAATAGATACCTGTTGAAATTCTTAATAATGATTGCAACGAATAATGATTACTTCTTACAGGTACATGAGTTCTTATTAATTTTATAATTAAATACCATATTTAAAGTGATCACTTTGTACCCTTTACTTATACTTGTGTATGCAATTGTCAATTATATGAATTATGTTTGCATTAGGAAGTAACATATGCTATGATACACTTCTTATGATAAATATTACAAAGGTTGTTGTGCTAATATTTTGAAAATGACGTTGTATGGTTTCTGAGAAAAAGCGCGTGTTAAATAATTAATCAACTTGTTTTTAATTAATTCCTTAATAAGTTGAACTAATAAGGATAATTGAAAGCGAAAACTTTATTTTTGAAATAAACAGTTGAAAATGTTATTTAAATATCGGTTGATTAAGTCAATTAGTACACCTATTAAGAAGTGACTGCAACTTGCTTTAAAACAAATTGCCACTTTCAACCAGTTTATGTTTATAGTTTATTAACGATTTGTATTTATTTGTATCAAAATTTTAATTTTTATTCTTTAGTTTAAAAAAGACTATTTCAACAATCATCTATAAATTTTGGATTTAAATAAAATTGGGCCTATTTGTAATATATTTGGGCCGGTATATAAGTATATACAATAAATTAACATTTTATTAAATTAAATTGTAAATATTTCATATATTAATGCAACAAGAAAAGAATACAACCCAATATTTCGTCCGCGTGAAATTTAACAAAAATGTAATAAGTAATAATTATATAAAATATAATCTCTTATACCAGACACCTATTAGGGGCACCATTGCCTGAATAATATATCAATAAAACTAGTGGTGTATGGCATCGTGCTTTAAGGCAAATTGCAGAAACTTTCCATACTGTAACGAAATATTCGTGTAATATTAAATGTTTTCAAATAGATGATTATAAATTTTGAAACAAAAATATTTTGAAAAATAAAAATTTGAAACAAAAAGTTTTTTTTCCAAAAGCAATTATTTTGTTAAAACAAGCAGAAAGTTCTTCGAATCATTCAAATCGGACGCTTAGTTCTCTTAAAAACTGACGTTTTTTTTGCACATTTAGCATTTATCTTCGAAATGGCTGAACCTGCCTTTGTCAAAAACTAATCACCTCTTCTCCCAATCATCACAAATCGAATGTTTTTTAGATCATTCAAATCGGATACTCCGTTCTCTCAAAAACTCGATTTGTATTTTCTGCACAAATCGAATGTTTTTTGAACCATTCAAATCGGTTGATGTTAAATTCTATGCAAACGAAATCACATAGGTCCAGCTGGCATATTACATAAGTCGTGTATTGAGTAGTATGTATTAAATAAGTATTGATAATAATAGTATCCTAATTCGACGGATTCGAATTTGCCGCTCTCGACCAGTCTGCCACTTGCGCCATGAACTGTCAACGGCATGCTTGTATAATTTTTTGACCTGTCAAAAGGCCGAGTTAACGATCTCACATTTACTGTATTTTAATCTATGATGTGATTGTCAAAATCCTCATTAATTTGTTCGCAAATGTCAGTTGTTGCGAAACAACTATTGCTCGTTAATGTTCAGTATTTAATAGTTTAATTAATGGAGCCGAAGAAAGAATTGTACCTGGCAAAATGTATGGACGAGCTGAACAAAAAGCACGGTTTTCCAAATCTAAAACAAAAGAAATGTAAATTGTACGTGTTTTTAATGAATTGTGTTTATTCAATTCTGATAAATAACTTGTATTTTATTTTAGTTTATGTACTACAGCTAATAAAGCATATGATCAGGCATATAAGCACTATATACTAGGAGATGAGGAGCAAGCTTATACATTTTTTATGAAATATCTTAATTTGATTAATACAATTCGTAATTCGACAGAATACAACAACAATAAGGCTGACATTAATCGATTACTTGACGCAAAGCAAGTGCAATATGCTTTGAATTATGCAGAGGAACTCAGCCAAAGTCTTAAAGAAAGGTCTTGTAGGATTTTGCAAATCTTTCCTTAATACAATTACTATACCTTCATAGAACAATTTGCAACTGGTTACATCATTTCATTTTCATTTCTTGAATATTAATATGCATCAAATATTAAATTGATTAAAAAAATTCACCTGTACTAATACTGATTAACAACCTTTTTATTAAATAACATGAGTCTGTGCTTTTAATTCACATTTATAATTATAATGCATGAGACTGATATTATGCATTGGCCACAATCTTTTTAACATGCTCAGTAGAAAGTTTTTCCTGAGATATTTAAAAGTTTCACAATCGATTGATGTGGTCAGACATATCTTTTATTAAATAATTTTGAGTTTTCTATGTATAAAATTAGTCATTTAAATATGTGTTTGTTTATTATAAAAAAAATGCTTTGTTGATAAATTTTGCCCACCTGTTGATATCACATACTCTGACTAAAATAATTTATTACAAAAACTGGATTTGAAAAATAGTTGCACAATTTTTCAACAATAACAAATAACACAGTTACATTTTTATTCATTTTCTTTAATTGAATTGCTGATTAGTGATATTTTATTTAGGTATACTATTTTAAAAGAACAAGAGGAGTCGAAAAAAATATCCGAATATAATAACAAGGAGCCTATATCTGAAGATATAGAGAATGATGTTCAAAGTTTACATGTACCAAATAGTTGCAAAGGTAAATTTTAATATCATTAGTAAAAAAAAAGTGGAACGACAAATGTTTTGACTGGCAGTGTCATAATTATTTTATCAAATTACAGTGCTTCTGAATTAAATTGAGAGTGATTACTATAACAATTACTATGCGCATTAGTATAATTTTTAACTTGAATTAGACAATTAGACATAAATTACTTCTTTAAATACATAATAAATAATTTCCATTTTTGATGCACTTAAATAACTTACAATATTTTTATCTAACATTGTAAAGCCCAAATATGTTGCATCATGGTAAACCATGTGAATTAAGTATGATTTGTCACAATTTTTTTCTATATAGCATAGTAATTGTTTGATGTTAAAATTAACATTTACCTACAGTATACAAGCATACATACATCTACATATATCCATATATATATATATATATATATATATATATATATATATATATATATATATATATATGATAAAATTGTTTCTTGGGCATCCATTCAGTAATTAAAAAACAGTTTCGTGTGTCAACATACACGTAACATGGTCTTCAAACTGACAACATGTTCGTTTGGAATAACCTTTTTTTATAATAAAATATTTTATTTATTTTAATTTTACAATTTTTTTTGTACAATTTTGTGTGTTTTTTGTGTTATTTTTTAAAACTTATTTGTATGCACTGAAGATTGGTCAAATCAAGACCCGAAACGTATGTTTCTCTAAATAAAAACATTTTTCAATAAAACTGCTTTTTAATTACTAGATGGATGCCCAAGAAACAATTTTATCATATTATTTCACCATCTGAAGAAAAATCTCTCGCTTTATATATATATATATATATATATATATATATATATATATATATATAACTTGCTGAAATGTTTTTTTAGTATAGTTGGTAATAAGATATTTCATTTCTAGAAGCTGGTTCCAATAACCCCAAATTTATAGCATGTGCCGAATTATATCAAATAATTGCAAATGCTCATTCACACTCATATTTGATAATTGATACTAGGAAATCTGATGATTATAAAAATTCTCATATCATGAGTAAATATATTATAAATTTACCAAAAGAAGAAATTGCACCAGGGTAAGTATTACATAAATTTAATAATGTCAATTTATATTGCTTCTCAATGAAACTCAAATAAATTTTGTTGCTCACTATATGTATAATGAATATGAATGGACATCTAATATACAAGTTTTGCTACAATGAAATTTTCAGGAAATCAGCAAATCAATTGGTACTGTGTTTGGGGCCAACAGAATTATCTTTGTGGGATACAAGAAGCACTAAAGAACACATTATATTAATAGACTTAGAAGGAGATCCCGGCAATTTAAGCCAAGCTCTTTGTGATACACATGCAGCATTAGTTCATGTACATAAACTTTATAGTATAATTTTTATAAATGTTTTAATAAATAGGAATGCAAAATTAATTATTCATCATTATTAGTTTACTTTTAAAATTTAGAGATTGTCTTTCTAATGTATAAGGAAATACTTGTTTCTATTATCACATAAGGGAAATAAAACCAAGTTTGATCATAATTACGAATAGAATAGAGATTTTCTTGATTATTATTAATGAAGTTCATTAGCAATATTAAATGTATTTTTAATGTAATATATAAAACTATTAATAAAACTGTGTTTATTAACAGTGGGATCCTCAAGCTAAGTACAAACATGCTCCTGTAATTCTTAAAGGCGGTTATGCTGAATTTGTTGTTATGTATCCAACACTATGCTTAAATCCGAAAGAGCAAATTTCCTCAAGTCCGGATTTCAAGGACATTCTCGGTGAGCAATTAAAATTCTTTTTTTTGTTTACTAATGTTTTATTTACCTTTATCAATAATGTTTTTTTCAGACACTGATGTGACTTATCCATTTAATGATATGACTATTACAAATCTACAGCCAACAAATTTAAAACCCAGTATTGATCGTAATAGTAAGGTACACGATTATATTGGTTTTATATTTTATGAGTTTGTTGTTTAAATTGTATATATTATTTTGTTGGCATTGCAATGTATGCATTATGCATTAAAAGCAACAATAATATTTTCAAATATGGTATCATTCTATTGTTAAGAATAATTTTGACAAATGGTATCTAGTAGTCATAAAGAATTTGGTATCATATTAAATGATTAAATTGATTAAATTTGCATTATTTGATTGTGTCCAAAAATCCAAAGTTATTTTTGCTTTTTTTATTTACCAAAAAATTTATCAATGTGTTTTAAATTATTGTTTCTTTTATATAAATTTAGTAGGGGACAGACATTTGTAACTGCCAGCAAGTTATACTTTGTTTGGGAATTTTCTTATTAATCTAGTTAAATGGTTAAATATAGAAACTTATTAAATTATAATTATAACATTAGAGTAACTACTTATTGCATGTGTTCATATTTGATCATTTTGTACAATGTTCTAACATATTTTAAAAATATTAGCAGCCATCATAAATAATCTATATTTTTATCGTTGTTGGCAAAATATTATTAACTATTTTAAAAATACTTTGTCTATCTGATACAATCCCTTTTGACCAACACAATGTTTTACTTAGCAGTTTATATTAATGATAATATTATGTGTTCTGATCTATTAAGATATTTTGTTTTATTAATATTGAATATCTTCATTAAAATAAAATATTTTACCTATGATTGGTTGCTAGTATTTTTTACTATATTTTTATATATGTGTGTATTTTACTCATCCAATCATTCTAAAAATGGTTCCAATCAAACTAAACTGGATATACAATTTTGCTCTATATTAATGATATGGTGAAAACAATTATATCAGATTACAAGATAAATAGAATACATTCCACTATAAGGGTTTCAAATAATATGATAATACAAAAATTATTATGGGTGTCATATTATTTTAGTCAGCTGCATTAAAACTTTATGAAGAACGAAAACGTAAGAAGACAGATTTGTTAAGGGAGCATGAGAAAATTGTGGATAATTCTATTCTTTTGGAAAAGAGTAGGCTTGATGCAGAAAATTATTGGGAGACCTTAAGGAAATCTCGAGAAATGGAAGCAGAAGAGGAGAAAAGATTAGCAATACAAGAAGAATTGCAGATACTGCAACAACAGATATTGCAGATGGATTCCTTTCAAAGAGACAAGGTATTGCTGATGTATAAAGGAGGCATAGTAACAGGTTTCATATGTGTTGCTTGAGTAACTATTTTTCTCATGGCTATATAACTAAACACAAAGTCTTTTATATATTGAGTTTACCTAATATTGTGCTCTTTGATCTAAAAGATATCTAAAATCATACATTTTTAAATATGATTTTGAAAACTGTTTTTCAGATAATGGAAAATGAAGCTTTACGTAAACAGTTAGAAGAATACAAACACAAAGAAATGGAGAGTTTAGAAAATAAGATAGATAAAACCATAATTGATCAAGAGAATAATCAATTTGAGTTAGATGCAAAACGTATTGAAAAGAAAGAACGTGAACGACAAAAATTGGAGCAACAACGTGAAAATTTAGCTAAAGAGAGGCAAAGGAAGCTTGATGAGGCTAAGGCTATGAAACAAGAATCTCTAAGGAAATATGCGGTATGTATAAATTACTATCATCAGTTGTATGAGAGAAAAGGAAGTTTATGTGAATTTTTTGAATAAGAAAATGTGGTATTTATTATTCTAGTAATGTACACTCATAGTTTTTTCAACACTTATTATATTATATATATATTATATATTATATATATACATATATATATTAATACTGGAACAAAGAATTTTGTAACATCTTTAGGAAACATCATCTACAAGCCTGAGTGATGAACCAGCTACTAATGCAAAAATGAAGAGATCGTTATCTACACCTAATGTGGCACAGGTAATCTTATTCTTTTTTATAAATAGTATTTTTTTTAATATGAGTTCATAAATTTTGAATATCACTAGTTAGTTGTTATATTATATTGTTATATTAAAGTTTATAGATATAGTTTTAGACAAAAGTTATTTAAAGATTTGAAAATATTTTATGTAAATTTATTTATTTATGTATGGTAAGTTGGTAAGTGTTATTTTTTGTTTATTAAGTTGTATGATTTCAGATGGATCTAGATACCAAAGTCATAAACAACATTCCACAATATGATAGAGCTGTAAAACCGAGCATTCATCAGTATGACACTAGCGTTAAAAGGGATGTTGAAATAGGAGTGGTAAGCATTTTAATTATTTGCTTATAATATACTTTTTTAATTTATTTATTTTATTAATTATATATATTTTATATATCTCAGTCAGGCAGAAGTGTCTGGTTTGAGAGATTATACAAAATATCTATACATAGTTTGTATTTATTTACATGTCATTGTATTATATGCCATATCAACATTTCATATTATTCATTTATATGTATATTTATTTTGGCATTCATACTTTCTCTAAACCAATCATCTCAAATTTCTTTATAATATCTTAATATTTTTAAAATTACCACTCTCCTTTGATCATCTTGATCTTTTTCGGGAGCCCATTGTTTTATAGCACTCCATATAGTGTTTTGTCTGGTTTTATTTGTTTTTGTTTGTTTTAGATGAAAATTTTCGTTTTGTCTTGTGTTGTGCTAATGTATTTTCTCATTTATTAATATTGATGTACCTGTTATTATTTTATGTTTAATTTTATGTATTTTAACTATTAATGCAATGTACTCATTAGTAAATACTTACTAAGAGTATCTGTTATTATTTACTTTAAGTCAGACAATTATTTAACAATCATATGAATAGATCAGGAACTTCCAAGAATCTTGCATACTCTTCGATTCATGAACATTCAAATTTTCTTTCAAAGATATTTTCAAATACTAAATTGAATGAAGAAAAAAATTATATAATTTACTAAGTAAGCAATTATTTTCTTTTGTATATTGTGAGCACAATCATTGATAACAAAACATTGTTATGCTTAATAAACTCATATTCAATCAGATGGTATTTATAGAGAAATATGTAACCATTTGACATTTTATTTAACAAACTATTAAAGATTTTAAACATGATATAATGTTATTATAATTTTGTATTACAGGCTAAAGGCTTATGCGGGTTAAAAAATCTTGGCAACACTTGCTATATGAACAGTATAATTCAATGTTTGAGTAATACAAATTACTTAGTTCGTTACTTTTGTGATGGTAGCTATAGGGAACACTTAAACAGAAGTAATGAAACTAAAGGTAGAATTGCTGAAGAAGTAGCTACAGTTATCACATCTTTATGGTCTGGACACTATAGAGCTGTGGCTATTCGAGAGTTTAAGGTACATTCATTGCATTACCAAATTTCTGAATTTCTGAACAAAAACACTTATCAATATTTAGAATAGAATGATGAACTTATTAGACAAACAAAAAAAAACTAAATAAATCAATTAACTTTTTTTATTAAATTACGTCCGGATGAAATCGCGGGGAACAGCTAGATGAGATAGGATAAGATAAGATGAGGAAGGATAATTTTTTTTAAGGGGCACACCTAGTGTGAAATTTTCAAAAAATCGAATTTTATTTTTTTTCCATATTCTGATAGGTCATACCTTTAAAGAAAACATTTTAAATCAATATCTTAAATAGTTTTTGAGTTACAGCCATTTAAAAGAGTATAACAGTGAAAACGATCATTTTATCTTTAAACGCGTTTTTCTCGAAACAGCATTTTTCTAATTTATTGGGGTGGTTACTCGGAGACAAAAATCCGGTCGCTATCAATTTGTTTTGCATCTCCTCTATATAGTTCTCCATACGATGACCCTCCAGTTTTTGATATGATCAAAAATTGGATTTTGGCAGCCCAAAAACGACCAAAATTTTAGGAAAAATTTAACCTTTTTTTTTCAACATGCCGTCATTTTGTCAATTTTTGGTTTTTTTGTTCGCGCAAGGGTCATCGTGCAGACAATATGTTTTAGTTCCACAAGAATTTTTTTTTTTTGGTTTTTTCAACAGAGAAGGCTGCAATCACTCTAGCAGTGGAGGACCTTTTTTTGACGCCGCCGGAGATCGCATGTCATTTCAATTAATAAATTTTAAATATTTTATTTAAAAAATTTTACTGTGTATTTTCAAAGCATGTATAAATATACCCTCAAAATTTTAAATAGATGGATTCACTAGTTCTGTTGAAATCGATCCGGTCATTTCGGAGATTATTCTAAACAGGCAGGTTGACAAAAATTTAAAAAAAAGTTGATTTGGTATATACATCCTATTTATATTGATATGAATGTATCGAAAAAAAAAAAACGCTATTTCAACATTACAAATAAGCATTCTAATTTTATCTATATGTTTCTAGATATCTCTTTTGTTTGGCATTTTATTTTGTAATTATTTTTTTATTTCTATATGAAAGAGCGTTAATTTTTAAAATAACAATAAAGTTTTATAAGTAACTGACAAAATCATATTGAAGAACAACTTAAAAATTAATGTCTACTCGCCAGGAAGCAAAAATATTTTGTATGATTTTTTTTTTTTTTTTTTTAATTTCAATAATTATTACAACTGCTAATTTATTAACATCAAGTAATATTGATAAATAATAATATAAATTTAAATAAATAAAAGAGCAAAGGATAAAATTTACATAAAAATAATATCCGTAATATGATTTAATGTAAAATATAAGCAAATAATAATAAAAATAAGATTAATAAATAATATAAATAAAATTTCAGAATAATAAAATAATACTAGAAAAATAATAAAATATAACAAAATAACAATAATAGAAATAGTAAGATAATATTAATAATAATAATAATAATAAAAATAATAATAGTAATAATAATAATAATAATAATAATAATAACAATAATAATAATAATAATAACAATAATAATAATAATAATAACAATAATAATAATAATAATAAAAATAATAATAATTTACAAATTTATAAGATCGTTTGGAATTTTTCGTTTTAGTCTTGTTGGGCGCGCTTCTGAGTATACTTTGTTGGCCAAGTAATTTGGGTGCTCGTCTATTCTTTTTTTGTAGTTGTTTGTTTTTTGTTGAATTTCTTCATTTACTGTCATTATGTTGCTGTCCTGGTGAATCAGCCAGTTGGGAACGTATCTAGGTGCATTCAGTGCCTGCTTATGATCTTGTTCTGCACTCGCTGAATAATCTGTAGATTGTTTTTTTTGACGGTGCCCCATAGTTGAATCCCATAAGACCACACTGGTTTAAAAATACATTTATAAATAATTAACTTGTTATTCGTCGATAGTTCGGAACGTTTATTTAGTAGCCAGTAATGTTTTTTGAATAGTTCATCAATCTGCTGTTTTTTCTTGTTAATGTGAACTCTCCAGTTCAATTTTGTGTCTAGGTGTATTCCGAGATATTTTACGCTATCTTTTACTGGGATTTCCTGTCCATTTAACTTAATTGTGGGGCATATACCAGCACGCAGCGTGAAAGTGATATGCGTAGATTTTGAGCCGTTTGTCATAATTCTCCATAAAGAAAGCCATTTTGTAGCAATATCTAAATGTTCTCCTCGACTCCTCATTGTTAATGTTGACGAAAAATTCCCTATTTTCAAGGAACGATTTTATTATTGAAAATATCGGTTCTGAAAACGTCTAAAAACACAGCCGAACAATATTTTTTTGCATGGAACGATTCGTTAATTATATTTACTAGGCGATGTACCTGTTCTATGGTTGAGTGTTGTTCTCTAAAGCCGAATTGGTGATTTGGAATTAGGTTTTGATTCAACAATTCTGACTTAATGCTTTGGAGTAATAATTTTTCAAATATCTTCGAAACACAAGGAAGTAGGCTTATTGGTCTTAACTTTGTATGAGTTAATGTTAAGTATTTTACACTACATTCATTGAGAAAGTATCATATCTTTTTGCCTACGATTAGAAAGCATTATTACAAAAACAAATTAATGTATGATTTAAGTTTAAGAATAGAGCAGAATTTTGTTCATGGCTTCTAAACACAGAATCTCATTGGTTTATAATTTTATTGCAAATTTTTGATTTTATTTTACGAGTAACTTTAATAACTACGTTTTGATATTTCTTTATAATTACTTTTGGTATTATATGAGATTAAATTGATCCCTTGATGAGCATTATTAATATGTTAGAATAATTTTATTATTTTTAAAATTAGAACACTATAGGACAATACAACAAGTTATTTCGAGGCTGTGGCCAACAAGATTCCCATGAATTTTTAATGATTTTGATAGATTTATTACATTTTGATTTGCAAACCTGTAGACCAAAGTCTAGTTTGGATAATCTATCGCCATCAGAAAAGGTTAGTATTTTCTTGGAATATATAATCAGTTGTTTAATTTAAATAAAATCATTTATATATATTTTATTTTATAAATGCCTAAATTAAGATAATATTTTCATATGAGGGTTATCTATTATTTTTTTTAAACGTTTGTTA
This sequence comes from Ctenocephalides felis, assembly GCF_003426905.1. NCBI lineage: Eukaryota > Metazoa > Arthropoda > Insecta > Siphonaptera > Pulicidae > Ctenocephalides > Ctenocephalides felis. The sequence goes on along the minus strand of NW_020538040.1, from coordinate 81,756,210 downwards.
AAATTTTAATCATTTTTAGATTGTAAAGCAAAGAATACAATAATAAAATTCCTTATTTTCAGGCATGGAAAGAATATGTTAAAGATCGAGAAAGTATTATACTTAAGCTATTTTATGGTCAAATTAGATCCACTGTTACCTGCATGGTTTGTGCTAAAGAAAGTGTAACATTTGATACATTTTCAAACTTGAGTTTGGAGTTGCCACCTACTAATAATAGGTGTTCACTGTCTGTAAGCATATCAAGTTTACATTTATATAAATATCATAATGATTATATGAATTTACATTTGTTTAATTGTTTAGGACTGTTTGAGCCTATATTTAAATGGCGAAAGAATAAGTGGATGGAAATGTCCAGAATGTAAGGCTAAGCGTGAAGCCGTTAAAAAGTTAGATATATCCAGATTACCGATGATTTTAGTGATACATTTTAAAAGGTAAGCATAAATTATTAGTGATAATGATGCAAAACAAGATGTCTTTTACTGAAATTCTTTCTCATATATTCTTTTACTGAAAATTAACTTATTTGATCATGTTTATTATAGGATTTTTTTCATGAAACTCTTATGATGTCACAGTTGTACTGTAAATATGAACGTTAATGTTGTATCTGTCGTATAATAACGGCATATCAAATGTATAGTAGAGCAAAACTATTTTACACTTCATTTTTCATTTTACCATATAAAAATCAATTCCAATCTATGGATATGGAATTGATTTTAAATGAAATAGACAAACAAACTAGTGGGGCGGATGGCATCGTGCCTTAAGGCAAATTGCTAGAACGATCCGTACGAAAAATTTTTTTTTTTAAAAAGATTAGATTTTTGAGAAACTATAAATTTTTGAATAAAATTTATTTTTTTGGAAAAAATACTTTTTGAAAAAAAATGTTTTCTTTATTTTGAAATATTTTGGAAGTTCTGAACTTTTTTTCAAAGCAATCGTACTGCTTTAACTGCATAAAGACGAAATATCGAAGAACGTAAGCGCCGCCTCGCCGTCTAACGGATAAACATTGGTTCAGTTGTTCATCTTGTCAATACAAGTAAAATGTTTTTTGAATTATTAAAACCCTACAGGAAATTAATTATTATTTAAAATTATTCGTTAAATTAAAATAGTGAAAGAAAAAATATTACTTAATAAAATAAAAAATTCGTTATTACCACCAATTTTGTTACTGTTGTTTTTATTGCTTTTATCATTTTATATGTGAAAATACGCTATGTTTTGTAAAACGTTAAGTATATTCTGTAACTTTTTGAAGCAGTATGTTCTCTCGCAAATCCGATTTGTTAATTTTATGTTTTCTTAACGTTTCAATTCATTCTGAATAAAGCGAGACCAAGTTTCGATAAAATATGTGTGTGTGTATGTCAGCTACTTTTTGGCTTTTTGTCGACGTCTTCACAAGAAAACGATTACAAAAATTTAAAAGACATTTGATACAATTTGATAAGAACTAGTGTTTATCAGTTTTGCCCGACCACCAGCCTAGCAGTTTTCTTATAATTAGCAGAAAAGTGTAAATTTTTTTTTTTTGACGTTCTTGAACACAATTCTAAATAGAATTTAAAAATTCTAAATCTATTCTAGTAAGTTATTGGTTGGGAATTACTGATACGGGCTTATAAGATTTTGGCAAAGATCGGTTGGGTCCTTTCTTTGTCATTGATAGTTAATTATTTTTTGGATGTCTTATTGGATAAGATTATTATTTACACATGTCGGGAAGTTTATGCAACTTGTCTTAAGACAAAATGCCACTTGCAGCTAGTTAACTTCTCGTAGGGTAGTTATAGAAATGGGCCGAAAATCGAAAATGAAAATTTTTGCACTTGGGATTGTTCAAGTATTACGTAAGCAGATTTAGTACAATTATTTACCCCCCCCCCCGCCTACCCCTTTGTCAGCAAAAGTAAGCAAATTTGTCACCAAAATGTCACAAAAATAAGCAAATCAATAACCCCCCCGCCTCCTATAGTGCTTACGTAATACTTGAACGGCCCCTTTCTCCACGTATTAAAGGTTTCTGAACATTTCGACAGACCTCAGAAAAAATGGATGTGTGTGTGTGTGTTTTGTGTGTCCGCATTATTTCGTTCACGTTTTCAGGCACACGGATAACCGATTTTAATGGTTCAGAAAACATTCGATTCCTATTGATAGGGAGGTGTGCTGATTAGTTTTTGGCAAATGCAGGTCCAGCCGTTACGGAGATACTGAGCAAAAAGTGCAGAAATTAAAATTCGACTTTTTGAGAGAATGGAGCACCCGATTTGAATGATCTAAAAAACATTCAATTAGTAATGATTGGGAGAAGGGCTTATTAGTTTTTGGCAGAGGCCCAGCCATTTCGAAGATACAGAGCTAAATGTACACAAAATGGCAGTTTTTGAGAGAAATAAGCATCCGAATTGAATGCTTGTGCTTGCGCTGACAAAACAATTGCTTTTGCAAAACAATGTTTTCATTTAATTTTTTTTTTCAATTTTTCTTTTCAAATTTTTTTTGTTAATGTTACAGTATTTATAATCTATTTGAAAACATTTAATATTTCTCGAACATTTTGTTACGGTACGGGAAGTTGCAGCAATTTGCCTTAAAGCACGATGCCATACACTACTAGTTTAGATTTTGTTTTATATATATATATATATATATATATATATATGTGTGTGTGTGTGATATTTTTTGTGTACTCTGTCAATTAATGTAATCATATAATTTTATATAATTTTTCATTAATATAATTCAATAAAATTCTATTATTATGTATTGTTTTTAGATTTTATGCAGATAGTTTTTCAACTAATGTTTATCATAAAAAGCAAACTTATATAGATTTTCCATTATTTGATCTACATGTTGCAACTCAAGAACCTTCTCGTAGATATGCTAAATATAATCTTTATGCTGTCTCAAATCATTATGGTTCAATGGAAAGTGGTCATTACACTGCTTACTGCAAATCTAAAGTGTATGACAAGTAAGTTTTATTTACTCGATGCACATTTTACACTACTCTTATTTATTGGATTTGACTATCTGTAGCGCAATTATTAAACTTCTATTGTTCACTATAGGTTATTATTGTTTTAGCTTGAATATGATAAAAGCAAAAAAAAAAACATTGAATTCAAACTAATTTTTATAATTTCACAATCAATAATTAATTTTATGTAATTATTTTATCACCACAAATGTTAATTGATCATATCATAACAATAATATATTTTCATAAAATATTTGATCAAGTATTTAGTATATTTTGACTACAAAAGAATAAGTGATAATAGATTCAATAGATTTTTAATATATATTCATATTTTTGCAGATGGTATAAATTTGATGACCAAATTGTATCTCAAATAGATCAAAATGATGTGAATTCAAGTGCGGCTTACATATTATTTTACATTGATGAGAAACAAGCAGGGTACTCGAGAACTTAAAAGTAAATATATATATAATTGAAATGAATATATATGCATGAACACACACACACACACACACACACACACACACAGATATATATATATATATATATATATATATACATGTTTTATCTAAAATATTTTATAGGTTATCAAGAAAAAAGCTCTATTCAATAGAAATATTATATCCTACGTCTTAAAAGCTATATTTTTATAATGTTTATGCATAAAATCAGTGCTAGATCAAACGGTAAGATACAACAAACTATAAACTAACAATTAATAGGAATGATCAACCGTAATATGTATAACTAGTCATAGCACAATACTAAATTGATAAAAAATAATTTGGTTGTTTTATGCACAACAATAATTAAAAAATGTGATGTGTGAAAAAGTGATTGAGAATGAATGAAAACGCTTTAAATATGTCGATAGACAGAAAATTATTTTTGTGAAATGTTTATGAATGTGTCTTTGAATAAGGATTTGTTGGCATGTATCAGACTACGGCGTATGTGGTTACATTTTTGTTATGCCATTCCAGTTTTGGTAATTTGAGGAGGTTGAAGTATTTAATATATACTTTATATTATATATAATTATGTTATAGTTTGTTAGTTCTAATAATTGGAAGTGACATCACATCAATAAACGTTTTATGTACGTTTATATAACAAATGATTTTGGGTAGTTTTAGCTTATTCTATATTCAGTATTATATCTATAATTGCAATAATATTTTTGGATATTGATTGTGAAGATTGAACATAAGCAGAAGTAATCGTAAAATCATATCTCTTTTCATAATATATTTTTATTATTTAATAAACTTCGAATAATTATCTAATTTTAGTATGTCTGTGTCATACAATAATGAATTGCCATTAAATATTTATTGACGTAATGTCCAAATTGGAACTCGACTCTTACACACACACACACACACATATATATATATATATATATATATATATATACATATATATATTTTGAAATATGTGAGTTTGGTGTTGATATATATTTTGATGAGTTATTTAGATCGGGCAGTAACTTTCTTTACTTGGTGTTACTGCCCGATCTAAATAACTCATCAAAATATATATATATATATATATATATATATATATATATATATATATATGTTAGGTAGGTTCTTAATATGGACGTTTTCAAATTTCCTTGCTCCCAGAGGTTCAAAAGCTTTCAAATTGATAAAAAAAATCATTGAAAGTTTTAGCTCTTAATAAACTTAAAAATAGTCCGCACTTCAACCAAAGTTTCTATGAAAATAACATAGGTAAAGTTCCATTTGTTTTATAACTTAGCGACAAGTGAATCAAAATTTTAAGAATAACACTGTATTTGCTTATTTTGACCATAAATATAAAATTTACAACAAGAATTTGATATATTTAATTTGAACAAACATTTGATATAGTTCATGAAATAAGTATTTACTTAGGAAGAAGAACCAAGAAACTTTTGTTGGAGTGCGTACTATGAGAAGAGTTAATATTATGAGCTAAAACTTACAGAATTTTTTTTTATCAATTTGGAAGCATTTGAGCTCCTGGAGCAAGGAAATAATGAAAACATTCATATATATATACATAGAGCTAAACCTTCCAGAGAATTGTTTTTTATCAATTTGGAACCATTTGAGACTTTGGGAGCAAAGAAATTCGAAAATGTCCATATTAAGGACCACCCTAATATATATATATATATATATATATATATATATATATATATATATATATATATATATAATAAATATGAATGTGTGTATGTATGTTTGTTTTGTTATATTATATATATTATTGTATTTATCATAGTGCCTATAACAAAAACATTTGCTTGTTGACTTTTTTATATTTGATGCAGTGCAAATGCCTATACTATATAAATACTATATAAATTGCGGTTGCATAATCGTGAATGAATGTAATACGTGAATATATTATGTGTGTGCTTATTTTTAATAAGTATCTATTAGTATTTGTTAAAACCCATTTATATTACAAAGTTAAAAAATAATTTTATAAGAATGGACTGTAAGGCATTTTCTTTCCATTATTTAGTGAATTGTTAAGAAAATTATATGAAAATTGTAAATACAAATGAAATATATTTTACTTATGCCTCTTGGGTAAATGCTAAATGATGCTTCACCAAGGTTTTAAATGTCTGTAAGGAATTTGAGTTTTGTCATATACGTATTTTTTGTTTAATAACTTGTTGTTACAAATAACATATAACATACACAATAGTTTTTGTGCTAAATTATTTTTATACTTTTAACAATTATCAAAAAATCAACTGTATGAATCAGATTATATGACCAAATTCATTCTCTGTGATGACTAGATTAAATATAATATATATATATATATATATATATATATATATATATATATATATATATAGGCATATTAACTTAGGTTTTTTTGGGCATGAGTTTGTTTGCAAAGGTATATATGATGCATATTGGTAAGGAATCGAAAATGAGTACGTAATAATAAAATATATTATTTTCCAGATCATTCCATCAGAGAAATTATAAAACTATTTCTTTAAAAATAAAAAACGACTTTAAGAAATTTTCTATTATGATGACTCTCTTTGTAATCAAAATTATTATATAGCTGGGGTAGCACAATTTTTAGTGCATTTTTAAAATACGATGGAAAAGTTTGATTTCTCCTGAAATTTCGACTTGCTAATTTTATGTTTGAGACTAAAATTGAAATAATTATATATGTTTCGTCTACGTTTTCTCAATATACTGTTGAACCAATATCAGTTTGATGAAACTCGATAACTACTCGCTTTGATAAGTTTTGCGAGACGATCGGTTGAGCCGTTTTTTTTTTCAGACTAGTTGAAAAGTGCAAAGTGTTTTGTCTACCTATTCGCAGAAAAATCTAAACCGATTTTGTAATTTTAAAACCCTTTGCACTTACGGTTATGGTTATGGTTATGGCAAATATCGGCCGTGCCGTTTCTTCGTAATTAATTGTTAATTTTTTCACCATATTGATGAAACCTTTTATGAAGAAGTTCATTATTAACCTACGGCGACTGATTTGATTCAAAATTTCATTAAAGTTCGGAATAATAAACTTCTTTAAACTTTTACAGTCCATCAATTCTTAATAATTAAGTCGATTATATACACATATCGGGAAGTTATTGCAATTTGCCTTGAGGCAAAATGATACTTATAACTAGCGTGCAATCTTTTAGATGAAAAAAAATGAAGGACGACACCAAGTTCTTAATGATGCGGAAGGTACAGATGTTCTGCTTATGACGCATATTTGATAACCTGCGCGGCATACCTAAACCTACCAAGGTACATTTTGATGCTCTTTCTTATTGAAAGTCGTGAAAACGTCAAGAAGAACTATTTTCTTAGCAAATATTTTTATATCAAATAAAATAATTTTTTTCCTCATATGATATTGACTTATATGCTATTTTGTTAACGGCCTGGTTCTTATACACTTGCATTAAAATTGCTAACTGTAAGCTTTATTTCGTAAAAGTAATCGATGTGTTTTGATTTCGACTAACGTCCATTAATTGATGATATAGGTTAAGTAGTTTCTTTGTGATAAACAGTGATATAATTTTTCTCCGTTTCCAATGATATTAACTGTTTCCATTCGTACATTGCAAAATTAATACGTATTATACCAAAGAGCTATTATAATTTGACAATGAATCGGTTGAGACATTACTTAATAATTATGTTTTGTATTTAATTTTTTACTTTGTCGTTAGATTCTCAGCTAATTTCAATTTATTTAAATACTTTTGAAAACACCAGGAAAGGGTTATTTTTTTAGATCCTCACAAACTCAAACATATTTCATAATTTTTAAATTTAATTGATATGTATCATTTGGGAACTGTACTCATTTGCTATGTGTAAACATAAACGTTTCACCGTAATTAAGTAATTAATATTTTTGATCGACTTCAAAAAAAAAAGTATTTTGGCAAATTGCGATTCCCATCGGCATTAATTAGGTTTTAGATACAAAATATTTCATAATTAATTAACAAAAACATTTGAGATTTTTGAAAAATCTAAAATTTTAAAACTATATGCTAAGTAGAAATTAGCATATAAGTAGTTTAGATTCTTATCAATGGATTCAATTATTTTCAAATACCGGAAGATTTATAGAAAAACAAGTAACAATCTAGTGTCACTATAATGATATATCATTACACCATCATTTAATCAAATGAATGTAATACAAATAAATTTGAATATATGTAATTGAAAAAAATATTTTCAGCATTGATAGACTAATATGATTTCGAGAGCACTCTACTGAAGTATTTTCCAGGAATACTACGACAGTACGACTTGATATATACAACAGCATTTTTTTATTATTATATGATATTCTATACCTTTAATAAAGTAATATATTAAATATTTAAATTACTAATTGATATAGAGGCGTAGCAATTATTTAAACAGTGCGAGACACTTATGATTGAATTTTAATCAGTCAAATATAAATCCCCAAAAATGAAAACGATTTTGTAATAATTAATGCACAGGCACGATGCCATATAATGGCTAGATTAGGAGTAAATGTAAATATAATGTACGCTTTTATACGCACACATATACGCTTATATACGTATTATATATATATATATATATATATATATATATACGAGTGTATATATATATATATATATAATCAAATTTTAGAAATTTATAAAGTGTACGTAAGTTTTCCATTTGCACTTAATTTAGAGTTTCGTTACAGTAGTATATATATATATATATATATATATATATATATATATACATTCTACCATTCAATATTATAGGTTTTATATTTTAGGTATTTAGTTTTCATTTTTATTATCTATATGATGACTGTTATCAATATCAACTGTTTAAGGTTAATTTCTATTCAACTGCCACTGGGCTGAAAACGTGATTTAATAATTGTTACTTAATCAAAAAATGTTTTTATGTAATTTTGCTCAATTAATTGGTATTGGCTAACTAGTGGTATTGTTAAAATACCAAGCCAAATTACAGCATATGATGAACAGATTCTCTGAAGTGGACAGACGATACGGAATTCAGATCTATAACGTCTCTCAAAATAGAGGTTGCAATGCGGAAATTGGAATATGTGGATGACTTTAAGTTATTCGACTTATGAATAAAAACAAATAAAATGAAGCAGAACTTTGAGAAGTGAAAAGTGAACTACAAACAAAGTTCTCTAAAGAAGGGTAAGTAAAATATTCATTAAATATTTTATCATTGTTGTTTATTATATTCAAAGTTTTTAATGTTGCATGAAATTTTTATACGTTTTTCATATTTATTATTTTTCCTTTAATTTTTTTCATATTTTAGTTTGTTAACTTTTTGATGAAGAAGTTTACCGTTTTGCTAGAACGTTCGCTAAAACTTAGTTCTCTCAAAAACTGCCATTTTTGGCACATTTCGCTCGGTATCTCCAAAATGGCTGAACCTGCCTTTGACAAAAACTAATCATCACTTTTCCTTGTCATAACGAATTGAATGTTTTTTGAATCATTCAAATTGGATGCTTCGTTCTCTCAAAAACTTGATTTTTATCTATGATTTCTATTTTCTGCACTCTTTGCTCCGTGCCTTTGCCAAAAACTAATCAGTACATCTCTCCATCAATAGGAATCGAATGCTTTTTATAACTATTCAAATCGGTTGATCCGTGCGCCTGAAAACGTGGACGAAAAATTGTATCCATACATACATACACACACACACATCCATCATCCATCCATCCATCCATCCATCCGTATTTTCTGAGGTATGCCAAAACGTTCAAAAACCTTCAAACCGCGAAGAAATGTTAAAATTTTCAATTCTGATTTTTGGAAGATTACAATAACTTACCCTACGGGAAGTTAATAAAATAAAGAAAATTGATCCAAAATATTCAAAAAAGTGTAATTTGTAACAAAAGTTCAATTTGACTTTAAGCTTTAATATTGTGAAAACTACACCAACTACATCACAATAAATAACACATATCAAACAGACAACTATCGGAATATATACATATATATATATATATATATATATATATATATATGTTACGGTAAATGTGCACTCTCGGTGAATGTGCACATTCACCGGTGAATGTGCACATTCCCAAAACGCTCGGTGAATGTGGAGTTCTCAAACAATCAAATTAAAATAATGGTGTACGTGCGTACTTGGATCGGTCTCATGAACATCTTGCGTATTTGGCGCATGCGCACTAAATTGTTAATAGTAAATAGTTGAATAGTAAAGTAGTAATATAGTATATAGTGAATAATTAATATTAAATAGTAAATGGTGAATAGTTAATAGTTCAATAGTTATAGGTAAATAGTTAATAGTTTAAGTAATTAGTTAAATAGTAAATAGTTAAATAGTTAAATAGTTAATGGTGAATAGTCAATAGTAAATAGTTAATAGTTAATAGTGAATAGTGATAACTAAAAAGTTTAACAGATGATAGTTAAATAGATGAATAGTAAATAGTGAACAGTGATAACTGAATAGTTAAATAGTGAATAGTTAATAGTAAATAGTGAATAGTGATAACTGAATAGTTAAATAGAGAATAGTTAATAGTGAATAGCTATTAGTAAATAGTGAATTAAGAATAGTTGAATTGTGGATAGTTAAACAGTGAATAGTGAATAGTTAATAGTTAATAGGTAAATAGTTAAATAGTAAAATAGTGAATAGTGAATAGTGATAACTGAATAGTTAATAGTAAATAGTGAATAGTGATAACTGAATAGTTAATAGTAAATAGTGAATAGTTAATAGTAAATAGTGAATAGTTAATAGTTAATAGTTAATAGTAAATAGTAAATAGTAAATAGTGATGACTGAATAGTTAATAGTGAATAGTGAATAGATAATAGCCAATAGTGAATAGTTATTAGTAAATAGTAAATTAAGAATAGTTAAATAGGTAATAGTTAATAGTTCTTAATTAAATAGTTAATAGTTAATAGTTATTAATTAAATAGTTAATAGTTCATAGTTAATAGTTATTAGATAAATTGTTAATTGATAAATAGTTAATAGTTAATAGTGAATAATAAATAATGGATATTAATATGCATATGACTAAAATAAATAATATAAATTATAAATATAAATTATAAATATAAATATAAATTATAAATATAAATATAAATATAAATATAAATATAAATATAAATATAAATATAAATATAAGTATAAGTAAGTATAAGTATAAGTATAAATATAAATATATGAATTAGTATTTCACCCGCACATGCGCGAGTTAAACACACATTCACCAAATGAGCCGGTAAATGTGCACATTCACCGGTAAATGTGCACATTCACCGAAATATGCACATTTACCGTAACACACACATATACGAGTATATATATATATATATATATATGTATATATATATATATATGTATATATATATATGTATATATATATGTATATATATATATATATATGTATATATATATATATATATATATATATATATATATATATATATAATATTGATTTACCATAGTATCGTTTAATGATTTCTAAAAATACCTACTCCACATTATCGCGAATTCAATTCAAGCTGAAGGAGCACGGATCTGCCTCCTATAAGTGCTTTATAATAATCTCCAAGGCACGAAAGCCTTAAGTAAACATCGACAAATAAATAGGCAAGCGTATTGCTTGTACGCCTCATTTTAGTATTTTACATAATGTTGGGAACAGGTAACAATATTTACACTAGAATAACATTAACGCCGAGACGCGGCCTCTTCAGCGGCACAAAAATATGCTGAAAGCGAATAAATATTGGCAAGTAAAAAAAATATAACGTGAACAAAAAAGCGTTAATAACAGATAATTTGCTTATACATATGTTTAATAGTACTTATGATTACTCGATTGCTTCAAGAATTCCATATTATTAGTTACCAATATTACCATTATAAAAATAAAAATATGAAGAAATCATCATATTTCAGATTTTTTATACATTGTAGAATGCTATTTCACAATGCATATTCTATTTCATAATACACAGGGTAGAGTGAGGTTTCATAAAGGTTCGCGGGTAAAAACATCCACTATAATGATGGGTAATTAGGAAAACCGGGCGACCTTGTAAATAGGAGATGACCACATTGTCAATTTTTTAACAAAAGTTTTTTCTTCGTTGTTAGTCTTTTTATTTTTAAAGACGGTTGTTTTGTTTACGATACCTGAATATCATTTCTAAGTATACTTTCAATGTATTGTTATTTTCAAGTTAGATTCAACAGTTTTTCTTATATTACCTTTGACATGCGATTGAGGTAAAAAGAACCACCTACACATTTACACAAGGTGTAAACAATAAGAACCTTGTAAATAAAAATGTAAAAAAAGAAATTATACAAGAGACAAATTAAATTATTATTAGTTATTCCAACTCCGATGACAATATCCTTTATTTTGTACTCTTTTTTATTAACTTCCCGTAGGGTAAGTTGTAGTAATCGCAAAAAATCGAAAATGAAAATTTTTATATATCTTTACGTTTCAGAGGTTTCTGAATATTTTGGCATACCTTAGAAACAATGGATGTATGTGTGTGTAGGTGTGTGTGTGCGTGTATGTATGTGTGTTCGGATACAAATTTTCGTCGACGATTTCGGGAACACGGATGAAGCGATTTGAATAATTCGCTAATTGAAAAACGTTCGATTCGTATTGATAAGGAGACGTGCTGATTAGTTTTTGGCGAAGGCATGTCTAGGCGTTCCGAAAATATGGGGCAAAAAGTGCCAAAAACTGTAACTCAGTTTTTAAGAGAACGGAGCGTCCGATTTTAATAATTCAAAAAACATTTTACTTGTATTAACAAGATGAAGAACTGATCAAATTTTCATGAAGGCAGGTCTAGCGGTTTCGGAGTTCTAGTAAAAAAAGTAAAAAAAATGCCATCTGGCGGTAAAAATATGATCATTAGACATATGCACATCAAATTATCAGATATTGTATAGAGATTTTAACAATAAGTATAAATTTTGTTTACATTCTTATGGGTTTCGTACTATTTTAGTTTATCCGTTAGACGGCGGCGCGGCGCTTACGCGCTTCGATATTTCATCTCTATGCAGTTAGAGCAGTACGATTGCTTTGAAAAAAAGTTCAGAATTTTCAAAATATTTCAAAATACACTTTTCTTCAAAAAGTCTTTTTTTTTTAAAAAAAGTAAATTTTTGTCGAAAATTTATGGTTTGGCAGAACAAAAAGCTTTTTTTCTAAAGAGTATTTTTGTTTTTTTTTTACTTATTAATATTTTCTACGTTTCGGGGTTCTCTTCTCCATGAACTCGAACTTAAGATATTTTCTTTCGAGAGTATATGGAAACACTAAAAGTCTGACTGATTTTCTTTATTTTTTTCATTCGTTTATCGACAATTTTACACACTGATAATAAAGCTTGACAAAACAAAAACGATAAATATCCTAACAAATACAAAATCTTCCTATGATTTTTACGTAGGAATAAGTAATTACAGTAAAAATTATAATTTAGTGTTTGTATCTATCTGTTCGAAACGTAGAAAATATTTATACATGAAAAGTTTAATAAATAGTTTTATGTTATAACGGAGGCTTAGTTCAGAAAAATGAAATCTTAAATAATAATAATAAACACAAATGTTTAAATACAAACTTAAATGTTCATTATAAATGAAAATATGTCGCCCTCACTTGGTGAACTTTGTTAAGCTTGTTGAAGCTTTGATAGAGCTTTTTGGTGCTTGGATATCTTTATCGTATTTCAGATTTGAAATTAGATGGCGCTCCAATAGAATAGAATTATATTCGAAATGTATTTCGATACTATTTGGACGTATATTTGGTTAAACCGGATTTGTTTATATGGAATTCATTACAATGTGTATAACGTAATTATTATTATTGGTGTTTATAAGACTAGCTCATATTTAACTTCCCGTAGGGCAAGTTATAGTAATCGCAAAAAATCGAAAATGAAAATTTTTATATATCTTTACGTTTCAGAGGTTTCTGAATATTTTGGCATACCCTAGAAAAAATTGATGTGTGTGCGTGTGTGTGCGTGTGTGTATGTATGTGCGGATACAAATTTTCGTCGACGATTTCAGGAACACCGATCAACCGATTTGAATAATTCAAAAAACATTCGATTCGTATTGATAAGGAGACGTGCTGATTAGTTTTTGGTGAAGTCAGGTCTAGCCGTTCCGAAGATACGGGGCAAAAAGTGGCGAAAACGGTAACTCAGTTTTTAAGAGAACGGAGCGTCCGATTTTAATAATTCAAAAAACATTTTACTTGTATCGACAAGGTGAAGAACCGATCAAATTTTCATAAAGGCAGGTGTAGCGGTTTCGGAGATCTAATGAAAAAAATAAAAAAAATGCCATTTGGCGGTCAAAAATGATCATTAGACATATGCACATCAAATTATCAGATATTTTATAGAGATTTTAACAATAAGTATAATTTTGGTTTACATTCCTATGGGTTCCGTACCAATGTTTACGCGTTAGACGTCGACGCGGCGCTTACGCAGTTTGATATTTCGTCTTTATGCAGTTAAAGCAGTACGATTGCTTTGAAAAAAAGTTTAGATCCTTCAAAATATGTCAAAATAAAGAAAACATTTTTTTTAAAAAAAAAAAATAAAAAAAAAAATTAAAAAAATTTTTTTTTTCAAAAAAAAAGTAACTTTTTGTCTAATTGTTTGTCAAAAATCTTATTTTTTCGAAGTAAATTTTTTTCAAAAATGGTAATCGTTTTTAAAAAAATAATAATTTTTGGTACGGGAAGTTCCAGCAATTTGCCTTAAGGCACGATGCCTTAATTGCCTTAAGACATAATTCCACTTACAGCTAGTTGATGGATTTGTTTATATGGAATTCATTACAATGTGTATAACGTAATTATTATTATTGGTGTTTATAAGACTAGCTTATAACTAATATATTTGATATGGAGTTAAAAAGAGTTAACTGTTCTCAAGTTATATTTTAGGGGCTTTTTATTTATTAATATCAGAGTAAAATTAAACTATCGATTATTATTCACACTTTTAGTCAATATATCTATACGAGTTATAAATAGCATCAAATAAGCTATCACTGCAGTTAAGACAATTTCTTTTTACCGTTTTTATTATCGGATATACTAAGTGTTATTGTCGTTCGTAAATAATAAATTTTATTATAATTTTCGATTTACATTAACACAAACATTACAACTATATTTAAGCACAATTTCCAAAAAAACACTATTCAAGTTATATTATCTCAATCATAGTCATAATAAATTAATTAAAAATTTGGATAAATTCTAGCCGTATATATTAATTATCGAATTGTTTTTTTTCCCTCTAGAATCTAGGTTTTAGATTAGACACAATAATATGCAATTTGTGGGTATGAATATATCTGTACATGAGTTATTTTATTAAGCTTACTTTTACTTGATTCACAAATATGTTTAAAATATTGTTCTTAGATTATTTCTGTGATGGAACAATGATTATATATAAATCTGTACATGAGTTCTTTTATTAAACTTACTTTAAATTGATTCACAAATATATGTAAAATATTGGTCTCAGATTTCTGTGATGGAACAAACAAATGAAATTAATTACATTCTTAAATTCCCAATTAATGTGAGTCTTCTCATACCTATGTGTCGATATCCATGTTAGCACAAATCAGTTTAATTGCTTCACAGAAATGAATTCATGAATTCATTTAGGTTAGGATATAATATCTTGTGCGTCCAGAACAGCTTTTAAATCCTTCTGTAAATTATTAGATAATTAGATAATTATTAATTAAATAAAAATTAAAATATTTTATCATTTAAGAAATTTAAACAAATCACATTTGTTATACCATTATTTAATTACCATTAAATAGAAACCAAATAAAGGATGCTTTCAATTTACTTTCGGTAAATATTTGAACCAAAATCATTATTATTTTATTATTTGTCTGATAAGGTCGTGCTATACTTTTACGATTTTGTTTATTAATGTATTTACAATCACAACAAATATAAACATTTACAAAATAAGAATCACTATGAATTAATATAAATAATAATGTAATAAGAAACTGTGGTTTTTGGGTGAATTTAGAAATGTGGACTTAAAAAAAAAAGTCAAATTATTCTTCATTGGATATAAAATAGTAAGTGCACTTATATTACTATTTATTAAAATTGTAATTTTTTATTAATAATAATGTGGATGAATGCAATATTTTTTTTGCCACTTTCACATTTGACCTAACACTAAAATAACCTTAGAATGAAATTAAAATACTATTATTTTTGTGAATATTGTGAGTAATTAAGATTTGTTAATTATAATTAAAACCAGTGTTGCATGTTATCCGTTAGGCAAATTGCTGGGTACTTTTTCTCGTACCGAGAACTAAATTTTTCAAGAAACTTTATTCAATTTTTTGAAAAAAAAATTACTTTTCTCACAGCAATTCGACTGCGTAGCTGTTTAAAAGATGGTATATCGAAGCACGTAAGCGCTGCATCACCGTCTAACTGATAAATAATGGCACGGATTCTATAGAAATGTAAACAAAATGAAATGAAATCTGATAATTTGATGTGCATATGTCTAATAATCATTTTGACCGGCAAATGGCGTGTTTTTTGTACTATTTTAATTGGATCTCCAAAACCGCTGGACCCGCTGAACTATTTAGCATATTTTTGAATTATTCAAATTGAACTCCTAAAAAAACTGAATGGCCATTTTAGCACTTCTTTTCCCGTATCTTCGAAACAGCTGGACCTGCTTTTGATAAAAACTAATCTATCTCACTATCAATAGGAATCAAATGTTTTTGAATTATTCTAATTTGTTGATCCGTGCTCTTGAAACCGTCGGCGAAAAATTGTATCTACACATAGATACAAACACACACATACATCAATTTTTTCTAAAATATGCCAAAATATTCAGAAACCCTGAAACGTAAAGATATGCAAAAATTTCTATTTGCGTTTTTTTGCGATTACTATACGAGTAACTTACCCTATACGCACGAGTATAATGTCAATACACAAAAAAATTCCACCTCTCCACGGCAAGTATACCAGTCACAGTTAATTGGTTAATTTGTTTTATATGGTGACGAAAAAAGTGTTTTTGCATTTAAGTACTGCACGACAGTGATTAACTTATGGCCATTTTTGCATTTGAAGTATTTTATTCATGAGCAATATCATTTAACTAAAATAATCCTTATTTTCTATTTGTGTCCTCCTATATAAATCCTTCGCAGCCGGAACATCTCTGTGCATAAACATTGTACATGTTGATAGTCATATATTCATAAAGTTATATACGCGCATTTGATATAATTAAAATGATTCTAATCCGCGACCGTAGGTGAATTTAGGCAGTATTTGCCGTCTAAGTGTTGAGTTTTCGGCCCTCTGCAGCGAAAATTACTGTCCGGCGCGCATTAAAACTTAACACTCCATCCCGCAAAGTATGGCGCACGAGGGTTGCCTAAAACGGAAGTAATACCACCTTTGGGACACCCCCGGATAACTACTTTACTTATAATCCAGTATGAATGTTAACATTCACATGGGTAGGTGGATAGGTGGTTGTTTTCTTCAAAGTGCGCGCTATGTCCAACTCGTTTTAACTGTATTAAAGTTATTCACTCTATTTAATTTTCTGCCGTTTATTAAAGTTATCAAATTTCATTTGGATTTGTTCACAGCGAGCTAAAAATCAAGTAGATTTTTTAAAATTATTTATAAACTGATGGGGCATAACCCAATACCTCGCTTATGCAACTGATTGTGTACTGGAACTAGGTGTAAGTTGCATTTTGCTTTAAGGCAAGTGGCGTAAGCTTGCGAATATGTGTAAATAATTGATTTAAAATGAAATATGTAATCTAGTATATAATCTACTTGTCTAACAGTCTATTTGTTTACCTGCCTAAGTGTTTATCTGTGAAACTGACCACCTGTCTGTCTACCTATCTACTTTTGTACCTGTTTACCTGATCTCCCGTTTACCTGATCTCCCGTTTACCTGTCTGCTTGTCTACCTATTTACTAGTTTTACCATCATCTAGCTTTCTATCGGACTAATTTTTTACATGTCACGTGTATACCTGTCAACCTACCTGTTTATCTATCTGTCTTCTTTCTATTTATCTACTTGTCTTTCTGCCTACCTGTCTACTATTTACTTGTATACCTCTCCACCTATCTACCTGCCATTTGATTATCAATATTTCTACATGCTTATGAATCTAAAATAATGATCTGCAATGATAATTTCAGACAAGTAAAATGTTGTTCGAATCATTAGAATCGCATGCTCCGTTTTCTCAAAACCTCCCATTTTTTGCACTTTTTGTTTTGTATCTTCGAAACGGCTGGTCCCGTCTTTGTCAGAAACTAACCAACAATAATATTTTGATATCTCGCCGTCAATAAAAATCGAATGCTTTTTGAATCATTCAAATCGGTGCTCGCGAAAACGTCGACGAAAAATTGTATCCATACAAACATATATACTAAACACACATATATATAATATATATATATATATATATCCATTTTTTTAGGGTAAGCCAAAATGCTCAGAAATGTTTGAAACGTAAAGATATGTAAAAATTTTCGATTATTTGCGATCACTATAATTTACTCTACGAGAAATTAATAAATGAAATATTCGATCATGAAGAGATTGATAAGAGGTAAGATATCCAAACAGTTTTATATAAAAATCTAAAAAATATTCACCTCAATGAATCTATACAAACTAGTCTTGAATTTCGATATCGTACAATCACATTCAAAATTCTTTATTTTCAACTCGCAGGGTGAAGCTATTGAATTGCAAAAATGTCAAAAGTGAAGATTTCCAGCTGAAGTTATGGAAAAATTAAAATCTGACTGTTGTCAAAAAATTGAGTACTTCATAAATGAGTACTAATTTTTTATCGATAATAAAGCGAAAAAAAATTGTTTGATAGTCAAGAATGTAAAATAATATTGTAAAGCATATTATCAGATTCTTAACAGGAATTTAATTAATATGTATAAATTTTATTACTATATTTTTTATTCCGTACTGCTTTTATAATTTGATTTTAACATTTCATAATCTGTATGAATTAGATATATACATATGATGTCGAATATTGTTCGGAAATTAAAAAAAAACTAGTAGTGTATAGCATCGTGCCTTAAGGCAAATTGCTGGAACTGCTGGAACCGTAACGAAATGATCGAGGAATATTAATTGTTTTCATATAGATTATTATAATATTGTAACATTGTTTAATATTTATAAGAATTGTATAAACTGAATTGCAAAGTTGAAATTATTCGTTTAAAGTATATTAGAACTTTAGTCAGAATTAAAATTAAAATCTGAATTATTTTAAAAATTAGAAACATTTTTTTTCCAAAAGCAAATATTTTGTTGACACAAACAGAAAGTTCTTTGAATAAATCAAATTGGACGCTTAGTTCTCTCAAAATCTGCCATTTTTTGCACATTTAGCTCAGTATCTCCAAAACGGCTGGACCTGCTTTTGGCTGAACCAAAATCTAATCATAACTTCTACCAGTCATTACGAATTGAATGTTTTTTAGATCATTTAAATCGGATGCTGCGTTCTTTCAAAAACCCGATTTCCATTTTCTGCACTCTCTGCTCCGTATCTCCGAAACGGCTGGACCTGCCTTTTTCGAAAAACTAATCAGCACATCTCCTTATCAATAGGAATCGCATGTTTTTTGAACCATTCAAATCAGTTGATCTGTGCGCCCGAAAACGTGGACGATAAATAGTATACATGCATACTCATACATACACACACACATCCATTTTCTCTGAGGTATGCCAAAATGTTCAGAAACCTTCAAAACGTCGAAAATTGCAAAAAATGTCATTTTCGATTTTCGGCCCATTACTATAACTACCCTACATTTTCAATTTTGCTTAATTTTTCGAAAATTTACAAAGTTGTCTAATTATTCTAAAATTTTTGAAACATTCAAAATTTTCAAATTATTCAATTTCATGAGTTTCGCCACTATTCAACATTATTTGGGCATATGAACTTATTAACTGTTCGTTATGATCGATTATTATTGTCTTACCATATGCTGTTGTCGATTTTTGGAGTCCCACATTACGGTTTTGACTTTCTTATCTGCGGCATTTGTGTTTTTGTTGCTTTCGAGCATCTTGCATTCGTAGAATGGCATAGAGGATGGCCCATCTTCACACCGGAAGAAGAAGGACTGGTCGGCACCACGCTGGAACTGTGTCACCACAATACCTCCGAGCGCGGAGAGGCGCAGGTATACAGTCATGTGACCATGTCTCAATACGCCGTTCTTTTTCACGCGAAATCTTAAATGTAGAGAACAAAAATTAAATGAAACTACTGGGGCGCGCATGGCATCGTGCCTTAAGGCAAATTGCTCGAACTTCCCGTACCAAAAATTATTTTTTTTTTAAAAACGATTAACATTTTTGAAAAAATTTTACTTCGAAAAAATTAGATTTTTGAGAAACTATAAATTTGACAAAAAAATACTTTTTTTTGAATTTTTTTTTTTTTTTTTAAAAAATGTTTTCTTTATTTTGACATATTTTGAAAATTCTGAACTTTTTTTCAATGCAATCGTACTGCTTTAACTGTATAGAGACGAAATGTCAAAGCGCGATAAACATTGGTACGGAACCCACAGGAATGTAAACAAAATTTATACTTATTGTTAAAATCTCTATAAAATATCTGATAATTTGATGTGCATAAGTTTAATGATCATTTTTGACCGCCAAATGGCTTTTTTTTACTTTTTTATTAGATCTCCAAAATCGCTAGACCAATTCTTCATCTTGTCAATACAAAAAAAAAGTTTTTTGAATTATTCAAATCGGACGCTCCGTTCTCTTAAAAACTGAGTTACCGTTTTTGGCTCTTTTTGCCCCGTATCTTCGGAACGGCTAGACCTGCCTTTGCCAAAAATTGATCAGCACGTCTCCTTATCAATACGAATCGAATGTTTTTTTTAATTATTCAAATCGGTGTATCCGTGTTTCGGAAATCGTCGACGAAAATTTGTATCCGCACACACACACACGCACATACATACACATATAAATACAGGTATGCCAAAATATTCAGAAACTTTTGAAACGTAAAGATATATAAAAATTTTCAGTTTCGATTTTTTTGCGATTACTATAACTTGCCCTACGGGAAGTTAAAAAGTTGTCTGTATTGGGTGTGCGGCATATGTTTTCCAATTAAGTTTTTATCGCTGTACACGAATCTGCAGTCAAAACTGGTGGTCAAATCGCATAAAATTGAAAACAAATGTCGAAAAACTGCAAAATCTCCGATCTACTAATTGCATTGCATTATCTCTTGCATAATAATCAAATAATTACAAAATCTTATAATTTCTGTCGTTTCCTGGCCTATTTGAGTTTCAATTAAATGATCTATTGATTTTTTTTGTATAATTCCGCAGTAATTTGCAAAGATATTTCTTCCCATATTAGATTTTTGAAAAATTTTAATTTTTTGAAAAAAATCGATTTTTTTTAATATTTTGAAATATTTTGAAAATTTTGAACTCTTTTTGAAGCGTCGAACTAAATATCTAAACGTGTAAACGCCGCGTCGCAGTCTAACGCATAAACATTGGTACGGAACCCCATAGAAATGTAAACAAAATTTGTTCTTATTATTGAAATCTCTGTAAAATATCTGATAAAATTTGATGTGCGTATGCCAAATGATCATTTTTGCCCGCATTTTTTTTTCTACTTTCTAATTGGATTTCCGAGACCACTAGATCTTGCCTTCCTAAATGTGATCATTTTTTATTTGGTCAATACAAATAAAATGTTTTTTGAATTATTCAAATCAGACGTTCCGTTATCTCTAAAACTGAATGACCATATTTGTCACTTTTGCTTCGTAACTTCGAAACGGCTGAAACTGCCTTCGCCAGAAATTAACCAGCACGTATCCCCGTGAATACGAATCAAATGCTTCTCTCTTTAATTATTCAAATCACACACACATATACATTCATCTTTTCTAATGTTTGCCAAAATGTTCAAAATCTTTGAAACGTAAAAATATGCAACATTTTCGATTTTTTGCGATTATCATAACTTATCCTACGGGAAGTTATTAAATAGAATAAGCAGCTCCACTTTTAAAACTCACGACAAACTTTTGGCAAGACCTCAGAGGCTAAAGTATGTTCCACTTATAACACGCCTTTTATTGTTTACTAGTTAATTGGGCGCATGTGAATATGTTACTAGTTAGTTACTAGGTACTCCAGTTTAAATTCCACTGAAGATGACATAGTTTAATTTGCCGAAATATATGAAAATAATGAAGATTATATAATAAATCACTTAATAAGACACATAGAAGGTGTTGCTATGTAATAACATGTGATGAAAGCACCAACTCTAAGAAGATATCTGTCAAAATTTAATGACAATTCGGCGATTAGTTTACTAGTTACTAGGGTTTAAGTGGCGCTACTTTTGAGTTTTTCAAAGTACACGACCACTTTCCGTGCTCAGAAGGATGCTTGCTGTAAACAAAATTTTGCCGAATGAGGAGGTGATCGCCGAATTTTGTGACAAAGGACAAATCGTACTACAATATCGAAAAGTTTGAAGTTCGCTATAATCGGAATATAGATACGAAGGCACTATCCTTTTTTGAATACAAATAAGGATAGTGCCAAAAAGTGCCGAAAATATTATACCTGTATGTGTCTTTAACTGTTTGTGAAATTGGTGTGTCATATGGACGTTGTCGTACGCAGTCGATGATATCTCCAAACATTTGAGTTATTGATATCTTAATCGATCCCATAATGACACGATCGCCATCTTGATATTTGCGTAACACATAAACCTCAATCTGAAAATTACAAACATTACAATTAATTATATCCTGCATATTTAAAAAAATAAATAAAAAAACGTTTCTAAATAATAGAAAATGATCAATGGGACTAATAAACCCATATACAGTCAACCCTCCGTTAACACGGCACTCTGGGTGCACGGTTCCCATATTACGCGAAGCTAAAAATCCGACATCCCTCCGACTACAAGGACTTCCTATTACACGGTTTGTTGTTCAACAGCCCATAAGTTCATTGCGCAATCTATGAGCGATTCTAGGAACTTGATATCAGAAGGGTATTAATGTAAGTTTTGTTATCGACTTCTATCTTTTAGATATGCTTGATTATATAACAGCTGTCTAAGAACACGTTTGAACTGACTGCTGCGTCGCGCCAATTTTTGAATAAGGTGTCTATGTCATACATGTCATTTTGTCCGTATTACTCCTACTTCAAGTTGTATTCCTTGGTCTCCATACAGCACAATAAAAATGGTGCGATTTGTATTAACTCTGAGTCTATCATAGGGCGGTTCCCATACTGCACTATGTAAGTTTCCATGTTAAATATAAGTTTTTTATAGCGCGGTCCCCATACTGCACGGTACGGACTTGCCGCGTTAACCGAGGGTTGATTGTACTAACAAATATAGGTTTTGGTTTTCATTTTGTAGAAGGATAGATCAGTTTGCTTCTTGTCTATTGCAAGATCTATGGACATTCAGGTGCCTATTAATTTGGCATTTTATTATTTATTATTTTGGAACGAAGTGAGTCATTATTTAGCATTTACTCATTCAAAAATCTTTGATTACTTAGACGATCTGAGATTTTGAGTGTTGAAAAATTGAATATTTCGTATTGATAATAATAGATTTTTATTCGACGTGTATATGCATAAATGCAGAGAAAGAGAAAAAACGTAGGTAGTGGTTCTTTAAAGACTGAAGGATATACGTTGACATAGGTTGGAATAGTCGACTTTTATTTACATAATAATTTTTACCTTAAAGTCATCAGCTATCTTTTTAGCTTGCTCATCAGAGAGACCAAATATGCATGATTTTCCTCCTTTGTGAGCTTTTGTAGTACGTGGGAAATCTTTTTCACTTATACCAACAATATGTCCTAAAAATCGAAAAACATATTCGACGCTGTGTTCTGGACAATCCGGAATTGAGACTTCACCCACAACGAACTCCAGTAAGAATAAAGAATTAGTTAAAGAGCCCATGACGGTATTGTTACAAAAAATTTGAATTTTAGTGTAGTTTTAAACGCGATAAATTGTTTCAGGAAGTTGGCTCTGCCAAAATGATGTACCTTTTCATCTGTCAGTGAAAATAATTTATGTCAAGACAATCATTTAAAATTCACAAAGGTCTGTGATGTGATATCATGTGATATAATTGTATATTGCAAAAAATAATGTATACATATTTTTATTTTTTTATGCTTAATATAAGATATTGAAATATATAATTCTATTGCAGCAGCAATATACAATATAAATATATATATATATATATATAAATATAAATATATATACATATATATTACAAATATAAATATTTAATTTATAATAAACTTACTATAGCAAAAGTAAAAATTTAATGTTCTGCGCCATTTTTGCAAAAGCTTCAGTTTAATACAAACATAATCTGCTATTAATTTGTATGGGATATGCCTCCTAAAAAAGGCAAGAAAGAGGATAAAGCTGCAAAAGAGAAAAATGGCGACAAGAAAACTAAAATTACAATTAGGGATCAAGTACGAATGGAGGTAATCATTTTATACCATGTATTCATATCATTCATCGATAGCATATCCTTATTAATTTGGTAATAAAACTAGTGGGGCGCATGGCATCGTGCCTTAAGGCAAATTGCAGGAACTTTCCGTACCAAAAATTATTTTTTTTTAAAAAAACAATTAACATTTTTGAAAAAATTTTACTTTGAAATAATTAGATTTTTGAGAAACTATAAATTTGACAAAAAATTACTTTTTTTTTCAAAAAAAAAAAATTATGTTGGGAAAAAAATGTTTTCTTTATTTTGACATATTTTGGAAATTCTGAACTTTTTTTCAAAGCAATCGTACTGCTTTAACTGCATAGAGACGAAATCTCGAAGCGCGTAAGCGCCGCGTCGCCGTCTAACGGATAAACACTGGTACGGAACACATAGGAATGTGAACAAAATTTATACTTATTGTTAAAATCTCTATAAAATATCTGATAATTTGATGTGCATATGTCTAATGATAATTTTTGACCGCCAAATGGCATTTTTTTTTACTTTTTTCACTAGATCTCCGAAACCGCTAAACCTACCTTCATGAAAATTTGATCAGTTCTTCATTTTGTTAATGCAAGTAAAATGTTTTTTAAATTATTGAAATCGGACGCTCCGTTCTCCTAAAAATTGAGTTACCGTTTTTGGCACTTTTTGCCCTATATCTTCGGAACGGCTAGACCTGCCTTTGACAAAAACTAATCAGCACGTCTCCTTATCAATACGAATCGAATGTTTTTTTAATCATTCAAATCGCATCATCCGTGTTCCCGAAATCGTCGACGAAAATTTGTATCCGAACACACACACATACACGCACACACGCGCGCACACACACACATACACACACACATACATTTATTTTTTCTAAGGTATGGCAAAATGTTCAGAAGGTTTTGAAACGTAAATATATATAAAAATTTTCATTTTCGATTTGTTTGCCATTACTATAATTTTAGAAAATTCTACAAAGACGAATGATAATAAAATTATTTTAGCTGAAAAATAATTTAATCCAATGTAATTGTTTTTCATTAATATTCTGTTTGGTACCTTTTTGAGTTTCTATTGGAGGCGACTTGACGAAATTTTCGATATTTTTCAGTTATTCGACCATTCCTTTTACACAGTGGGATTTCTGATACCCTACACAGATGAAGACGATTTGTATGGCCAACTCTTTGTGAAAGGTGCCGAAAACCATTATAGAAGAGCGGTTATTGCTATTTCTAAGAAAGAAATTTTACTTAGAAATACAAAAGAAAAACAGAAAGGTATTGTGATATTAAACTATAATTACATTTAAATGCTGTGATTATCGAAAGCACTAATTATATAAAGTATATAGAATTAGAAACCAATAGTCGTGCAATGGCTATAGAGATACAACGCAGAATATACGAACGATTATGTGAGGTTCAAGAAATATTAGAGATATCAAGACGCCACCAAGAAGAAGTACATAATCATATGCAATCTTATTGTCCAGGTATGCATTGTTTTGTATGGATTGTTAAGAAAAATTATATTGAAAAATAAGATTGTTAAGAAAAAATATATTGTTATATAGTAATTACTCGAATATGTGCTCTAAAGATAATTATTTATCTATCGGTAAATTCTTGCAACTTGCCTTAAATAAATAAATAAATAAATTTTTGAACATTTTGGCATACCTCAGAAAAAATTGATGTGTGTGTATGTGTGGAGACAATTTTTTGTCGACTATTTCGGGCGTATGGATGAAATTTGAAAAATTCACAAAGCAATCGATTCCTATTGATAATGTATATGTGTTGATTAGTCTTTGGCAATGGCAGGTCCAGCTGTTACGAAGATGCGGAGCAAAGAGTGCAGAAAATATAAACCGAGTTTTTCACAGAACGGAGTATCCGATTTGAATAATCCAAAAAACATTCTGCTTGTGTTGGCAAAACAATAGTTTAGAATTTTTTTTTGTTTCATTTTTTTTTTTGTCAATAAAAATTTTTTGTGCACATTGAAAATATTTCAGATTTTAATTTAAATTAAAATTCTAAAGCTAACTAATATACTTTAAATAAATAATTTTAACTCAATTCAGTAATTCAGTTTATATAATTCTTATAAATATTGGAAAATGTTACAGTATTTATAATAATCTATTTGAAAACATTCCAGCAATTAGCTTAAGGCACAATGCCATACCCCAATAGTTTAGGTATTGATAATAATACATATTCTATGAATGTGCGTCTTTTATATTTCAAACGTAGCAATATCCTAAGAAATAAAATAAGCAAATAATTTATCTAGAGGGCAGTGCCCCTGCTGATGGCGATTCAAAAAGTAAAAGTGGCAAGAAGAGCAAGGTAGATAAAGCAAGTGGTAAGGCCAGTAAAAGTGGGAAAAATGAAAAAGGCAAAATCAATAAGGATGCTCCTAAAACTACCGAGACAACTCAAAGAGCAACGAGTAAGCTTGAGAAGCGCGGTCAAGTCTCAATAGAAAAGAAGTATATCGAAGACGAACCAGTTGATGGACCTAAATTATATATAGTTCTTTATGGATATTACGATACTAACATTTTCAAAGAGCTGCAAAGGTGACTTATTTTTTTGCAAATGGTATAAAATTGTGCTAATGGACTTTGCGAAATAATAGATATTTATTTTTCTTATAAATATTACCATTCTTAAATATCTCTAATTTTTTTTGTTTTATTGTAACATATAAATATTTTTGGAAAGCAGAGTACTTTTTTATTATATTTAAAATTGAAATCCATTGTCTGAGATAATTGTAATGTAATTGATATGCATTTATATATTAAGTATTCAATATATTTTTACATCGAATTAAATTGAATACTATACGAAATAATAATTGAAATATTTTTTCATTATATAGGCTCGACTTACCATTATCTTTTATAATAAAAATAGTTAAAGACGAAGCAAGTCCACCATCAACGCCCGGTGTAAGCGCCATCAGTTCAAAGTCATTTCTTTTGGATTTTACCATATATGCAGAGTCTGAAGAAGAAGCATTTATTGCATCTACTGATTTAGAAAACATTGAAATAAATTCAGATTTAAAAAAGAAACCGTCAAAGGCATCCGAGATTACACAATTTTGGCAAGTCATGGAAAGTGAAAGGTTTGACTTGAAAAAATCTGCTTATCTAAAAGAAGTTGCTTTAGTTCAGTATGGCGCACCAAATTTTGTAGTAAACTTTTATAATAAATCAGTATTACAGGAACAATCAAAGGCAATTTATGATGATATCAGTTATGTGCTTTATGACATTTACGATACATCTTGCCAGAAAAGAAATTATAATTGTAGTATTAAGGAACTTGATGTAGAGGCTATAATGTTTGATTTGGAAGAAGATTCTCCACGAACGCAGGCTTTAGACGAAATTCCATGGGAATATGATACCATACCTTTATTTTTATATCGTATTTTTTGTAAAGTTTGTAATAATATGGACGACCCCTTTTCTGAAAACGGACTAGACAATGGAGCTCAATCAGATGGCAATCATCAGAATTCTACTGTAGACGCAACAATGAATCAAGAAACGTCTTGGCTTGATGCAGAAGATGCTGGGTCTATACTACGAAGTTCTATTTTCAATCCTCAAATGGAAATTCTAAAAGATATAAAACACAAGATAATAGATAGAATGACATTACTCAACAATTATCACGGTATTTGTGATGACCAAACAAATGTGTGTGAAACGAGTGTGGATGGTCCTACATTGTTGAAGTATGGCAATGACATTGATTTTACGTCAGTAAAACTAAATAATGATGACATTTTTATTGGTCACATAGAAATGACGCGCTTGTTAGTATTCTCCTTATTGTGTACTAAATTTCCTGATCCTGATTTAGGATCCCAATTAAAATATCGCTATCACATCGATAAGCTACATCATTCGGTACCAGATAAAGTGTTATATCCTGATGTTATTCGCCGATTATTAAACATTTTGGTGTTTGATCATATCGCATTTGATGAAAATAATAGAAGTGTAGAACGGACGAAATGGCGTCGTAAAGGATGTATGCGCTATACAGATTTACTTAAAACGAATTCGTGTCCAACTTTTAATGCTTTTCAAGGCGCTTCGGAGGCTAGCAATGACTTATTTCCAAACAAATCGGATTTAAAAGTAAATTATGATCCTCAACTAGATATTTTTGAATGTCCTGAGATAGCGCATTTAATTGATGATTATGACATACTTGTTTTCCGTGAAGGACCAACTGCTTTATTTAAATATATGAACGGTTATACCTATACAGAACCATTGATATATGATGTTTTAGTCCAAACACTGGTTAAATCATATGCAAAATTCGATGCCGTTGACTTTGAATATTATCCGCCTAGTGATAGTATACTTGTTAGGTTTTCTAATCCAAACAAAATAGCAGTCGTTGATATTTTTTGTGAGCGTTTATTATCAAAAATTTGTATGCGAGATTTTTTTGATTACATTTTAGACGAAGAACAGAGGTGGCTAGAAATACAAGAAGAAGAGCATGATAGGAACTTGTTTAAGTTAAAAAGGACTATGCAAGAAATACCAGAAGAGATGCAAATAGAAGAAGATTTAACTTGTCTTTCTAGAGACCTACTTGTGGAAGGCTCAATTAAGCATAATAATGAACTTCAAAAACAAGGGCTCATAAATAGTACAACTTTAGAATCTACAACAGCCGATATTAAAAGTGGATTAAAATCTGAAACTATTGGCAAGAAAAAAGACAAAAATAATAAAAAGACTGATGAGATTAATATTAAAACAAAAAATGAAACGCAGGATGAAAATAGTACTTTTAATTTTTTGGTTAACGATACTAATATAAATTCAGAGGAAGAAAATTTTTCATTTTTGGGTTATGATCTAGGCGATACTAGGACACAAGTTAATGGTAAATTTATAACGTTTTACGGCGTAAAATGTAAAATACGAGCAAAGTTTTTAGAATGGATATACCATGGAAAACTCATGTCGATTGAAATTATAATGAAGGATAGCAGCTTGTTTTATCATTGCCCTTTGGGTCCATTATATAAGGAATATGGAAATAATTATCATTTAATTTTAAGAAATAATATAATTATTGCTTTCGCAAATATTTTAAATGATGGTATACCAGAAAAAGGAGTAAGTAATGAAGAAATGCCTTATAATGAGGACGGAATTAAAGTACAGACGAATTTTAAAAACATGAATACAAGTGAAACAGAATCTAATGCAACATCAGAAAATGCTCAAGAAGAAGAAGGTGACCAGGACGAATTGGAAGTACTATATCCTTTGGATATTTCCATACAATGCAGTTGGCCAAATGGATTAAGCATCGATTTTGTTGAACAACAGAGAGAACCATTTTTTATTCGTCAGACAATGTCGCAGCAGCAGTTTACAAAAATGCCTTGCGACAATACTGAAAATAGAACTAGCATGACAAGCAATACAAAGATTCAAAACACGTGCGTGGATTTTCCGATAACAAAACCTGAGTTTCTCATACAGTATAGAAAAGAACACCACCGTATATTTACACGAAGAGGAACCGTTGTTGTGTTTAATGAAGATGAAAGTGTTCTTCTACATACACCATATGGTGCGCAGTTCTGGTTAGCGAGTGAAGACGTGAAACTATGTTCAAATAGATATTCAGTCTACTACAAAGAATTTGACGATTATTTGTATGTATCGCCAATGGGCCATCAAGCAGTTGTGCGAGGAAAAGAGGAAACGACCGCTGATGATTTACTTTTTCGTTGTGCTCATGATTATCTGAGAAGTGAGGTATTCATGCGCCGCGCAGATGGCACCAATATGTTTCTGAACTCAGAGACACTGATCGTTTCGTATGATGATGGAACACGAATTATGTCAACTTCTTTCATAGATGACAGTTACGTTTATATTCGACTTAACGGCAATGAATATAGATCATCTTTAGATTACGATTACAATTCTTTAAGTGAATCATCGTTTAAAAGCGGCTATATATCAAATACAGCCTACGAACCTTGGTCAACCGTATCAATCATTTATAGGATAGATCATCCAGACTATGCTACTATTTATTATGATGAAAGTATGTATGCTACTTTGTTGATGCCAGGGAATGTCAAACTCAATGTTGCATTTAATGGTCATTGTACAGTTGAAATGGAGAAAACCTTCCTAAACGTTACGTCAAGAGAAGTAACAATGCGTTCGTCTATTTGTTCCAATTGTCATAGTGCTTCAAAGGCAACATTATTTTTTTCAAATTATAGGACTGACTCAGATATTCCACGTTATATACTGAAAGCAAAGGATTGCTATGACAAGAAGTTTTACGTAACAAGTGAAGGAAAGTGTTTATGGGATAAAAAGTCAAGTATGGAAGATATTAACAGAAAAGAAAGTTTGAAACCTTGCTGCAAAGCCATTAATCCAAATGATATGGAGAATTTGTTTATAATACGCAGAAATTATGAAGGTAAATAACTATCAATTTATGCAACCATTTTTAGTGCACGTGTATATTCAACACGTAAAATATTGATTAAATAATTATATTAGAACATGTAGAACTTAAATCAGGAAACTGAAATTGTACTGCATATTTATATTGAATTTTTAACAGTTTATTATTTACCAATAGGTGAGCGTTTGTATCATAAAACAGATTATGACAGATATGTAGCACGACTTGATAAAGATATCAAGATGTTTCGCAGTGGTATTACTAATGCTGATTCTGGAATTGAGTGCATGCAGATATTTTACCCGTATAATGTTAATGCCGAAAGTGTAATATAAATTATATTTTTTGTTAAATGTCATTATTTCATACATTAGAGTCCGGATATAATTATCGAATGACGCTCAAAAAGGCCAGAGAATTTAATCACAGTAAAATTTCAGGCATTCTTGTTATGAAAAATATTGTATGCGTTAGATGAATTATGTTTAACTAGCACATTTAATAAAATTAACAAATATAATTCATCATTATAAATGCCATATAAAAATATTGAATAATATAAAGATATTGTAAAATAAAACTTAATTAAATTGTTCAACGATGTATAAAATAACTATTTGTCAGAAGGCCAATTTTTAGTATTACAAGATGCCAAAGTAATATTGATGTCTTACACCAGTTACACAATTATTAACTTCCCGTAGGGCAAGTTATAGTAATAGCAAAAAAGTCGAAAATGAAAATTTTTATATATCTTTACGTTTCAAAACTTCCTAAATATTTTGACATATCTTAGAAA
Source organism: Ctenocephalides felis (assembly GCF_003426905.1). Classification (NCBI taxonomy): domain Eukaryota; kingdom Metazoa; phylum Arthropoda; class Insecta; order Siphonaptera; family Pulicidae; genus Ctenocephalides; species Ctenocephalides felis. Next base: position 81,724,624 of record NW_020538040.1, on the reverse strand, counting down.
AAATGGTTGTATGTGTGTGTGTGTGCGTGTATGTATGTGTGTGCGGATACAAATTTTCGTCGACGATTTCGGGAACACGGATGAAGCGATTTGAATAATTCAAATAACATTCGATTCGTATTAATGAGGAGACGTGCTGATTAGTTTTTGGCAAAGGCAGGTCTAGCCGTTCCGAAAATACGGGGCAAAAAGTGCCAAAAACGGTAACTCAGTTTTTAAGAGAACGGAGCGTCCGATTTGAATAATTCAAAAAAAAATTTACTTGTATTAACAAGATGAAGAACTGATTAAAAAAGTATCTAGTGAGATCTAGTAAAAAAAGTAAAAAAAATGCCATTTGGCGGTCAAAAATGATTATTAGGCATATGCACATCAAATTATCAGATATTTTATAGAAATTTTAACAATAAGTATAAATTTTGTTTACATGTATATGGGTTCCGTACCAGTGTTTATCCGTTAGAGGGCGACGCGGCGCTTACGCGCTTTGATATTTCGTCTCTATACAGTTAAAGCAGTACGATTGCTTTTAAAAAAAGTTCAGAATTTCCAAAATATTTCAAAATAAATTTTTCTTCAAGGAGTCTTTTTCAAAAAAAAGTAAATTTTTGTCAAAAATTTATAGTTTCTCAAAAATCTAATTTTTTCAGAGTAAATATTTTTTCAAAAATGTTAATCTTTTTAAAAAAAATAATTTTTGGTACGAGAAGTTCCAGCAATTTGACTATAACCGATATTATTTTTTTATTATGTTTGATTATCAATGAGTAATCTGTAGATATTCGCTTAGGCAAAGTTTTTGTATTATTTTCTGCTTAACCCTTTGAAGTCGAACCACGCATATATGCGTTTTACGCAAATCGTCAAACTGGCCGAAGAACTCATAAATGCGTTTGACGAAGGCAGTTGTTAGAGACGAGAAACGCATATATGCGTGACATATAAATACATGTCGATAGTTGATAAAAAAACATAAACATTTTATTTATTATGTAAGAAATCTGAGCATATAAATGTAATATATTTTATATGTCAAGAATTTGAGTTGAAGTGCTAGAATTTGAGTTAGAGGGCGAGAAATATTCGTTGGCAATTTTAAATAACAATGGCGGCTGTATATGGTACGGTTTACTTCGAACCACTTCATCCCCAAAGGGTTAATTTATAGAAAAGTCTTAAATGTGATGCTTCATATATATATAAATTATATTTACAGTTACAATGCCTTTGCAATATCCATAAGTTATAAACAATATCAATATAACACTATATCCGGATTCTAGTGTACATGCAATCATCAGGTAGTTGTGTATTATAATAATATATTTTGAATTATTTTAGAAATGGAAGTCGAAACGGATCAGTGATCAGCCAAGCGAGTTTAAGCAAAAAGATTGTACCGTTGATCGGATGCGGGACCTATGGGGCGGCCCATACGAACCGGAGCCTGAAGTGCCGAAATCGCGCGTTAACTCAATAGATTCTCAGCAAGACAGCAGCTCGATGTTAATTCCCATACCGCGGCCGGATGGTTACGTTATCAGGTAGAATTTTAATTACATCGACACAAAGTAATTAGTCATTATTAACTTCCCGTAGGATAAATTATTGTTATCATTCAAAAATCAGAATTGAAAATTTTTACATATCTTCACGTTTTGAAGGTTTCTGAACATTTTCACATACCTCAGAACAAATAGATTTGTGTGTATGTATGTATGGATACAATTTTTAACTTCCCGTAGGGTAAGTTATTGTAATCGCCCAAAAATCGAAATCGAAAATTTTTACATTTCTCGACGTTTTGAAGGTTTCTGAACATTTTGGCATACCTTATAAAAAATGTATGTATGTGTGTGTGCGCGTGTGTGTATGTGTGTGCGGATACAAATTTCATTTTCGATGTGTTTCGTCGACGATTTCGGGAACACGGATGAAGCGATTTGAATAATTCAAAAAACATTTGATTCATATTGATAAGGAGACGTGCTGATTAGTTTTTGGCGAAGGCAGGTCTAGCCGTTCCGAAGATATGCGGCAAAAAGTGCCAAAAACGGTAACTCAGTTTTTAAGAGAACGGGGCGTCCGATTTGAATAATTCAAAAAAACATTTTACTTGTATTAACAAGATCAAGAACTGATCAAATTTTCATGAAAACAGGTCTAGCGGTTTCGGAGATCAAGTAAAAAAAGTAAAAAAATGCCATTTGGCGGCCAAAAATGATCATTAGACATATGCACATCAAATTATCGAATATTTTATAGAGATTTTAACAATAAGTATAAATTTTGTTTACATTCCAATGGGTTTCGTACCAATGCTTATTCGTTAGACAACGATGCGGCGCTTACGCGCTTCGATATTACGTCTCTATGCAGTAAAAGCAGTATGATTGCTTCGAAAAAAAGTTCAGAATTTCCAAAATATTTCAAATACACTTTTCTTCAAAAAGTCTTTTTTTCAAAAAAAAAGTAAATTTTTGTCAAAAATTTATAGTTTCTCAAAAATCTAATTTTTCAGAGTAAATTTTTTTCAAAAATGTTAATCTTTAAAAAAAATATTTTTTGGTATGGGAAGTTCCAGCAATTTGCCTTAAGGCACGATGCGATGCGCCCCACTATTTCGTCCACGGATCAACCAATTTGAATTGTTCAAAAAACATTCGATTCCTATTGATAGGGAGTGTGCTGATTAGTTTTTGGCAAAGGCAGGTCTAGCCGTTTCGGAGATACAGTACAAAGAGTGCAGAAAATAGAAATCGAGTTTTTGAGAGAACGGAGTATTCAATTTGAATGATATAAAATATATTCAATGTGTAATGTTTAATATAATTAATATTTGTAATGACTAGGAGAAGTGGTGATTAGTTTTTGGCAAAGGCAAGTCCAGCCGTTTCGGTGATACCGAGCTAAATGTACAAAAAATGGCATTTTTTGGGAGAGGGAATTTGACAAAAAATCACGAAATATCACGCGGGGAGGGAGGGGTCTAGCAAAATATTACGTGTATATATTTTTACCTGATTTTATTAAAAAAATCCAAACCCTTAAAAAAAATCAAAAGTTTTACCATTTTTTCTCGTAACTAAAAATACACGTAATTTTTGCTGGCGGAGGAGGGTAATAATTCTACTAATGCCCGATTTACCCAGACAAAGGACCAGTCTGGGATGCATAAACGCATTTTCTTCACTATACAAAAAATAAAAACACACACACAGCCATTTTTTAAGGTATACCAAAATGTTGAGAAATCTTTCAAACGTGAAGATATGAAAACAAAAATCATTTTCGGTTTTGTACGATTACAATAACTTACTCTACGGAAAATTAAAAGTTAAAAATATCGAGGACTAAATATATTTACAGCTAGGTGTAACTGGCCTTTTGCCTTAAGGCATAATGCAATAACTTCTCGATATATTATACTGAATCAATAATAGTCTAGATTTAATCATTTTTAAAATTGTGATCAACCCATAGCGGCTAAATAAGGAGCATATTATTTATGTGACTCCTCTCTCTTAAGGGGAGTCAACAAAACATATAATTATTAATATATAAAGAATCTGTATTTTTTTGGGAGAAAGATTATTTTTTTCTTTTTTTTAGTACACACATACAATCATATACTATACTATACATATTGTAAACTATATTTATCATATATATTAAAAACATATTTCTCATATAAAATACCCACGGGTAAAAAAGTATGTACAAAAGGCAACACTGAAAAATGTATTTTAAATATTGAAATAAATACTTTTGTCTGTCAACAAAAAAAATTGTGATAATAGTATTTTGAAATTTTCCAAACCTTGGCAAATTAATATAATTCAACCACTTTTGAATTTGAAAAGAGTTTGAGATTAATATTTTTAAACACTACCGACTTATTTCAGTTTATTGCAATACCGTCACAGCACTACACAATTCAATTTTTAGGTACTTATAAATATAAATTTAGAAATTAATCTGTTATTACGAAGTTAACTGGTAAATGTAATCGGTTCAATATTTTAAACTAGCGGTGCATGGCATTGCGCCTCACGGCAAATTACAGGAACTTTCCTTACCGAAAATTAAAGTAATTAAAAGAGCTTTAGAATTTTTTTAAAACATTGAAAAAAATTGTTTTTTTTTTTAAAAAGTTAGATTTTTAAGAAGAATGATTTTTTAAAAATATTTGACTTTTTTGAAAAACTTGAATTTTTTTTTTAGAATTTTTTTGAAAATTTCAATGCGATCACGCTGCGTTAGCTGCGTAGAGACGAAATATACGGAACCCAAAAAATTTAAAAAGAAATCATACCTATTATTACAATAACTATAAAATATCTTATAATTCGATGTGCATATGTCTAATGATCATTTTTGTCCGTCAAATCGTTTTATTATTGGATCTGTGAAGCCGATAGACCTGCCTCGCCAAAACTTCAATCAGTTCTTCGTTTTGTCAATACAAATAAAATGTTTTCTAAATCATTTAAATCGGTTAAACCGTTATCTAAAAAACTGAATTACCATTTTGGACACTTTTGGCCCCATATCATCGGAACGGCTAGACCTGCCTTTGCCAAAAACTAATCAGCACGTCGCCCCATCAATAGGAATCGAATGTTTTTTTAATTAATAAAATCAGTTGATCCGTGTTGCCGAAATCGTCTATGAATATTTGTATCCGCAAATACGTACACAACACACACACACACACATGCATCTATTTTTTCTAAGGTATGCCAAAATGTGCAGAATGTCCTGAAACGTAAACATACATACAAAAATTATTTTTGATTTTTATGAGATCAGTATAACTTACCCTACGGGAAGTTAATAAGAAATCATTTATATTAAAAAATATATTTATTTACAGAATTTTTTATTGGTATGCCTTCGCAATTTGCCAATAACGGTTTATATTTTCAAGAAACATTGTTCAAAAAGAAGACGAATTCCACCGAATGTAGTATATGTTTAACAAGAATTTTTATTATTTTTCCTCATGTTATTTGTCAATGGTATCGGTTTCTTGAACGTGTCACATGGCACACTTGACGGGGAAACTACTAGCGAAACCTTCTTCCGCGATCTCGATCAAACTTTATGAGCCGTTGGCTGATATTTCAAAAATACTTGCGCATTTGTCGTTCCGATCCGAATACACCGGCATTGTTTTTCAAACATAGATGTATGGCGATTCTAATAATAATCACACTTATTGTTGAAGTTTTTACTCAAAGATAAAGTTAAAAAAAAATACGTACATATTTGGGCTTTTCTGCGGCTAAACAGTAAGAGGGTTCGATAGGGAGAACTTCATATCAAGCGCTGGTGATATTTGTTTTTATTTGAAAACATATTTTGAGCTATATTTTCAAGTGCCAATAACCCATCACCGATATTGCTGCATTAAATTAAAATTATATCATTAGTTTTAGTAAAATTGTAATAATTGAAATATATCAAATACAAATAGGCCAACCATTGGATTGCCTTCTAGAAAAAATAATGTTGTTTGAGATAAGTTTTATCACAACAGCTCATAGTTTTTAAGTTTTGCTTGTTGTTATAAAATGAAAAAAAAAATGCAAATATGTACATGCACCTTTCCGATACTCAGTACATTCTGTCATATTTAACTTTCCCTAGAGTAAGTCATAGTAGTCGCTAAAAAGTTGAAAATGAAAATTTTGTATATATCAAAAAATTCGATTCGTATGAAGACAGGCTGATTAGTTAACAAACGCAAGTTTAGTCGTTTCAGACATACGGGGCAAAAAGTATCCTTAGCTAGTCAAAATAAATAATTTTAAATTTGTATTTTTTTATTTATTATTTATTATTTTTATTATTTTTATTGGCCTCGCTTACTCGAGCATTTCGCCACCTACATTATTTTATACGATCATATATATAATCTTCATATAATCCTATTCTTTCTAATTTTTCAACTTAACTTAATTCTTCTTTACTATCTTCTGAACACTTCTATCCTCTTCTCCTATACTTCTCATTTTATCTTCTAAACTCTTCTTACTTTAATTTATTTTAATTCTAATCCTCTAATTTTTTTATACATTCTGCTTATTTTTACATACATGTCTTTTTATTACAATTCATAATTCTATTATTATTCCAACTTAACTCTTGAACTAATCCCGCCACAAATTTGTAATTCAGTTTCAAAATGTTTATATAATAAAAATAAGATATATGAGATTGTTTATGAGATACTGCATGCCGAGTAGGATGCAATTCGATTAGGTTTTGTTTATTAACTTCCCGTAAGGTAAGTTATTGTAATCATCCAAAAATCGAAATTGCATTGCAAACTTTTTGCATTTTTTCACGTTTTGAAGGTTTTTAAACATTTTGGCATACTGCATGCCGAGTAGGATGCAATTCGATTAGGCTTTGTTTATTAACTTCCCGTAAGGTAAGTTATTGTAATCATCCAAAAATGGAAATTGCATTGCAAAATTTTTGCATTTTTTCACGTTTTGAAGGTTTTTAAACATTTTGGCATGCCTCAGAAAAAATGTGTGGATGTGTGTGTGTGTATGTATGTATGGATACAATTTTTTGTCCACGTTTTCGGGCGCACGGATCAACCGATTTGAATGGTTCAAAAAACATACGATTTCTATTAATAGGGAGATGTGCTGATTAGTTTTTGGCAAAGGCAGGTCCATCCGTTTACGTAATACTGAGCTAAATGTGCAAAAAATGACAGTTTTTGAAAAAACTAAGCATCCGATTTAAGAGATTTAAAAAACTTTCTGATTGTTTTGACAAAATAATTGCTTTTGGGAAAATTATTTCAAATTTTTTTTTACAGAATTTTTTTATATCGAAAATAATTCAGATTTTAATTTTAATTCTGGCTAATGTTTTAAAGCTCACTTATATATTTTAAATAAATAATTTTAATTTTGTAATTCAGTTTATATAATTCTTATAAATATAAGACCTATGTATAAGACAATGTTACAGTATTTATAAAAATCTATTTGAAAACATTTAATATTCCTCGAACATTTTTTTACAGTATGGGAAGCTCCAGCAATTTGCCTTAAGGCACGAAGCCATACATAACTAGTTATCATTTCGTTTTGATTATTTACCAGCAATTTGCCTTATGGCACAATGCCATGCACCAGTAGTTTATTTTATCATTGATAGTATTATGTATTTTATTTTATTTATTCAATAATATTTAATTATTTTCTTAGGCATTTGTGCACTTTGCCCCCTAATGCAAATGATTTGATGAGGACAGCTCTCATTGCATACAGAACCTGGTGTCTCTCGCACACCAAAATTTGGCATAGCAGACTGGGTGCTGATGTTGCCATTGATATTCCAATAGAACAAAGGCTAGACTACGTGCTGAAAAAGTAAGTAAACAGAGTTTTCTTTAATATTCTCTAGTTTTTTCTCTTATCTATCACAAACGTTTTTATTTGAATATGCAAATATTCTGTATAGCGCTTTTGCTTCATGCAACGAAAGATTAGGGTAATTGCGCAAAAACTAATGTAACGTCTTTGGAAATTTTATATGACATAGACGATATAGTTAGCATAAGTAATACAAACTATAGATTTCATGCCATAAAATTAATAGTTTTGTCGTAAAATCAATTATAGCACTCGTATGTACTCAAAATTTGGCACTCAATATGTAAAATTTATGTTATATTTAGTTAATGTCACTTGCAATATTCAAAATAAATGTTTTTTATTTAATAACTTTATTCAGCAAAATATATTACTTATTTACATAAATTGGAAGTTATTGAGAATACATTTCTATTTGCAAGATACAATGAAAAGATTTAATAGCCATATTTTTTTAAAATGTTTTAAACGTGTTTTTAAACATAAATATTAAATAGAAAATAAAAAGCAATTATAATTTATTTCCCGAAAAAGAAAGTTTTTTTTCCCTTTTTGTCGATGTGTGGAGTCATTCTGAATCGTTTAGAAAAAGTATCTTTGTGTGGTATGTGTCACCAGATTAAAAGTTAGCAACCAAAAATTTTTCTGAAATGATTTTGAAAACTATCATTTGGAAATCGTGCTGATAATAATTTGCCTTAACAAGAGCCCGGCTCGATAGATTTTCAACTAAAACTAATCAGTATCATTTCCAAATTATATCTTTCGAAAAGTTTTTCATTTTTGAAAATCGATTCGGTAGTATGAGCTTAAATGTGGACGAAAAGTTTAACACATTTTTCCAAATTACAAAGAAATGGCTTGGCCGATCGCTGCACAAAACTGAGAAAAAATAATCCACATCAAAATACATGGATTGGCTTTTAAATTTTTGAAATCAGTTCAGGCGTTTTTGAGCAATCGTCGATGAAAGTTATAATTTTGACAAACGCCAAGAAAACGACACTAATTAAAACGACTTGTCGTAGGACAGTAATATTCTAGTATGATCTAAAAATATTCGTGAAAATCGTCGAAAATTTTTTTTTTAACACCTTATTACAAGAAAACGGCCCGGCCGATCTTTACCAAAAACTAATCAGGTCGATTCCTAACCAATATGTTTCGAACAGTTTTTGAATTTTCAAAATCGATTCAGAAGTTTGAAAAGAAGCTAAATCTCAGTTTTTATTGATTAAATTGATTAATTACAATTGAAAGAAAAACAAAATGCCGCTTACACCTAGTAATTAATTAATAATGAATATTTGCAAGAAGCAAAAATAACGTGAAATTCAACTCTTCCAACACGTAATCAAGAAATTTCTGTATTTTTTTATCGACCTTGAATATGTTTAATATATTGCGACTTTATACTGGTATGGCACAGAATCTGATAGTGAATTCTCGAGTCGTTTTATTCATTCATTTCTTATGTCAGTATTGATCGGCATTAGATAAAAAGTATAGCTTTTATCTAATGTCGAATACAAGCGATCTTGTATTAGCTGTATCCCTGAGGTTTAAGAAGGAGAGTTTGATTTTATGCGCGGGGTGTTTGTGACAATATTTCATCTGTCATTTTAGCACATCATCCATAAGTCCATAATAAGCACGACGACCTGAATACGTAATACCTACATGCTAAAAATCATTCCCGATAGATCGTTTTATATTTGACTCAATGTTCTAGGATTTTATAAGATGTATGTACATACATATACACACATACATATTTTTATAATGCGTATATAAAAACACATAACCCTAAAATTTAAACTTCTTACCACAAACCCCTTTATGTAAGAATTATTTTAGTGATTATATCTTTTTTAATTAATTGGTAATTGAAAGATGGTAGACTAGCAGACTGGTAGAGAGGTAAACTGGCAGACACGTTAACAGGTAAACAGATAAATATTTAAACAGGTAGATAGATACATACCTAGACAGATGAACAGGTAAACAGGTAAATTGGTTGATAGGTAAACGGGTGGTCAGGTAAATTCGAGGATATATAAAATGGTACACAGTACAACCGGTAGATAGACGAATATGTAGCCATATAATAGGTTGCCAGGTTAATTGGTAGACGGGTAAATTGGTAAACAAATACATTGATAAACAGGTAAAATGGTGGATTGATAAGAAGGTTGATAGGTAAATTGGTAGACATATAATACGTAAGACATATAAATTGATAGACAGATAAATTGGTGGCCTGCTAAATTGGTGAGTGACTGATTGATAGACTGATAAACAGGTGGACAGGTCAAATTTTAGACAGGTAAACTGGTGGACAGGTAAATAGGTAAACAGATGAACAGGTAGATAGATAGATACGTAGACATATGAACAGGTAGACATGTAAATTGGTAGATAGGTAAACTGGTGGAAAGATGAATTTGAGGATATGTAAAATGGTAGACAGGACAACGGATGAATTGATTGTAGCTTTACGCTATTTTGGCTCATTTATTTTCCAAGAAGCACCAGACCATAAAATCAGAATTAAAAAGACGTCATGCTCACCACAAATTATACGATAGGACAACTGGTAGATAGATAAGTATGTAGACAGATAAACAGGTCGACAGGTAAATTGGTAGCTATGTAAAACAATTTGACAGGTAAATTGGTAGACATGTAAAACGGATTGACGCGTAATTTGGTAGGCAGGTAAAATGGTTGATCGATAAACAGATTGATAAGCGAATTGGTAGACAGGTGAATTGTTGGAAAAGTAAATTGATAGACAGGTAAATTGATAGACATGTAAATTGATAGACAGGTAAATTGATAGACAGGTAAATTGATAGACAGGTAAATTGATAGACAGGTAAATTGATAGACTGGTAAATGGTTTAACAGGTAATTTGGTGGACAGCTAAATTTGTAGACTAATACAGGTTGACAGGTATTCTGGTGGACTGGTAAATTGGTGGACAGATAAACTGGTGGAGAGGGAGACAGTTTGTCACAGACAGGTAGACTGGAGGACAAGAAAGCTGGTAGACTAGATGTAATAAATATGCAGTGTTGTCCAAAATTTTAATTAAAAGTAAAACACGGCGAAGCGTGTATGGTTACAGCTTATATCTAGGTATATTTATATATATATATACGATGTACACTATGGTATGCAATGGTCTTTAGTTGAAGCAATGGTCTTTATTTGTAGTAAATTAATTTTTTTCCTCTGTTCGATTCCATAGCCGTCGTTTACGATAAAGCAATTAGCATTCATTTCTAACAGAATTATTTATATATTATTTATAATGCATCGAGAAGTAGTGGTTGTAGACACAAGGTTGTAGATTCAAATTCCGCACTAAGTATTACATGATATAAAGCATTTGTATCAAGTAAGTCATTAGTGATAACCATTTCCTTTTGGAACTATAGATTTTGGAAAATATGGTTTTTCATGTGAAAATATCCCTTTAGCTCACAAAACGTAATTACGTCATAAATATGAACTAAAAATATATAACTAGATAATGATAACTATTCGGCTGCCTTCTAAATGACTTTCTATATATCTATATGATATATAAAATTTGATGTATGTCCAAGTGGTAAGGGTTGGCCACCCCGAAGTTTTTTTTTAAGTCTATTTTTTTGTTATAATACATATATAAAAATGCACATAACCCTAAAATTCTTACCACGAACCCTTATTTTGCAAGAATTATAGTAATTGCATCACTTTTCATCTCGAATTTTGTCAGTGAACTGTTGACCGAATATTGATTGAGATTTGTTGAGCTTATGCTCAGTTTTTCATAAAAAAAATTAAATTTATCAGGGTAGTCAAAGTCTAACACCTATTTTTCAAAGTGTTGAATAAATATTCTTAATTTTTTTAAAATGCTAGTTCGAAAAATACATGTAATTCTCAATTTTCACCTTTCTGCCGCACATCCCAATTTCATTAATCATTTTTAAGCAGGTCGATAACTGGTCAATCGTTTGCAATTATAATAGTAGCCAACAACTAAAAAGCATGTTGTCTTCTAAGAACAATTTATAAAAATAACAAAACAATTACTTAATGTCTTCCTAGACAGATTGTAATTAATGTGAAAAAAAATGCATCTATACTATTGTAGTTATGTAATTAAATTGCAGTTATTTTATTTCATTTTGTTGTGAGACGTGGGTTAATATTCTTTCAGAAGCGGAATAGTACGCAAACAACAATATGACAAATGTGGGTGTAGGTGTGTGTTCGGAAATACAAGTTACAATTAAACCATGTAACCTTTATTGATTATTGAACTCAGATATTTTCTTTTTTCCATTTCTTTATATAAATGTGTATGTTGTATTTATGCTATGGTAAATTAATTGACAGGCTATGACATTCTATTTTATTTACTTGATTGCAGAACTGTTCATTGTTATAGCAGTTAGTTTTATTCATTCCGTTTTGAATTACTTTTTTCCTTATTTAAATAAAATGTAGTATGGAGTTTCTAAATTATGTTGTTTAGACATTTAAAAACTATAATCTAAACAAATGTAACAAAATATTTTTTATCAATTAAAAAATAATTCTAAATATCGTGGACGATCGTTTTATCATAAATATCACCGTGTTTTTATAATATGCATATATACATTTAATTGGAAAATGTTTGCTAATAAACAGAACGTTGTTGTATTAACATATAAATATTATTGCATATTTAAATAATCGTAATGAATTCGTTTAAATGCAGTGATACATTTGAATTAATAAACAAATTGAAAATATATTCATACTTTCACTTTTTTAGATTTATCATTATGACAAATATTGTTTAAAGTTTTTTTTTTTTTAAATAATGAGTCGAAAACGATTGAAGTTGATAATAAATGCTAAATCATAAAAAAATTGATTAACTAGCATAATCACGATGGCATTTTGCTATCTTTTTGAAACATAAAAGTGAATTAATACGTAAAACGATCAAACACAACTGATTATCTAATTCGTATGGTAATTCTAAATACCAAGATTTTGTAATAAAATTTAAAACCAAATTTTAAAGAACTATATTTTACTCAATTAGTTATTAATTTTTTAATATATTTTATCAGAAAAATAATCGATAATTGTACAAATCTAATATTTGTTGTAAGTAATTATTGAAGGTTTTATTTAGTAATAATGTAGTGTATATGAACACCCATATATAATGGGAAATGCACGGAAGTTAGTTGCAAGATTATACGCAGTTTCCAAAACCTAACAATAATTATTAATTAGGTTATTAATTATTTGGTTCGAACCCAAAGAGCAGGACTGATCGGATTAGACCTTGAAATGTCCTATTATATTTATATAAACAACTTGAATACCATTTATCTACAAAACACATATAAAATAAACAAAATATCAACGTAATATTTTATAGATACAAATCGCTTTATTAGTTTATCATTTATTGTGGGATTGTTTGCTTATATTTTCTATGCTTTTTTTTACTAACCTTAGAAGTAAAATCTAATCTGGTTAATTTAGATGCAATCTGTTCATATTATGAGGACATTCAGTAATTTTTGTCGACATGTTGTTCATGGCTTGTTTTTGGTAGGCACAGTACAGTTTGGTGTGCCCAGTAAGTGTGTTTGGTAACCTAGTAGTTTAGTTGTCCCATTCAGTTATGACTAATGACTTTTACTTCATAGTATTTTTTGACTTTTTATGATTTTATATGCCACTTTGCCTGCGAATGGCCCTTTTCATTTTGAGATTATATTTGAGATCTATAGATATCAGGCTTATAAGCCTGATCGAGCTCTGCCGAGGTTGAGATCGACCCCGCGACTGGCTAGTTGTCACGGCTGGCTAGTTTGACCGTTTAAGATGATTTTTTACATAACCAAAAAGTGCATTCCGACCTTTAAACCAAGTAATTATCTAACGTAATTGTACTTGTAATTGTGCATATTCTGATTATTTTTAAAGTTCTCAAATCTTATTTCTAAAATTATTTCTCAATGAAAATTACGTACGTCACTTGAGTGTTTGTAGACCAACTAATTGAAAGTAGCATTTTGCCTTAAGGCAAGTTGCAAAAACTTCCCGAAAAAAAAACAAAAAAGCATTTGTTTGCTTATTCCAAGGAAATGGCTTGGTCGATCGCTTTACAAAACCTAATTGCAGCTTCTCCTTATTGAGTTTATTCCAATGGCTTTCAAATTTGTGAAAGCGAATTAGCCGTTTTTGAGAAAACCTTGACGAGATTGAAATTTTGACTTATTACATCACAAAAGCGACTTCTGCGACAAATTTCAACTACAGTATTTTTTACAATTTTGATGAATTTTCAAACTTGTCATAGGGCCGTAATATTTTAGTGTATTCTTTAGGATCATGATATCTATCAACATAAAAAGTTTCATCAAAATTTTTTTTTCAGCGGTTAATTACCAAGAAACAGCTCGGTCGATCTTTGTCTAAAACTTATTCTTAGTTTACTTAGTTTTTGAATTTTTAAAATCGATTCAGAAGTTTTGGCTAAAACGTGAACAATTTTTCTCTTTACTTTTCTGCTATTTACGAAGGAACTGGCTTGACTGATCGTCGTGCAATACTGGCTGAGGCTTTAGTCCTCATTGAGTTACATCGAATAGCTTTTAAACTTTTGAAATAGGTTCAGCCGTTTCTGAGAAAACGTCGACGAAAGGTCAAATATCGACTCACATATACACATACATACAGCCATATATACTCACACATACTTTTTCCAAATTTGGCCTCATTTGATTCAGAATAGTTTGAAATGTCGAGAAAACATAAAATTAGCAAATAGGATTTTTTGGCAAAAACATAAATATTATTACGGGAATATTATAAAATGAACCAATTTGCGATGAGCACATGGCCATGGCCTCGTGATCGCTACATAATTTGTGCGCTGGTGTTTGTTCTGCAACAATGCCTCCTCCTTCCTGCACATTGTTCTGTACATCTGCCCGGTCCAGATCTTGGCCGCGTCAAGCAGCGCCTGTTCGCGCCGCAGCTTGAACAAGTCCTGAGATACTCAATGCTGATAACTAACCCGAAACTCGATTATTTAAGCGCTGCTCCGGTCAGAACTTGCTCGTAGACTAATTTGCACGCTTTGTATTGAATTACTATCAAAAAGAAAACTTTTGGTGCCGCGTGCGCTCTACACATTCATTGCCGGACCCTTTGGAATACTTTAGTTCGTATCGAATTCTGATATACCCACCTTTGTTTTGTGATCCCCGAAAATATTCTGGTTTCATGAAATGGACGATAATTTAGTTGCCGAATTAATTTAGTTTTATTAATTATTTATTTATAAATAACATGTGATCAATAATTACTAGGCTTGCAATAAATAGTAAATTCGGCAGAATGCCGTATACATAATATTCGGCATGCTTCAGAGACCTAATACCGAATATTCGGAAATTATTCCGCAGGTTTTTATCGCAAATTCGTTCGTATTAATGCACTATATGTTTATTCAAGTTTTATGCCTAGGCTCTTAACAACTATTCGGTTTCTCTATCTTAATTGAAAAATTCGGCACAATTTATACTATCCAACCGTATACCGAATGTTTAAATAACATATATAATAAGGAAATAAATAAAAAAAACGTTTCTTTACATATATTAACGTATTTCCAATTATTTGTTTCACAAACATTTTCTATTTTCTTTTATAAATACAATATTGTTTCTTATATATTAGGAAGACTAATCATAATAAAATTAGTTTGTATTCGTATTTTGCTTTGAGGTAAGTTACATGAACTTCCCTATATGTGTAAATAATGGATTTAATCAATAAAAATCAATTAATTTATGAACGATTAAAAATATTCCGAGTGGATTCATTACACATAATTAAAAACGAACGAACACGCTAACTCGGAGTATTTTCCAAAAGCAAATTTTTAAAAATCAACAATTTCTATATTTGAACCAGTTTCCGTAGGACTTTAATGGTTTAGTACAGAGGTCGGCAACGCGGCGCCCGCGGGCGCCATGGCGCCCCCGATCAACTTTAGATGCGCCCTCGGTTAATGTAAATGTATGATAACCTTAGCGCAAATCAATTTCACATTTTCCAAATATAAGGCATATTGTTGAAAGTAAAAATAAATATAGAAAATTTTACTACTACATCATATTTAGAAGTTATAGACAAATTGGCAGAAGAGTTTTGTTCAAGATTTCAAGATTTCGTAGCACTAGAACCCGTTCTAGGATTTTTTTATAAACCCTTTATTTTATATAAAGTTGCCGAAGATGATCTTCTGCAAAGTGTTTCAGTGTATTTCGAAATTAGTAATATCGAAGACGTGAAGTTAGAAATAATAAACTTGCAAAATGATATTATTTTAAAAGCACATAGTAATATTAAAATGTTTTGGAATTGAGTCGATGAAAATAAGTATCCTATTTTAAGGAAATGTGCGCTAAAAATTTTCTCATATTGTGCAACAACATACATTTGCGAGTCTTTGTTTTCAAATATGAAATATTTCACACAAGTTTCACACTAAATTATATGTATATAATTAGGTATTATTAGATAATACTCTTCTTTTATCGATGTACTGAATGTTTGTAATGTATATATTATACTATACTAAAAGAATAAAGTTATGAAAAATCTTTTTTTTTTCATACCGATGCGCCCTCGGTAATTTTCAGATTTAGTTTTGCGCTCTTAACGGCAATCAGGTTGCCGACCCCTGGTTTAGTATATTTATTAAGACTAAGTACTCCATCGTTATACCAAGTAAATCGTCTAATTTTAATTTTAACAAACGTCAAAAAACTACTCATTTTCTTAAATTTTTAAAATTAAATTACTTGTCGTAAGGCCGTAATATTTCAGTAAGTTCTATAAGACCATAAAAAACGCTAGTCGTATCTGTTATTTACTTCGAGAGGACAACCCAGTGGTTAACCACTGGGTTACTCTTATTTGATGTTACTATATACTATGTATTATATACGGGGGCGTCCATTAATCACGTGATCGACATTTTAAGGACTGTTAGACCCCCCCCCCTTTCCCCACCAACCATCACGCGTATGACGTGACGTGAAAAAAATGTAAAATTTTTGATTTTTTTTGAAAATGTTTGGATTTTTTTAAAAAGTTCAAGTAAAAAATAAATACACGTGATATCTTACTATACCCCTCCTTACCCCACGTGATATTTCATGATTTTATATCAACATCATAGTTATATCATTTCTACTTATAGTTTAGTTACTTACATTTTTTAAAATGTTCTAACTCTTGTATTGTGTTCTCAGTTGTCCCACAAATGCCATTTTGTCGAAGTGTCGAAAGGTAGCAAATAAATGAATGTTAATAATAATTTAATTGTTTATGGTAAGTTTGCAGGTGTTTGAGATTATATAAACTATATTTTACTATAAAAATATCATGCTGGATTGAAATGATGTACACAATTAATTAACGTTGATGTTTGTTTTATCCTGAATTAATAAGCTGAAGCGCTTGCATGTGATGAATTTGCAAATAAAAGTGCTTTTGCATTGAATTATTTTATTATTAAACTTAAATGAATTGCTTTCGAAACACCCAAAGCGACGCTCAATTAACCATTATTCAGTGAACCGTAAGCTATCGTTAACACGATTGTTTCACAAATTGCGTTTAATTAAAATCCAATACATGAAGATATGACAATCAATTATTTTCGAGTTTTTGTTAGTTGCACAGTTTTATTAATCATTGTGAACATATTCGTGTTGTTTATTTCCTGAAAGACATGCTAATGTTTTCGCCAGAAAATTCCGATTTGCTAATTTTATGTTTTCTCGGCGTTTCAAGTTGATCTGAATCGTTAGACGCCAAAATTGAAAAAATATGTGTACGTGTGCATATATCTTCATACGAGACAACATTTGACTTTCGTTTTCTCAAAAACAGTAGCAAGGATTGCAAAAATTGAAATCTATTTGATGAAACTTGATAAGAAGTCGCGTTTTGCTTGACCATAGACTGAGCTGTTTCTTTGCAATTAACAAATGCATGCAAAAATTATAAGTCGCAACTTTACACCTTAACTGTCGCTTAATATGGAAACTGTGTTTCCAGAGTACCCCATTGTAGGAGGGTTGACTATCATATTAGATATACCTACATATTACGAATTTGTCTCAACTGAATGCCTCTTTTCTCTATTTTTTCATTCAATTTTTTACAATTATTTCTATGTTTTGCGATATAGGCAGTCTCTTTTTTCTCGAACTCACAGAATAGAAATTAAAAAAAAAACACTCACTAGAATTAAAGTGTACATTAAATGTTATGATAACTATAACATTTTGACTTTTGGTATGGTTGCATGTATGTAGTTAAATTTATAACTTATGATGTTTTTTTCGACCTGGTCTTCATATAACGCGATAAAAATTCTGCAATTTTTCTAATTCAAACAACGCGATAGCAAGTACACTACGAGATAGCTTGAATTGAATGTTAAATTCGAGTTTTTTTATTGCACAGTTCCCATACTACATGGTAGGAAACTCACCGCTTTAACGAAGGGTTGACTATAATGAATAATTCCTGAAATATATCTCTATTTCATGGTTTTATATTAATTCGTTATAATTTATCATAGCTCGTGTTTATGCAGCAACTTATATAAACAGAACTTGCTGATTGCGGGTAGTTATGTAGGATAAATTACTTAACTGAATTTGATGCGTTTAACATGATTTTCTACTTAACCAAAGTGTGTGCATTCCGACCTCAAAAGCAAGTTACTATCTAACGAAATTTTACACTTGCAAACGTGGCATCGACTTAACTCCTTGCCGAGTTTGTAACTGACCGTTCCACAGGGTAGTTGACATAGAAATATTTTGATACAATTTGGGATACTTCTAAAATTATTCTAAAACTATTTATTCAAAGTTATTATTTTTATAATACAATTATATGTGATAATGATATGTTTTACTACGATTTTTTATTTCAAAAAATATTGACAAAACTATAAATTCTCACAAAAACAAATTTTTGCAGTTTTAGTTGGATGACCAAATGATTTTGTTGATGGATGTAAACTATTTTTTTTATTTCGATATATTTAAAGTTTGGAATAATCTATTACCAAAAACACAATATCCGTAAAGACACTTGCATTTAATTATTTTAATTTTTTTAATTATTTAAATAGTTGTGCATATTATCATGTTCAACCTACGTATAACAGACCTCATGCATACTAATATGTGTAATGCCCAAAATTGTGCAGGAGAATATGGATATTGACCTAACTGCTTAGACGGCCGAACCCAAATACTATTTATATTTAAATTATCAATTAAAATAATACAATGTACATTTTATAAAAATTATTTCTTTCAATGTTTTATTCTCTTATCTAATACATATCTAATAATAATAAAAGAATTGGTGTGATTAGCATTTTGCCTTAAGGCAAGTTGCATGAACTTTAAAACATGTGTAAATAGTTGACTTAAGTAATAAGTACTCAATATATTAATTTATACGTAATTTATAAGTGTACCCAGTTGCTGTAGGTATTGCAATGTTAGACACTATCGCGGATTATTTAGTTTTGTACAAATTTTGCAAACATGTTTCCAATTGAAAATAGCTCATATATAGTCTAAATGACCCGACAGACGTTGTCCTGTACCCACATCTACGTTTTTTTAATATCCTATACTAATATTTACCCTTCAGTTAAAAATAATAGTTATTGTTTTTAAATTACTATTTACACACCTATATGTGAGTGTATGGTGATATGGTGAAAATGATGATTCTCAATTCCCACAGTTAACGCTTACTAAAATAATATAAGATACTTTGTCAGCAATAAAACATGTATGTGTGTAAATATTAAAATATGTTCAAAAAAATTGTATATTAACCCTCCGTCGGGCGCAGTCCAAGTATGTTCAGAATCGGGCGCAGTGTATCTGACAGATACAGATTATAAATATATTGACAGGAGGCTTATAGTTTTATATATATTTTTTAATTTGCGCTTTTACAATGCTGAATATGTATATTATGTGTAAACAAAAACAAAATATATATTAGATCAATATTATTTTTATAATATAGCAAAATATAAAAATCCGTACATGCGCTCAAAATGCTATGCGCACAAACCTTACTTTTTCTGAAATGAATAATTTAATTGATTATATAAAAACAATTGTCAGATTCTGTTGGAATGTTTATACAAAGACTATATAAACAATTAGGACAGTAAAAACTTAGTGTTTTTTGTCATTTTGTACGTCAAATAGAATTTGGCTTAGTGCGTTTTTTTAAACAAAATTGCTACTAGCAAAATATGCGAAGTTCAAAGACAATCTTATATGGGCGAATAAATAGTAGACATAAAATAACAAGGCTACTGAGATATGGAGGTCTCGATGACATCAAATTATGGAGAAACATGCTAAAATGTTGGCCCTGTATCTGTCAGATCGGCTGCGCCCGACGGAGGGTTAAAAATTATACACTGCAATTTATCGATACTGATGAAAAGAAATGTCATCCCCCGGGAAGTGGCTAAAGTCTCTAATTTATTTTCACTTTTAAACTTGAGAGTAAGATGAACCTTATTCTAAAATGTTATGCAAATTGGAGCACAGTAAAAAAAATCTGACACAAAATGCTCCATTGACTTGAGTAAATATTCCGTATCCAATGCCAAACATATAAATTTTTGACACAATGAAACTTCTAAATAATTTTTTGAACAAGTAAATTTTAGTGTAAACACGACTGCATTAAGTATAAGATAATAATCTGTCATATTAATTATAAAGGGTATATTCACAGATTGTTCCTGTGCTAAATATATAATGTATCTTATATATATATATATATATATATATATATATATATATTATTTTTATACTATATAACAATCAGAGTTATTTACACACCCTATGAGTTATATGGCTAAATTACACATAATAATAATAATAATAATAATCACAGAAATAAATAAAAAAAAAATAATAACAATAATAATAATAACAATAATAATAATAAAAAAATAAATAAAAATAGTTAAAAAATAAAGAAAACAAATAAAGAAAAAATAAAAAGAAATAAAAGAAAAAAAAGCAAATTGTAGTAATTGCTCCAATAAGCAATTGACTATGGAAACAATTTTTTACATTAAGTCTATAGGCTGTTTCTTGCGTAGTCTTCTTATAGGTGGATTATCAAGCAGATGAGCCATAGTTGCATTAGGATGTTCGAGAATTTTAGCATGATATCCAATACTGATATTCTTGATGACATCCACTATGAAAGGGATGTTGAGGTCATCGTGTACGATTTTATTGCTGACAAAGTATCTTATATTAATTTTGTGGCACATCTCAGCTGCTTTTTGGCAATAATAATGTAGACATTACATTATTCTTATTCATAATCATAAATATTATATCATTAATATTGTCATAGCCTATAAGTGAATTGAAATGTTTGGCAAATGACAGTCTTCACGTGTTTTTAATGTCAAACAATGCCTCAAATATCTTCAATGTCAATCAATGATAAGCGGTTTTTTGTAATTTATTTTTACAATCTAAGTATATTTCTATGAATACACACATACTTTATCAATTTTTCAGTCAGGTCAAACGATTCAGAATGACTTGAAACACAGACAATATTAGCAAATCTCTTTCGGAAACTTAGAAATGAACTTGGGCATAAGTGGAGTGATAGATATTATAAATAGTATATCATTACAATAAAAATATTAATTATGTTTTTTTATTTAAAACAGTGCTTTGAGTAAGCTGCTTGATCAAGAGTCTTCACAACTTGGTTACGCGTGCGAAAAACCAATCTCTGAAGTGAAATTAACACCACCTGCTCCTAGAGAAAAATTCTTGAATTTATTAGCTGAACGTCGTTGTCAATGCCTAATGGAGCAGATTTACAGGTACTGTAATGTAACTAGAATTAATTAAAGCCATTAATAGAAATAAAAAAATAGTATTTTATATTTTCTATTTTATGCAAACTTTCTAAAAGGTATATATTTATTGTTATTTTAACATTTCATACGTTATTGTTATTCTTAACATTTTAAAGATATATTATTGTTAGGTTTATGAAAATTTAGTACGTAAATAATTCCAAATACAATTTTCTCAGGAGAGCATTACGCGAACAAATCGTACCTCCATATCACAAAATGATGGATGCAATAAAAAATAAAACGGTTGATCAAGCTTTGCGAGAATATGTTGAAGCTCTTGATAAAAATAAAAATGGACCGAATAACGAACCTTCATGCCCAGCACCTTCTTTGAATTCTATTTAATATTAATTTATGGCATTTGGTCGGTTTTAAATTACGAAAATATACATTAAATTTGTGAACTTATTGTAAACCAAATACATCATTTCTAAATAATATTCTGTTATTTTAAGCTAATGAATTTCAGCTTATTATAATTTACATAGTTCAATATGAGATTTTTTTGGATGTTGAAACATATTTTTTCTATTATCACGTTATAAATTAGAAATAGAATTGAGTAAACTTTTTCAAAATTTTCGAAACATAAATTTCAATTCAAATTATTTTACCTTCATATTGTTTCTGAACAAAGACATCCTTGAGGTCAATGACTTAATTCGTTTAATTGATCATTTTCAATTAATTATATTTAATTGCGTTTCTATATATATGATAATTTTATTGTGAAAAAGGCCATTTCTATAATTTTAAATTATTCAATTTTTATATATCTTCAAAAATGATCAAAATTTTGATTGTTAATCACAAATTATTTGCAAATTGATTCGTTTTTTATATAACTTTTAATTAGAAATCGTGAAGTTCCAGTCTATAGGCGCAATGCAATACCTATATTCTTTTTAAGTTTTTTTTTAATACAGTCGTAGTATTTAAAAAAATAAACAAAATATCACTTTTAATATGTTAGATAAACCCGGAGGAAACTCATAAAAAATATGCTAAAAAATGCGTATATATTTTGTTGAAAAATATTTTTAATTTAAAGAAACATTGGTATATTAAAAAAACATTGGAATTTGGTTTGTTTTCTTTTTGTTAATATTTCATTTAAATTTAATATCTGTCGAAGATATAAATTTCTATATTTCAATTAAAAATACAGCGTGAAGGAAACATAATTCATTCATTGTTTTTTTTTTTCAATAACATTATTGAAAAAAATAATTTGCTATGACGTGATTTTTGATTACGCACAAAAAATGCAGTTTTTTAAGAAAAAAAATATAACATATATAATTTACTTTTCGCTCTTAAACTTTTACTTACGATAATTAGTAATTTTTAAGTTAAATGCTGTAGTAGTGGAGATATTATTTTAATGGAGATTGTTAGATTAGAATAGTTTTTTGTTATTTTTTTATCAGCAATCAGAATCTAATAGTCCTATAAGCTGTTGTACTGATTTGACTTAATACTATAGTCTGTTCGATAGATGGCGAATCAAACAATTGTCAAATCTTTGTATGATAAATTATTATTACAATTTCTGTAATAGGGAGAATATTTTTATTGGTGCAGCAATGCCGGGTCAGGGCTATTTTCACTTGGAGAAACATATTGCTATCTATATTTCCAAGTGAAAATCGTTGGCACTGCTGTCTGACAACAGGCTGCTCGAAGTGGGTATCGAACCCAGGTATATAACTTATGGTATGACTTATGATATATATGATACTTCGAGTTGCCTGTTGTCAGGCAGCAGTCACAACGATTTTCACTTGGAAACATTTTGATATTGTGACGGATTTGGGCTTGAAGCCCCTTTCTCGGGGATTGCAACGACTACCAAATATTATATCTTATCGTTGCATCCCCATTACGAAAGGGTTACTCCAACTCCTTAACCCGACTTCTATAAACACCCTGTAATTACCTGTAAAAACTAAATCAACTAACTACGCGAATGAAACGGAATGCACTTTTAATCTATTTAATTTAACTAATTAAGATTACAGGTGTGAGGTCATGACAGTACCTACGTACAGTCATGACCTATGCCTAAATTTTAACGTACTGATAAAATTTTATTAATTACTAACGGACATAACGGAGATAACTTAACGGACATAACGGAGTATCGGAGTATACTATACGGAATCAACGGAGGGAATAGCTACTAAACAATAATACATTTGACCTTTGCTGGAACAGGTTCTTCTCTCCTGACACAACACACACACCACTATACACAAAGCGGGTCTAGCGACTCGCGCCTGGACACAACCGACCTCCTCGGAGGATCTTACATTTCTTAATCATCCTTTTCAACCCTCGAGTTGGACTTGATATTGCAGGAACCCTAGTAAAAGTGGGTGGGGGAGTCCATTTGCACAGACGGTTGTGCAAACCTTTGACGATAATACCAATTGTCGTTACAATATCTATATGCCCAAGTGAATATTATTGTCACTACTGGTTGGCAACATGCTGCTCGAAGTGGAATCGAACCCGGGACCACTGATTCATGTCCAGTCGTTCTACCCTATTTCCTACGAGCGAGCCCAGATTAAAAAATAACGGTTATTCTGAAGATGCAGGGATATCAATGAAGACGTTATGTTACTATGATTGTTTTGTCATAGCACAGCATTTTTGAATAGATAAAACTTTGTATTGGAAACTGTATTCAAAATTCTGTTGCCTGATCTGTAATCGTTTAAGATGAATGTTATCCTCCTTGACATGTTAACTTCTTGTCAGTTTCATAATAGCCGTACACGAATACACTGTCCCTGTCGCCGTTGTGGAGTTTCATGCGGTTGAGTTGCATAGTATATCCCCTGCCCTTGCAATGGGCAGGGCAGGCTGTCCAAAAACATCGAATTTTCAAAAGCTATTAAATAAATGTACTGGTAAAATTTAGTTATTAAATTAGTTTTCTCTTTTGCTATTTATTGAAATCATTTAATTTTCGACTGAATTAACCCTTTTCGACCGTATATCTGCTCTCAGCCACCACGGCAAGTTACTATACGAATCGTCTACTGTATGCATTTACATCATATAAAAATGATAAAACATAACTTTAATATAAAACAAACACTAGATAACTTCCCGAAGGGTAAGTTATTTATTGCAATCGTCTAAAAATCAAAAATGAATTTTTTTGCATAATTTTCTGTTTCAAAGGTTTCTGAACATTTTGGCATACATTAGAAAAAATTGTTATGTATCTGTGTGTGTGCGTGCGTGTGTGTGCGTATGTATGGATACAATTTTTTGTTCACGTTTTCGGGAGCACAGATCAACCGATTTGAATGATTAAAAAAAAAAATTCGATTTCTACTGATGGGGAAACGTGCTGATTAGTTTTTGGCAAAACAGGTTCAACCGTTTCGGAGATACGGAGCAAAGAGTGCAGAATATAGAAACCGAGTTTTTGAGAAAACGGAGCATCCGATTTAAATGATTTAAAAGATATTCAATTTGTAATGACGGAGAGAAGTGGTAATTAGTTTTTGATAAAGCCATTTGCGATCAAAATTGAAATTTTGAAAAAAAAAAAAACTAGAATTATTCTGAAATGTCAAGATATTTAGAATATTTTAGTAGTTGTTATTGGCACTGTACCAAGTTGCAAAATAAATCCATACTTTTCATACAATATCTCATCAGAGCAACTTACTCTGTAGTTTACAAATATACTTGTCCTTGGCTGCGTTCGATGTGAGCGACACAGTACCTGGTTAATCAGTTCATTTCTCCAAACTATGTATGTGACGGATAATGGAAGTAGAATTAATAATGAAATTTCTGCTTTGAAGAATTTATTAATAAACAGTTTTCAAATGAAATTAATTTAAAAGTTGAACTCGTCTAAATATAAATTCATATCAAATACAACTATTTATTCGCTGTACCATTTTGAGCAAAGCTATTGTAAAGTATCAACTTCATTTGCTGTTGCTTGTAGGAATGTCAGCAAAATGTATGCGCCCTAATATTAAAATGTAAAATCATAATTACTTTTATAACAATTCGGCAAGACCCAAAATAATTTTTCGTAAAATTTTGATTTAGTTGTTATAAGAAAGTGACATGGCATTGCGCGTCAAGGCAAATTGCTGGAACTTTCCGTAGCGAATTTAAAATTTTTAAAAGTTTTAACATTTTTTTGAAATCTTTGATAATATTAGATTTTTGACATTTTTTGAAAAATCAGATTTTTTTTTGAAAAAAAAATGGATTTATTTTTATGTTTTTAAATATTTTGAATTTTTTTTTGAAGCAATGGCTTTGCGTAGCTGTTTTATGAAAGAAATATTGAAGCGGTTAAACATTATAAATCTTTGTACGGAATCCATAGAAATGTGAAAGAAATTGCTCATATGTCTAATGATCAATTTCGACCACCATTATGGCATTTTTTTATTTAATCTCCGTGACCGCCAGACCTGGCATCTCAAAAATTGAACCAGTTTTTTACTTCGTCAATGCTTTTGAATCATCCAAAACGAAAGCTCCGTTTCCTCAAAAACTGAATTACCACTTTTGGCACTATTTGCCCCGTATCTTGGAAGTGGCTGGACCTGCCTTGGACAAAAACTAATCATCACGTATCTTTATCAATTGAAATCGAATGTTTTTTGAATCATTCAAATCGTTTGATCCGTGTTTTCGGAATCGTCGACGAAAATTGTATCTGCACAAAAATTCATATATACACAGGCATATATATATATATATATATATAATATATGTATATATATATATATATATATATATATATATGCCTGTGTATATATGAATTTTTGTGCAGATACAATTTTCGTATATATATATATATATATATATATATATATATATATATACATACACATATATATACCTACCTACGTACAAACATACATACACACATTTACACAGTCACATAAATACATTAATTTTTTCTAAGTATATAAAGTTTATATACAAATTTCTATTCTTAACTTACCGTAGGTGACAGTATATTATAGCAATCGCAAAAAAACAAAAATGATAAGTTTTACATTTCTTAGTGTTTCAAAGGATTCTGAACATTTTGGCACGCATTAGAAAAAATAGATATATGTGTGTGTATGTGTGTACGTATATGCGGATACAATTATTCGTCTATGATTTCGAGAACATGGATCAACCGATTTCAATGATTCGAAAAACATTCGATTCCTATTGGTAAGGAGGCAGGTCAAGTCATTTTGAGGATACGGGGCAAAAAGTGACAGAAATGGTAATTCAGTTGTTGAGAGAATGGAGCGTCTATTTTCAATAATTAAAAAAAAAATTACTTGTAAAGACGAAATGAACAATTGATTACATTTTGGGAAGACGGAGTCAGAACTTTCGGAAATACTTACATTATGGAAAGTTAAAAAGTAAAATATTCTCGAACATTTTAAATTTCGGTAGGGTTTAAGTTCCATGTCATGCACCACTAGTCGCATTTTATGCGATTGCTTACTCCATGGAAAGTTAATAAGATATCGATAAAAATCTTTGATAGCTCGGATCAACCGATTTCAATGATTCGAAAAACATTCGATTTCTATTGATAAGGAGGCAGGTCAAGTCATTTTGAAGATACGGGGCAATAAGTGACAGAAATGGTAATTCAGTTGTTGAGAGAATGGAGCGTCCATTTTCAATAATCAAAAAAAATTTACTTGTAAAGACGAAATGAACAATTGATTACATTTTGGGAAGACGGAGTCAGATCTTTCGGAAATACTTACATTATGGAAAGTTAAAACGTTGTCGTAGGGTTTAAGTTCCATGCCATGCACCACTAGCCGCATTTTATGCGATTGCTATAACTTACCCCACGGAAAGTTAATAAGATATCGATGAAAATCTTTGATAGTAAAAGTCCGTAGTATTCATTAGTGACTCTTGGTCGGCCCTTGTGTTATCGTGTTCATACGTGTCCACCGCCCCAGACTACTTCGGGGTTGTTAGGCGTATGGAGAGCTCTGATACTGGTCGTATCTTTGGTACGTCACTGTACGGAAATACATTTCCTGATGCAGCATCCAGTTGCATGGCTAGAAGCTTTCTGCGATTTCGCGGCATAGTGTTTCTCATACTGCTACGACAGCAGTAACGTTTGTTAGAAATATTATATACACGTTATTAGCAGATTGTACTTGATAACATATGGAATCGATCCACATCTAGATCCATATTTACTAAGTAGTTAAAACACTACTATTATCATATCTTTGTATATACTTGTTATACAAAGTATAACAAGCATATACAAAGTATAACATACTTTTTATAATTGTCACTTTCACTATTTTTCTTGAACTTTCCATATGGATAGTAAGCAATGAAATATTTTCTTCCATTTTTATTATGTATT
Source organism: Ctenocephalides felis (assembly GCF_003426905.1). Taxonomy (NCBI): domain Eukaryota; kingdom Metazoa; phylum Arthropoda; class Insecta; order Siphonaptera; family Pulicidae; genus Ctenocephalides; species Ctenocephalides felis. The sequence continues at coordinate 81,696,764 of NW_020538040.1, read as the reverse complement.
TCACTATATATTTTTACACGATCAATCTCTGCTACTCGTTGGTAACAAGCGTATCATAAAATCAAACTAGTGGTGCATGGCATACCGTGCCTTAAGGCAAATTGCTGGAACTTCTTTTACTGTAATGAAATATTTGAAATAGATTTTTATAAATACTGTAACTTTTATTATTCGTACTTTGTAGACAAAATATAAGAGCTTATAAATTTGACGATGACGTTTATATATGTTTACATGTCAAAAAGCACAACCAAAAGGTTTAGTTTCAGCTAGAATTAAAAAAAATCTGATTTATTTTCAGTATTATTCCGCAAAAACTACTCGTTCCTTCACACTGTTAACACAAGCAAAATGATTTTTGAATCATTCAAATCGGATGCTTTGTTCTCCAAAAACTGCCATTTTTTGCACTTTTAGCTAAGCATCTCCGAAATGGCTCGATCTATCTTTGTCAAAAACTAATTACTACATCTTCAAATCATTACAAATCGAATATTTTTCTAATCATTCGAATCAAATACTCTGGTCTCTCAAAAACTTAATTTTTCTTTTCTGCACTTTTTGCCCGGAACTCTGAAACGGCTGGACTTGTTTTCACCAAAAACTAATCAGCACGTTTCCCTATCAGTAGGAGTCGGGTACTTTTTGAATTATTTAAATCGGTTGAGCCGTGCGGCCGAAATCGTGGATGAAAAATTGTATCCACATAAAACACACACATACTCTCTATCTCTCTCTCACACTCACGCACACACATACATACATACATACATCTGTTTTTTCCAAGACCTGCCAAAATGTTCAGAAACCCTAAAACGTGATGATATGCAAAAATGTTTATTTTCGACTTTCAGACGATTACTATACTATTACTATATATAAAAATCTATTACTTTCTATAATAAAGTAAATACTTTTTATAATATATAAAGACCATATTTACAATTCTACTATATATTTGCTTTAGATATTTTTTATTTATTTATAAGTACATATGTTATATTTTTATAAAGATACACATACACTAATATAATCTTTTTTAATGTAATTTATTCTGCAATCTGTTTTACATAGGCATTAACATTAAGCAGAGATTGCTAACAATAATTATCTTATAATATAAACAAGAAGATAGTAGCAACACCCAGCGGCGTATCTACTAGGTATATATAACACATGTTAATAAAAAAATAATAATAATAAAAATAAAAAAAAGAAAAACAAAAAAAACAAAACGATAAGAAAAACAAACAAACAAATATAACATAAAAAAAGAAACGTAATTAGGTTTAACTGGACTAGATGAGGTCTTGTGGCAACTTTCTTTTCAATCTGGTGGGCTGACCATCCAGGTAAACTCTGCTGGCCAATTCATTGAGGTGTACGAGGTCTGTTCAAAAAGTACCCGGAATTTTCATACTTTAGGGGCATGTATACCAACACAATAAAAAAAAAATTTTGACAATCAAGACACTCCAGACCCGCGAAATTTAATTATTAGTAATTCCGGGTACTTTTTGAACACACCTCGTACATCAATCCTATTTTTATATTTAGAAGCAACCACTGAAATTTGTTCCTCTATTGTGAGCAAGTCTGTGTCTTGATGGATGATCCATGAAGGGGTGTAGCCACTAATATAATCTCATCAGAAAAATGTTAGTTAACTACTGGATTGCTATTCTAGAAACACTTGGAGAAGTACATCACAACAGCTCATAAAACACATAGTTCTGATTGCTGTTTTAATATTTAAAAAGTAGATATAAAATTGTCCAGAAAAAATGCACAAAAAGGACCTGTATACAACAAAACTTTCATAAATGTCAGTTTTTTACTAGTCGTTTTCTTTAAACATGTTCATAAACTTATAATTTACGTAACTATAAATAACATGCTGTGATATATTCCTGATATCAATTCTGGTTGTAACAGATTTCTATTTCGTATATAATACAAAACATATCAGGAAAAACTTTATCTAACACAATACATGTGACACAAGTTATTTAATTGATTGCATTGTGTTTAGAAACTTTGGTTATCAGAATGAGAATGACCATTTAGAAAGCATTATAAGTATATGACATCTAAATTGATACACATACACGAATAAAATACTATTATATATTTAATGTATATATTCTTCTAGAACGCAAAATATAATACATTTTAACCACAAATAAACTACTAATACCGATTTAGCAATAAATGAAGCTTTTTTGCAACAATATATTTATGTGTTAATTTATGTTATTTAGTTTATCTCATTTTTTTCTGTGTTTTTGCAAAACAAATTTAAGTTTGTTGCATTTCACATGGTATGAGATCCTATCAAAAAAAAACATTATATTTTATTACCCTGAATCGCTCACAGGTATGTAGTGGTTTAAAAAAATGCTATATATATATATATATATATATATATATATATGATATTCAGTTTTCAGGGCAATACATCAATTAAATGCCCTGATGCGCCCCTAATGAAAAAGATTGTTTTGCATCTCTGACTGCCATCTTGAACTTCCTTGTAAATTTCTTTTGGTTGAGATTGTGTGATAATTTTATTTGCTTGTGGCCGTGGCCGTTTTGAATGCCGTGTTGGCTTGGTTAGTTTGTTGATTGTTTACGTGGCCCTTCGCTGGTGAGTTAGCGGTTGAGTAGATGTGGCCCTTCGCTGGTGAGTTAGCGGCTGAGTATATTTGACACTTCGCTGGTGAGTTAGCGGTTGAGTGTATGTGGCCCTTCGCTGGTAAGTTAGCGGTTGAGTGTATGTGGCCCTTCGCTGGTGAGTTAGCGGATGAGTAGCGGTTGCCGATGATTGCTGGTGCTCCCTGTCCTCTGCCGTGGTGCTTATAATCGACTCATTTTCCATGATAATGAGGGATTTATTGAGCACGTGTTGTTGTTGATCTTGAAGTGCGTGGTCGGAGTCTCAGTTGTATGCTTAGAATGCTCTTCGAATTATGGCAGTTGTGAGCCATTTATATTAATTATTAATATTCTTAAAAATTCTTTTCTTCATAATTCATAAGATTTCAATTTATTTTTTTTGTTACTTCAGTATATGTCTTGATCTTCTTACCTTCTTTTATGTGTGTTACTTGATCACGTCGGGGTCACCAAAATATGGAGGTGTAGTCCATATTAAATACCATAATTATCCAAATTGTAGTCATAATAAATTTTATGAAATATTATGTTTTATACTTTGTTTATTTTATGTATGATTATTATTGACGACACCATGTGTTATCATATTTATCATTTATAAAATATAGTTGGTATTTACTTATTTACAATCAAAAATAAAAAGATTCAAGAATTTTAATTTTGGACATAAGACTAGGGAAAAACAAAAGCCATGTCAGATCTGACACTTGAATTAATTTTGTTTTCTCCGTGCTGTCACTATATGGGCCTATCTGTCCAGTAGACATGTGATGCGTGTTGACGAGCCGCGATGCGTGTTGACAACCCGCTAAATATATATATATATATATATATATATATATATATATATATATAGCGAGAGGTTTTTCTTCAGATGGTGAAATAATATGATAAAAATTGTTTCTTGGGCATCCATCCAATAATTAAAAAAACAGTTTTAATGCAAAATGTTTTAATTAAGAGAACATACGTTTCGGGTCCAGATTTGACCCATCTTCAGTGCATACAAATAAATTTTAAAAAAATAACACAAAAAACAACACAAAATTGCAACGAAAATAATAAGTATGAAATAAAAAATTCAAAAAACATCAAGTTATGAAAATTTTTGAAAATTGTAAAAATTAAAATAAATAATATGTTTTATTGTAACAAAGCTTATTCCAAAAACACATCTTGTTAGTTTGGAGACAGACGTAACACGTAACTCTGTCTCCAAACTAATGTATACATGCCTCGGTACTCGCAAAGTACAGAAGTCGTGACAGAAATTACATAATTCTACTTACATTTTTGTTCAATAAAACTATCATTTTTCTGTTTACATCATACAAAAAATTATAAAAAATGCATAGTATTGACAAGTTAGTCGTATAAATGTTAGTGCCAATCTCTAGTGCTGTGTACTCTTCTCTATATGTAACCAACCAACATAATATCCACTGATGATGACATTAAATTGAATGTCGAAACGTTTGGAAATAAAGATTATTTTATAAATCTTTGGCTTTTCTTTGTTTGATGTATTGCCCTCAAGAACTCACTCACATATTTCAACATCAAAATTAACTACTAAATCATATATATATATATATATATATATATATACTCGTATATATATATATATATATATATATATATATATATATATACTAGCTAATTCAGCCAACGTTGGATATACGAAATATAACCTTATTCTGAATGTAGAAATATCTGGTATATAAGTGAGAGGAGCAGTTAACACAAAAAAAATTGATGATTTACTCACTGCAACGCAAGCCACATATAAATGTTCCTGGGCCATATTAGTTGTAGTATTGTAACTTCTAGTTCATTAGAAACGCATTTTTTAAGTTTTTGACATATTTTTATTCATAATGATAGAAATACCTTAAAATATATCGCTGCACCAAATATATAGTAATGCAGCTGAGCTAAATTGGATTCGCACATTTTGATATTCAAGGTTTTTGATCTATTATCACTAGGCTTTTCATTAATTCATTAATTTTTGAATTACGAAGCAAAATACATTTTTGAATTATATTGTCATACTTAGGGAATCGAGTGAATTTCAAAAACTCTGGAAAAAAATCAGTTTTTTCTCCTAAAGTTACAGTAAAAGTTTGTCGACGACTTCGAGCACACGAATTAACCGATTTCAATAACTTAACAAAATTTGATTCATATTAATGGGAAGACGTGCTGATTAGTATTTGGCAAAGGCTGGTCCAGCCTTTTCAATGATACGGGAGAAAAAGTGTCAAAAATTGTAATTTAGATAATATAAATTGTTTTTGAGAGAACGGAGCGTTCGGTTTGAATGATTCACAAACTAGTGGAGCATAGCATCGAGCCTCAAGGCAAATGAAGAACTGATTCAATTTTTGGCGGTGTAGCGGTTTTGGAGAACCAATAGAAAAAGTAAAAAAAATGGAATCATTTGCAAGTGAAATATGATAATTAGATATATGCACATCAAATTATTAGTTATTTTATAGAGATTTTAATATAAAGTACAAATCTTGTTATTCACATATCTATGGGCTCCGAATGAATGTTTATTCGCTAGGGTGCGACGCGGCGCTTTCACGTAATTTACTATTAGGGCACGTAGTTAGGTGCTTCGATATTTCGTGTCTACGTAGCTATCGTAGTTTTTAAAAAAAGTTCAACATTTTCAAAAAAAAAATCAAAATATGAAAAAAATCAAATTTTCCAAAACTCAAATTTTAAAGTTTTTTTTAAAAAATTCTTATTTTTGGTGCGGGAAGTTTCATCAATTTGCCTTAAGACACGATCCCATGCACCACTAGTTTCAACTGAATTTGCATACCGATATGCGTATTCGCAAAAGGATTGTACAGAATGAATATTCGGTAGGTACGCGGCGCTTTCACGTAATTTACTATTAGGGCACGTAGTTAGGTGCTTCGATATTTCGTGTCTACGTAGCTATCGTAGTTTTTAAAAAAAGTTCAACATTTTCAAAAAAAAAATCAAAATATGAAAAAAATCAAATTTTCCAAAACTCAAATTTTAAAGTTTTTTTTAAAAAATTCTTATTTTTGGTGCGGGAAGTTTCATCAATTTGCCTTAAGACACGATCCCATGCACCACTAGTTTCAACTGAATTTGCATACCGATATGCGTATTCGCAAAAGGATTCTAGTTGTACAGAATGAATAGCGTCGGTTGTTAAGGGTGGCAAAGCAAAATTTTGGTCGAGTTGCAAGTGAAATTTTGCATAATCAAGTTGACTTATGTATCGCATGAAGCGAAGTATAGATAAGATATGGACTATATTACGGTCATGCATATTGATATGGCGACGCGCTCGCATGCAGTAATGAATGCGAGATTAATAATGCGGATACTAATTCGTTACAGGCAACTATACGGCACTGTACAGTACTGTACTGTGGAATACGGCAACAGTTCTCTGACCTTACAGATGAACAAATTAACAAATGAACAAATGAACCGCATTTAATCTATGAGTCGACGATTTTACACTTCCGCAACTGGATTTTTTTTACAGATGATTCTTATATATTTCACCGTGTGTATGTATATATGCAAGTGCAGATACTAATTTTGATGTATCCTCTATTGATGGACTGATTAGTTTTCGGCAAAACCATGTCCCTCCATTCTGAAGGCACAGAGCAAAAAGTGCCAAGAATGGCAATTTAGTTTTTGAGAGAACGGAACTTCTGATAGCATGATTCAAAACTTATTCCTGGCTGACGGCGTAAAGGTTTTTGGGGAAGATAGATTTTAAAATTTTCAATAAAATGATAAAAAAATTCCAAAAAAAACTAATTTCGTTCTTTTTTCAAATATTTGAAATTTTTCATATTTAAAAAAAAAACAAAGTTTTCAAAAAATCTCAAAAATTTCATTATTTTAATATCAAGATTTTTATAAAAATGTTAAAATAAATTTTTGATTTAATTAAAAGCTCCAGCAATTTGCCTTAAGGCACGATGCAATGCACCTATAAATTTATAAAGGGCTTTTTATATCGAGTGTTACAATCAAATTGGTGTAAGTAGCATTTTGCAAAATCGCGTTGCAACTAGTGGTTTATGGCATTGTGATTAAAGGCAAATTGCTGGTATTTCTTGTTTCGTAATGAAATATCCGAGATTATTAAATGTTTTCAAAAATATTATTAAAAATAAAGTAATTTTCATTATTCGTATTTTACAGACAAAATAGAAGAGCTTATATCTTGGACGATGACGTTTATATAAATTTACATGAAAGGAGTTAGAGTAAAGGATTTTATTTTATATTTCTAAAAATATTATTAACTGAATTGCAAAGTTAAAATTTAAATTATTTTCGATATTAAAAAAAATTGTTTTAAAAATTTAAAATTTTTTTTTCTTTCCCCAAAATTTTTTGTCAATATAAGAAAAATGTTTTTTGAATCATTCAAATTGGATGCTTTGTTCTCTCAAAAACTGCATTTTTGAGCAAACTTTTTTCGGCATTTAGCTCAGTATCTCTAAAACGGCTTTTCAGACAATGACAGGTCTAGCCGGTTTAGGGTAAACTAATTAGTTTTAGGCTAAAACTAATTAGCAGTTCTCTTTATCAATAGGAATTGAATGGTTTTTGAATAATTCTAACCAGTTGACTAGTGCTTCCAAAAACGTCGACAAAAATTGTATCCATACATACATATATACACCGGTACACACATACATCTATTTTTTTAAGGTGTGCCAGAATATTCAGAAACTTCTGAAACGTGAAGATATGCAAGATAAAAACTTCCCGATATGTTTAAATAAATGACATAATTATAAAAAAATGCGATTTACCTATTTGATAAATTATTAATTTATTGAAAAAAAACTTATTGAAACCCCTACCACTTAGAGAAGATTAAAACTAGATGTTAGCCGATTCTCAGTCATACTGAGATTATTTCTATTCAATTATTATTTCTCTTAGTTTCTAAAGAGTTTTGGTTATTAAATTAATTAAAATCTATAAATGAGATTTTATGGTTTGCTTTCATCAGACATTCCAGTGTTCGTGTTCTGTTATTTGCTTTTTTTAATTACAAGTTTTTCTTTAATTGAAATGTAGCATGAATGCTTGAATCCAATCAGTAGAAATGTTTCTAGTTTCTAGATGTGTGTGTATAAATATAAACATATATTAAAATATATACATTTAATATTTATATAGTAAATATTAATTATAAATTATACTGCAGTAAAATTTATCATTTCATAGTCAATATTGGAAATAAGTAGTTTTGTAACGATAAATTTGTCTCATAATATAAGTAGTTCTTAGTATTTCTTCTGAACTTTTAGCCTTCAAGTCATTTTTTCAAAATTGTAATAAAAATGATTTTGTGTAATTTAACCTTACAATTAGTATTACTACGCAACTTGTTTGTGAATTATATTTATTTTAATTTTATTATTGAGCACTATATTTTTGCACATACAAATTAATTTAAATGCGTTGTTTAAATATTAATACAAATAATAAGTTAATGAGCAACACTTCATTTTTATTGTTGCTGAAAGGAAACAAATTAATATTTATATTTAATATTTATATAGTTATATAGCTTTGGAATTCACGTATAAAACCATAAAACTATATTTAATGTTGCAGAAAGTACTGTAAATTTATTATTTATTATTTGCCGAATTGTAAGGGCAGTTTTGTATTTTTTACTAACAACAAGGGTACAAAATTGAAGCTTATCATTTAATTGAGTTAAAAGAATAATAATTCATGTTTAATATCATTAGGCATGCATTAAAAAAAATTATAAAAAGTTTGTGATGTTTTTTGCATTTTATTCCTTCTTGAAAATCGAACTGGAAGAGATGGTGATACTAAATCGTGCCACGTTATTTGATAAATACTCTTGGACGTTATGATGGCAAATATTAAAATGTGCTATAAAAATTAGATTCTTTTTGAAATTAGTTGTTACGGTTTGTTTTGTTAATGAGAACTCTAGATTGAAAATTGCTAATTTTTTTAAAGGCAGTTTGCAAATAAATTTTTTGGTTCTCTTTGAGATATTAGCACATGAAGCATGAACCCAAAGGGTACAAGTCATACTTGCATACTTAAAAAGTAGAAGTCAATCACCGTTCAAGGGTTTTGATTCTTTTTCTTGGCTTTGTAATGCTTGCGAAATAGTACTATATCATTTTATCCATCTGAAAGTGAACAAAAATGAATAAATAATCAAAATCACACCAAACACCTGATTCTTCTAATAAAATTTAATCAAATCACTAGTACTAGCGTAAGTTCATTGATTTTCGTATAAATAATTACAATAAATAGGTACGAAAAGAACAGACAAAACTAGCCTCAAAATAAACTTTTAAAGTCTTGATACATGTTTGAACTGATTACTGCGACAAGACTGTGAAAACCACGTCTAACGTCTGACAGAATTGTGATCATAGTTTTCTTCATGGTCTGCAGTCGCGGAAACGTAGCCAAAATTTTAAATTGAGCCAATGAGTCATTTTATTCATATATACATTTATTAATTTTTTAGTATCTTGAAGGCAAATTCTGATATAAAAAGTTTGTGTAGTATACAATTATTTGTAAAAATATCTTATGCCTCTTATATAGACTTGTTCGTATATCTTTTTTAACATACTTTACAAAATGTGAAATTGGTACACAAAATTAATGTAATTAACAGGTACCCAATCATAAATATTTAAAATGGGTCATCAGTGATGGTTTCAACAAGTTCACATCTCGAGTATGACAATATCACGCTTAAATCACGGACAATAGCTTGATATTCTTGATAAAGTCACGCCATATCTGAAATTAGTATTTATTTGCAATCAAGCCCGTAATTAGAGATACAGTAATTAATTGCATCAAAGTCCCAGAACCCCAGATATTGGATTAAATTGATCTCGCATACTGAGGGAGCCTGTGGGGCTATGGATTCATACATGTTATGAAGTGAGTCAAAGCATTCGAGTAATTCGTCACTCGACAGAATTGCCCTCAAAACTAGGTACTTGCCTTTGCAATCAAAAGCATTACGAATATTATCCTTTTTGGTAACGCGTTAAATACATACAATTAACGCTTGTGCAAATAAGAGAGAGGTATAATTATGGTACCTGTGTACTTGTATATACTTACGCACCACACTCTTTTTCACACATGCTATATTCAATAATGTTGAAGATACAAATGTGTCAAGACTTATAATTGAAAGTTTGTAATTTAGTATTATGATATGCTAGTGTAATTTTTTTTAAACTTCCCGTAAGGTAAGTTATAGTAATCGCAAACAAATAGAAAATGAAAATTTTTATCTATCTTTACTTTTTAAAGTATTCCGAACATTTTGGCATACTTTAGAAAAAATTGATGTATGTGTGTGTGTGTGAGTATACAAATTTTCATCGACGATTTCGAGAACACGGATCAACCGATTTGAACGATTCAAAAAACATTCGATTCCTATTAATAAGGAGACGTGCTGATTAGTTTTTGGCAAAGGCAGGTATAGTATTTTCAAATATACCGGGCAAGAAGTGCCAAAAATGATAATTCAGTTATTGAAAGAACGGGCGTCCGATTTCAAAAGTTCAAAGAACATTTTATTTTTATAAAATGAAGAACTGATTAAATTTTTCGTAAGGAAGGTTTAGCAGTTTTGGAGATTTCATAAGAAAAGGAAAAAAGTATCCCATTTGACGTTTGAACATGAACATTAGACATCAAATTATCAGATATTTTATAGAGATTTCAATAATAAATACAAATATTTATACTTGTATGGGTTTTGTACCAAGTATTATACCAAGGCAGCAACGTGGCGATTACGCGCTTCGATATTTTGTTTCCAAAACAGCTATGCACTGCGGTTGCTTTTTAAACAAAAACTAGATTTTCAAAAAAATTCAAAATATAAAAAAAAAATTTCGAAAAAGTCCAATTTTTTTTAAACATTTCAAAATTCTCAAAAATCAATTTTATCAACGTTTTCAAAAATTTTTAAAGCTTTCACTTATATTTAACAATTTCAAATTTTGATACGGGAAGTTCCAACAATTTGTCAAGGCACGATGTCATGCTTCACTAGTCACGTCTTTGATAGTTTTGATTCTTTATTAATTTTGCCCAAAATGACATACTTATACAATAGACAGAATGTCATAGTACTATCACAAGAACTTTCAGTTGAAATCTGTCAAAGGTAATTGACTTTTAACTTCTACTATAACTACTTTTGAAACAGATAAAAAATTCACTGGTTAAAATAAGAGACCTGCATTTATTACAAAACCCACTTTTCCCCTTTTGATTCCCGCGAAGGTTGGCTACTATATATATTTGTTTTGGTTTTATGCTCTATGTGATGTTGTTGTAAAGAGGACCAAACAATTTATTTGTGAACTCTTCTTATTTTTTTTTTAAGTAAACCTTCTTTAGGCGCGACTAGGGTGTAAATCCGCACAAATTGTGATTAGTCGTCGTGTATGTGAATAGGGATCTGTCGTTGTATGCGTATCGGCATCAACGTTGTATGCGTACCGACATCAACAAGGGGATCGGCATAGATTAATAAACATTTTAAAGTTACATCGCAGTACAAGTCTTGATTTAATCAAAAATGCCAGAATCAGAAGAATTTTTTACCCTGTTCCTTGAAAATAATAAAACAAATTAAACGTTTGTGCCATGTACTAAACGTAAGTTTATTGATTAGAAATTATTTCTATATTATCAGTAGTTTCTATAAATCTTTGAAGTTATTAAAATGGAAAATATTTTTTAAGCCAGACATATATTACATCTATTCAAATAATGAGATTATATAGCCAAAAATAGTAAAAAAATACAAGCTGTCAATGAATGTATGTTAATTTGAATTACATTAAGTTTTTCAAATACAATTACATGATGAGAGACTGATTATTTTACCATTAAGTGAATATACATATACATAATTGAAAACAAAACACCATATCATTTTGCGCGTATTTCCCGACATTGGTAATGCACTATGATTTAATTTTAAACTTAGAAGAGCTAGTGGATTTAGAAAGAATTTAAAGAAATATAAAGGTGTATACATATTAATATATTTCCTTCTTTAGATATTTTAGAAAAATAATGAAATAAGATCCATGCAATTAAGATGTGTCGGATATTTTTTCTCGAAAAAATTTAGAAAAATAATCAAATAATATACATGGCACGTTGTTACAATTTTGTTTTTGTTGCAGAATCCTGACTGGAAGAGTTTCTCCTGCTGCCATGCTTATTCATTTTATCTGTTCTAATCTCAAGAAAACCCTTTTAAAACTTTTGAGTTATTTCTCTTGGGATTTATCAGAGTCGATGTCTCAGGTTCATGTAATCTGTAATATATACATGAATCAGATATTGATATTTTTCTCAGGTCAAGTTCCTTTTCTCATCTTCTGGTGATGGTAATCTTAGATTTATTTTTTTAGTAGAGGCATGAATATTTATTTATAATGATTCACAAATACTTTAAATAGTTGTTTTTTAATTTCAGACATAAATCATATACTCTTTAGTGTTTTCAGATATATTATTAATACCGTTACAGGAATTCATAAAATGAATTAAATTTTAGAATTATTGGGATTGAAATAGAAAGAATAAGAGTTTTCAATTATGTGTTCGACAAGTGTTCTTTGAAGATTTATTTTTTTGTTTTGAATAACATTCAATGCAGAATTTATTTATTCATTTGCCAATGTGCTGCTACAATTATCGATATATTGGTTATTATAATTCTTGCAAAAAATAGTCTTAACTACGTGGCTTTTGCAGGCAACCCAACTGTTAGCCGGCTATATTTGATATACATATTATTATTGTTAGAATATTTGATGCTGATGATATATTTATAATTTTTATCTGAATTTTTAAGTTACTTATATTACTCATGCTGAAAATCTATTGCCAGTTTCTTCTGTAAAATTCCATCTATTTAATTTTTTTTCAATTTTATTATTTTTGTTATATTTCTGGCTTAACACTGAGTTAATAGCTTGCTTTGAAATTTCTTTGTTATAAGCCAAACATATGGGATATTTGCAATAGCTTCTATTATATTTGGATTCATTCATTTTTGAATTCAAAATATTTATATTCGCGCCAATTTTGCATTTATGATATCATAAGGAAGAAGTTCATGCAATAGTTTCAGTAAGAGGAAAGGAATAGATCAATTTTAGTTTTACCGGCGTAGTGTTTGTTTGTAAACGTGTGCGGTCAGAGGTGCCTTGTGACAATTTTTATGGCATTATTACGTAAACGATGGATTTTCAAGTGTCGAGTTATACTAATATAATATAATTGTGAAATATTTTTATATGAATCGTGTTATTTTGGTAGAAGGTAAGTCAAAACAATTTGTATCAAAGTCAAAAATATATTGAAGACATGTCTACCAAAATTTGATGGCGTGTGATGAATTATGCATAAAAATTAAAATCTATTTTTATATTATGAGATGTCACTTACAAATGCAAAACAATATTCTATTAAAACGGATTCCGTGTATTCATTCTCGTACACGTATAAAATCAAATTCAATATAATAAATTTCTTTGCAGAGATGATAATAAATAACGTTCATAAATGGGCTTAGCTATGCTATCGAAAAATGTGTTCGGTGCGGTTTTGGGTTCATTATAATCAGTTCGTACATAATGGAAGATGTACGTGGCATTAGTTCAGAACTCATGCCATAGACAATAGTGTAGGTCGTATACAACAAGTCTAGGGCGGATGTATAAGACGGTGCCCTTATTATCTTCCAAACAGAATACATCACAATATACTCATTATATATTTTCATGAAGGGAGCAAATGACAGGAGAGGCTCCACTTGAACTTGCTTCCTCGGTAACGAGTAGTTACACGGCTATAGGCGTTATTTACATGTGCACATATATATATATATATATATATATATATATATATATATATATATATATATATATGAATAGTTAAATTTGATCTTGGATAACCTAACGTTATAAAAAAGTTAAAGGTGTTAAATTATATTTACTTTTCCTTACGTTTCGACAAGTTGATCTGAGATTAATTTGTTTGTTTGTTTGATAAGTGTAACAAAGTATTATAGAACAAAAATACCAGCTACATAATTTGCGCGCAACATTACAACTGTCAACTAGTGGGGCGCATGGCATCGTACCTTAAGGCAAATTGCTGGAACTTCCCGTACCAAAAATTATAATTTTTTTAAAAACGATTAACATTTTTGAAAAAATTTTGCTTCGAAAAAATTAGATTTTTAAGAAACTATAAATTTGACAAAAAATTACTTTTTTTTGAAAAAAAAAAATTATTTTGACCTTTTTTGGAAATTCTGAACTTTTTTTCAAAGCGTTTGCTTTAACAGCATAAAGACGAAATGTCAAAGCAAGTAAGCGCCGCGTCGCCGTCTAACGGATAAACATTGGTACGGAACCCATAGGAATGTAAACAAAATTTATACTTATTATTAAAATCTTTATAAAATATCTGATAATTTGATGTGCATATGTCTACTGATCATTTTTGACCGCCAAATGGCATTTTTTTTACTTTTTTCATTAGATCTCCGAAACCGCTAGACTTGCCTTCATAAAAATTTGATCAATTCTTCATCTTCTCAATAGAAGTAAAATGCTTTTTGAATTATTAAAATTGGACGCTCCGTTCTCTTAAAAAATGAGTTACCATTTTTGGCACTTTTTGTTCCGTATCTTCGGAACGGTTAGACCTGCCTTTGCCAAAAACTAATCAGCACGTTTCCTTATCAATACGAATCGAATGTTTTTTGAATTATTCAAAGCGGTTGATCGGTGTTCCCGAAATCGTAGACGAAAATTTGTATCCGCACACACACACATACATCCATTTTTTTTAAGGTATGCCATAATATTCAGAAACCTTTGAAACCTTGCGGAAAGTTAAATATGCAATAAAAATGAAAAAGTAAAATGTATGCAATATTTAAGGAAAAGTAATATATGTACTGGTAAAATGTAATAAGAAGTTATGTTAAAAAATTAGTAATAATAACTTTTTACATGATTTCTCTTTGAGAACACTTAATAAACCATCCATTCAGGGCAAACTCGGACCTTGGATTCTGAACTGAATTGAATTGAAAATATACATTTGGGGCCGTTCAAGTATTACGTAAGCCCTTTAGGGGGGTGGGGGGTTATTGATTTGCTTATTTTGGGTGACATGGGGGCAGGGGGGTCTAGATGATGATTACGTCATATTTTTTTTTTTTTTTTTAAATAATTTTTACAACTGTCCTGAAACGGACAACATGTAAAATATTTGACATGAAACTGAGGGCAAAGTTATTTTTAAGTTAAGAAACTGATAGTTGAATTAACTGTTTCATTGAAAGTTGGTAATATGAAGTTTGTTCTTATAAAATCTCAAGTTGACGTTGTCAACTGATTTGATGAATAAAAATAAATGTGATTTGTCACAACGAAAATGAAACTTTTTATATATCTTTACGTTTCAGAGGTTTCTGAACATTTTGGCATTATCCATTAGCAACATTTATCCATTAGAAAAAATGAATGTATGTGTGTGTGTGTATGTATGTGCGGATACAAATTTTCGTCGAAGATTTCGGGAACACGGATCAACCGATTTGAATAATTCAAAAAACATTCGATTCGTATTGATAAGGAGACATGCTGATTAGTTTTTGGCGAAGGCAGGTCTAGCCGTTCCGAAGATACGGGGCAAAAAGTGCCGAAAACGGTAATTCAGTTTTTAAGAGAACGGAGCGTCCGATTTGAATAGTTCAAAAAACATGTATTGACACAAACAAAACTGTATTGACAAGATGAAAAATTGATCAAATTTTCATGAAGGCAGGTCTAGCGGTTTCGGAGATCTAATGAAAAAAGTAAAAAAAATGCCATTCAGCGGTTAAAAATGACCATTAGACATATGCACATCAAATTATCAAATATTTTATAGAGATTTTAACAATAAGTATATTTTTTTTTTCATTTCTATGGGTTCCGTACCAATGCTTATGCGTTAGACGGCGGCGCGGCACTCGCGCGTTGACATTTCGTCTCTATGCAGTTCAAGCAGTACGATTGCTTTGAAAAAAGGTTCAGAATTTCCAAAATATGTCAAAATGAAGAAAACATTTCTTTTCAGAAAAATTTTTTTTTTCAAATAAATTTTTTTTTCAACGAAAAGTAATTTTTTGTCAAATTTATAGTTTTCAAAAAAAATCCAATTTTTTTTGAAGTAATTTTTTTTCAAAAATGTTAATCGTTTTCAAAAAAATAATAATTTTTGGTACGGGAAGTTCCAGCAATTTGCCTTAAGGCACAAAGCCCTAATTACCTTAAGACAGAATTCCACCTACAGCTAGTTTTACTTTTTGTTACTAGATCTCCGAAACCGCTAGACGCACCGTTCTCTTAAAAACTGAGTTACCATTTTTGGCACTTTTTGCCTCATATCTTTGGAATGGCTAGACCTGCCTTCGCGAAAACCTAATCAGCACGTCTCCTTATCAATACGAATCGAATGTTCTTTGAATTATTCAAATCGCTTCATCCGTGTTCTCGAAATCGTCGACGAAAATTTGTATACATTAATTGCAAAATGTTTACGTAAGCATGGGGGGAGGGGGTAAGAGCTTTGCTTACTTTTGACGACAAGGGGGGTGGGGGGGGTAAATAATTGTAAAAATCTGCTTACGTAATACTTGAACGATCCCTTTAGAGCAAACTCGGACCTTCTGATCTGAAATGAATTGAAAATATACACATAAATTAAATAAAAAAGAAAAAGATTTAAATAGAAGCGTCCAAGAGACGAGGTCAGAGTCTGTGTTTTTATGAATACAGTCTGTTTTCACGCAATTTTTAATTTTTTTTTCATAACTGCTACTACTAATTCACGATTCACAGACAGTTTTAGTGTTACGTACTTGTGCTAATTATGAATGATATTTTTTTTTATTATAATTTAAAATAGAATAAGAACTTTCTTTGGACTGTTTGTTGAAGTTTTTTTACTGCAATAGATTCAAATAGTTTCTTAAATAGCCTCAATTTTTTTTACATAATTTTGTCAAATAATATTTCAATTTAGAATCAAATTACAAAGTTTTGATAAGCATCGTACAACATTTCATCAGTTGTACATGGATTATTTCAAAAACATCTTCTGTTGTTATTTGTTTCTGGAGGTTTTATTAAACATATTTAACTTGAAATCACTAATTGCAAATTGACCTGGAGAGATCACATTTGCTCAAAAGTAAAAGCGATAAAAATTAGAACTGCAGAAATATATTGGCTATTAGGACGCAAGTCAAAATTATCCCTTGAAAATAAATTATTAATTTATAAAACAGTGATAAAACCTATATGGACTTACGGTATTGAATTATGGGGATGTGCCAGCAAGTCTCATATAGCATTAATGCAGCGTGCCCAATCAAAAATACTCAGACAGATAGTTGATGCCCGTGGTTCGTCAGTAACAAGACCATACATGACGATCTGAATATTTTATATATCGAGGAAGTAATAAGAAACTTCAGTGTCCACCACTTTCAAAAACTAGAAGCCCATCCAAATAAAATAGTTGCACAACTGCTTGAGATGCCACATTCCAGGAGGCTCAAGCCTAAATCACCAATGGATAATATCCTAATCTAGCAAATTGTTCAATGGAACAATTTCTATATTTTTTAGAGTAATCATCGAAATATGTTAGTTAAGTTAATTTAATTTTTTTGTTGTTGTATTATTATATTATTTTATTATTTACTATTATTATATATTACTATTATTATTAGTTACTATTCTTATGTTATTATTTTTATTTATTCTTATTTAGTTTATTCTTTTTAGTTTATATATATATATATATATATATAAGCAATGCAGCTCATAGAATATAACTATATATAACTGTTCTGATTGCTGTAAAATAATAAATGAATAAAAAAAAACTAAAACTTATTTTTAGCACATTTGATTATATACTTTAATTTTTAGCGAATGATTTGTTAGCTGAAAAATAAAACATGGATTCTTTCAATTTTTAATGAATTTAAATGGATTTTGGTTTAAAACAGTTCATGAGGAAGTGACATTCTAGTCAAAGTTTTTAGAAAAAGTGTAGAATTTTAGTTCAGGAAAATAAAATCATAAATAATATTAGATATCCAGAAAATATTTATATTTAATGTGTATGGGTGTACGAATAAAAATTAAAATTTTAAGGTTTTTACAGATATTTGGGCATTGTATGTTAGTCTCTCATGATCGTCATATCCCATTCCTCGTGGAAGAATCAAAGTACGTCCATTAGATTGATTTTGCATTACAAAGATCACATTATATTAATTTCTCTGACGTTATTTTTATCCAGTTATATTGAGACATCCGAGTCTGCATTGGTTATTACAATTCTTGCAAAAAATAGTCTTAACTACGTGGCTTTTGCAGGCAACCCAACTGTTAGCCGGCTATATTTGATATACATATTATTATTGTTAGAATATTTGATGCTGATGATATATTTATAATTTTTATCTGAATTTTTAAGTTACTTATATTACTCATGCTGAAAATCTATTGCCAGTTTCTTTTGTAAAATTTCATCTATTTAATTTTTTTTCAATTTTATTATTTTTGTTATATTTCTGGCTCAACACTGAGTTAATAGCTTGTTTTGAAATTTCTTTGTTATAAGCCAAACATATGGGATATTTGCAATAGCTTCTATTATATTTGGATTCATTCATTTTTGAATTCAAAATATTTATATTCGCGCCAATTTTGCATTTATGATATCATAAGGAAGAAGTTCATGCAATAGTTTCAGTAAGAGGAAAGGAATAGATCAATTTTAGTTTTACCGGCGTAGTGTTTGTTTGTAAACGTGTGCGGTCAGAGGTGCCTTGTGACAATTTTTATGGCATTATTACGTAAACGATGGATTTTCAAGTGTCGAGTTATACTAATATAATATAATTGTGAAATATTTTTATATGAATCGTGTTATTTTGGTAGAAGGTAAGTCAAAACAATTTGTATCACTTAGTTGAAGAATTTTGTATACTATCAGTCAAAAATATTAAATATATCAGTCATAAAACAGTTCATGAGGAAGTGACATTCTAGTCAAAGTTTTTAGAAAAAGTGTAGAATTTTAGTTCAGGAAAATAAAATCATAAATAATATTAGATATCCAGAAAATATTTATATTTAATGTGTATGGGTGTACGAATAAAAATTAAAATTTTAAGGTTTTTACAGATATTTGGGCATTGTATGTTAGTCTCTCATAATCGTCATATCCCATTCCTCGTGGAAGAATCAAAGTACGTCCATTAGATTGATTTTGCATTACAAAGATCACATTATATTAATTTCTCTGACGTTATTTTTATCCAGTTATATTGAGACATCCGAGTCTGCATTCCGTTCGCTGATCTTAAAGTATTTTGATACGCTATATTAGATATTCAATAACAGCATATAATAATAATAATATTATTGTTTGTCTCATGCGACGCGAAAATGCGAAGGAGAAATAAATCTACTTTAGTTATTTTCTTTTTACGACCTCTTAATCAACTTCCTGTAAGGTAAGTTATAGTAATCGTAAAAAAATCGAAAATCAATTTTTTTTATATATCTTCACCTTTCAAAGGTTTCTGAATATTTTGGCATATCTTATTGTTAGAAAAAATTGATGTATATATATATATATATATATATATATATATATATATGCGTGTGTGTGTGTCGCGTGCGGATACAAATTTTTGTCTACGATTTTGGAAACACGGATTAGCCGATTTAATTAATTCAAAAGACATTTTATTCGTGTTGATAAGAAGACGTGCTGATTACTTTTTGGCAAAGGCAGGTCCAGCCGTTTCGATGATACGGGTCAAAAAGTGCCAAAAATGGTAATTCAGTGTTTGAAACAACAGAGTATCCAATTTAATGAAAAATGGTAATAATTAAAAATTTGAAAAGTTTAAGCCACATTTAATTTAAGCATTTGTTTTATTCCGAAAGTTCAATTATTAGCACTTACGGGACGGCACTGATTTCAAAACAATCTACTGTACCGGCTGTAAACTTGATTTCATTGTGCATGTTATGCAATTTGTTTGATAAAAATTTGTGGTCAATGAAGGACATACATTTATAATATTTATTTATTTTTGATCATTTTGTAAAGAATGGTGACGTTCAAAACAATGTACAAAATGCATAGATGGTTGATTTTGATATGTTTTACAATAAAATGTTGCTTGCCGCCTTCCTCCTGGTGCTTTTCTGTCCGAACAGACAATACAGTCCCTTTTTCTTTTCCTCGCATTTAGAATATGCCACTGATTAGTCAGTATATTTTTGCATTTTTGTGCTGCCGTAATGGTTAGTTTTTTCTATTATATTGTCTAATAATTCATTTGTAAAGTATAAAGTAAAATAATCTATTGGATGTCTTATATTGATTGGTATTTATAGTCGGGGTGTTCGTTGATGTATGTCAAACTCGATTATTGAAGACATTCTCTAATATCTTTCCGCTTTTCATTTAATTTGTCGAACTTCTTTTTGTTGGTTGGATAATATTATCATCACATTCATTACTATCTTCGGTGCCAATAGTAATATCGTAAAATTTGTCTGTATGAATGTCTATTTAAAACTCATCTTCACTACTGTTTAATTCACAAATTTTACCAGTTGTTTTGCCATATTTAAAAGCGCTCGGTCGTTTTAAATATTAAAAAAAGACTATATATCAAAGAAAAAGGCTAAAAATACTACTAAAATAACTTAAAATTATTTTCAAAATACAACACTGTTTATTACTGCTATATGTAATTTATTCAACTTTTCGATGCAAACTGAGTCATTGTTTATAAAATAGCCTGTGCATCACTGAGTATGTTTGTTCACTCAGGTGGACAGCCGTCTCCAAAGAGTTAGCTAATTTTATTAAGTATATGAATAAAAGTAATATATATATATATATATATATATATATATATATATATATATATATATATATATATATATATATATATGTGTGTGTGTGTGTATTTTTGAATTATAAATATTAACATAAATTTCTTTTTCTATTCGATTACCTAAAATCGTTCTGGCTTAAAACACTAACCAGAAAATGGCACGTTGTGATAACGGTATATTATAGTTGGATGGAAAGAAGTTACGGTTCTGTTCCTTTTATATCCTACATAATATTTTACGTATTAAGCCGAAATTCTCTCCAATATCGAAGCCGGCATGTAGCGGCCATATACAATCGTTCTCATGTAATGCATATCAAGTTAATCATGGCTATGAACAGATTTCTTAACGATAGGCGCTATATTATATATTTAAATATATATACATGCATTTTTTATGTTTATATACATCAATAACACATGTTATGTATATATATATATATATATATATATATATATATATATATATATATCTTATATATAAAATTCTTCTGTACGGGCATATGATTTGATACTTCTTCTAAACGGTTTTTTGGATTTTGATAATTCTTTTTAGAGTTTGTCAAAGGAAATTTTTAAGATTTATTGAACAATAAAACTATTGTAATATTGTAGAAATAAATGGTAAGAGTGACAAAAAACCACTTATCATTATTTGACAATGAACATTTGAACTATCATCTGCTAAAAATGTTGATTTACTTGAAATTCGAATTTAGCTGAAATTTTGAGCCTATATAATATTAGAATATAATATACAAAAAAAATGTAATGTCTACAATATTATTGCCGAAATGCAGCTGAAATGTGCTAGAAATCAAAATAATATAAGATACAGTCAACAGTATATCTTTGGCAGATGAAATTATATAATTCTATTTAATAAATAACGCAATAAGTCCAAAATTGCATATATATTATTTTTTTAAACTTATGCATGCCGCATTTTGGTTTACTTTACGAAATTATTTAACAATAGAAAAAAAGATTTTTACTTATTAAAAAAAATATTTAGTTACATGTGTCAAAAATTCTTTTGTTCGGCATTGTATGGGGAATATTTAGCAAGCTGATGTTAGATTAAGACATAAGATTTGAACATAAGCAATAATGTTTATTGAATTATTAGTAAAAAGAATGTACTATAGAAATTATAATTGGCAAAAAGCAACTAATATATCGTACGAGATTATGAAAGTTAGACTAAATTATTGAAGCAATTATGTTGTGTGGTAAAATCAAGTATGATATTGTTCTTTTACCGCAAATACTATAATATTTTTTTCTGAATTTCTTATACTGCTTATGCTAAGGCCATACATGGAGTAAACCTCCGTTGAGTGCGTAGTACCGTGTAGTATGAGAACCGTGCTATAAAAACTCATATTTATTGTACAATCCAGGCTAATTCGTAGTGCGTACTATGAAAACCGTGCTATGGGAAAATTAGATATAGTATAAACAGCAGCATTTGCATAGCGTTTTATGATGTAAAAGAGATCATATGTTATAGATCATCTTACATCATAAGTAGAAACTGTTTTCTAATAAAAAGTTTTTCAAGCTGATTTTTTTACATAGACTAATGTTCTGTGAAAAAGCCGTGACACTAATTAATTCCTTGACGTGCACAGCTATTATATAAATTGACATGTTCATATATTATAAAAGACAAAATAGTCGATAACTCTTTAGAATTTTATCTAGTTACTAGAGTCATTAATAGGTTACGCGTAATGAACTCGTGAATGTTGAGCAAGATTTTGTGTTATATGGAGTACCGTGTTATCGGAGGGATGTCGTATTTTTGGCTCCGCGTTATCGGAGGGATGTCGTATTTTTGGCTCCGCGTTATATGGGAACCGTGTACCCAGAGTACTGTGTGCTCTATATATATGGGTGCTTCATCGCGTAACGGGCTAACGCGCGGCCTAGTGTAAACGGGCTCGCGAGTTCAAGCCTCTCTGGCTACCAGACATGGAGATGTCTATTTTCACATAAAAATATAGATATATTAAGATTTGGAGCTTAACTCAACTAAGGGACTGATTCTGCCGCATAACAGCAAAATTTTATGGCAAGGTTATGTTATGAAGAACCATCCATACACAATATTGACAAAAGCCATGGGGTTAGTGTGCAGTCAGGCGTATTTTTCAGGTTGTCACATAGAAATCCTAATCTAGAAATCGCACAAATGTCAAAAAACGGTCTCACATAACCGGGTGTTTCTGACACTGCTTTATAACATAAGAGTGACGTTGCAGTTTATGCGAATATTATTAATTGTGCCGTGAAAATTGCTATGTAAATTGCTAATTTTCAATATTTGCCAATTGACTAGTAAATAATGAATATTTCTGAACAAAAGTCTGTTGTTTATAAAATTATTCAGTTTTGTAATCTAATTTGTGACGGGTTATATAAAAAAATGTTGCTAATTTCACATCTTTAAAACATACTTCATGCGGTTTGTTCAAACTGTTTCTATTTGAATTTTATATGTTTTTTAAAAGGTTAATGCTATATACCGATAGTATTTGCTTTAATTATGTTCTAGAACCAAGACGTTATTCCAAATTTGATTATGCTATCCTTTGCTCGTAAGGACTTATATGTATAAGATATTTGAATGATGCTAGAGAAAGCACAGAAATTGTCGATGCATGAGGAGCGTCAGCTTTGAATTGCCATCCCTAATACTTCTGCGTACAAATACACACAAATAAACCCTCATTCGTCGTGATATACATATTTTACTTGATACTTATGTGCTGTATGCAAATGTTACTAAAGATATGAGAGATAAAAAGACCTCTCTTTCCACATTAGGCTCGCCGTTTCTACTCTCGCTCTATCCTTTGTCATTAATTATGAATATTTCACTGAATTGCCATACACGCGCCCGAATAAACCAATTAAAAACAAATACGTCAAACATGAATATATAATGACTTCTGACAATGGAGGGGCCTCCGGTGCCGCTATAAGATCATCGCTTACGCCTCCCGAACGGCGGGAGCGCCGGCTCTTCTCGTCTCGCAGACGCAGAAGCATAAGCCGCGATTATTATTGGTCTTTACAAATGATTTTTTTTATTTTTTTTTTATTTTGAAATGTTTTGATAATTTTAAACTTTTTTTTCAAAGCAATTGCGCTGCGTAGCTGTTCTAAAAACAAAGTATCGAAGCGCATAAGCGCTGTGTTGCAATCGAATGGATAAAAATTGGTACGATTCCGTTCTCTCATTTCCCATAGAAATGTAAACAAAATTTTTACTTATTAAATTTTTTATAAAATGTCTGACAATATGATGTGCAATGTCTAATTATCATTTTTGCCCGCAAAATGGCATTCTTTTTTAATTTTCCGAAGAAGTTTGTTTTTATTAAAAAATCTGATTTGCTGAAATTATGTTTTCTCGACATTTCAAGCCATTCTGAATCAAATGAGGCCAACTTTGCAAAAAAATTTGTTTGTGTATGTATATGTGAACAGATTTTTTACCTCAAATCGACGTTTTCTCAAAAACGGCTAGACCGATTTCAAAAATTTAAAAGCTATTCGAGGTATCTCGATGAGGACTATGGTTTCTCAAGTTTATCACACGATCGGCCTAGTCGTTTCTTAGAAATTTAAAAAAAGTGAAAAATTTTCGTCCACGTTTTGCCAAAAATCTGACTCGATTTTATAAATTCAAAAACTATTCGAAAGATATTATTTGGGAATCGTGCTGATTAGTCTTGTTTGAAGATATATTTTGATTAAATTTTTTATGTTGATAGACGTCATGGTTCTAAAGAACTTACTAAAATTTTACGGTACTAGAGCAAGTAGTTTAATTATGAAAATTCATCAGTGTTAAAGAAAATGATTAGTCAAAATTTGAATATCACAAATTCAAAAGCCATTTTTTTGGAATCAGCGGAAAAATAATAGAGCAATTCTGCCGTAACAGAGCTCATAAAATAGCGGCGTCATGGCAATGCTTTCTTATGCTTGTTCTTGGTATTGAAAATTATGAAAATGTCTATCTATTTGCCGTGCGATGAGGCATACTTCACATATAATCGAGCAAGGAATAATCTTATGATAACAGAATTCTAAATGGTGTAGTTATCATAAGATTATTCTTCGCTTGTTTATATCTAAAATATGACTTGATCGCACGGCAAATAAATATACATATTTATAATTTTTGATACCAAGAACAAGCATAAGAGAGGGATGCCATTACAACGCTATTTTATGTGCTATGTTACGGCAGAATATTCTCTTAAGTCTGCAAAACTTCTCTAGTTGTGTGAAAAATGTTACCAATAACTTAATTCATTAAACAATATCAGGGACTACGTATATGATATGCGTAATCGTGCAGTTGAAAATTTATCTAAATGTCTAAATCTCAATTTTGGTTGATTATGTCAATTAATACACATTTCGGAAGGTTCATGCAACCTGCCTTGACCCTTTGAGGACGAGCCGTATTTATGAGTTTTACGAAAATCATCAAACTGGACGAGGTGCGCATATATGTGTCCCACCTAAATACCTGTCGATGGCAGAGGAACTCAATGTTAATAAACCACAATGGATAGTTCATAAACAAATAAACATTTTATTTATTCTAGGAAAAATTTAGATATAAACATATGTCCAGAATTGAAGCTGAAGTGCTATGAACTAAAGTCGCCGTTAAGCAAAAATATGCGGTGGTAATTTTAAATGACTAAGGCGGCAACACCTCATCGGCATCATGGTACGGTTTACTTGGAATCGTCCCGTCTAGAAAGGGTTAAGGCAAAATGCCTCTTTTAACGAGTTACTTTTTTATTGGATTTCTAAATCTGCTGAGCCTGCCTTCCCAAAAGTTTAATCAGTACTTTGTTTCGTCAATACAAATAAAATGTTTTTGAATGCTTCGCTTCTCTCAAAAACTGAATTACCATTTCTGTCATTTTTTGCCCCATACCTACAAAACGGTTGGACCTGCTTTTCCCAAAAACTATTCAGCACGCTCCCCATTGATACGAATCGATTTTTTTAAAGGGGGTTGTCCTTTTTTTTGTTACAAAAAATGCAAGGAATTTGTTTTTGTTTTTCTCGAAATGTATTTATCATAGAGACATGCGGTTTCTTTTAAACAAAAATTACAAAATCATAGAATATTAAGAAATTTTATATTTTTTTTTGTCGCCGTCATTTGTTAATAAGGGGGCGCCAAAGTGGGCATTGCAAAATCGATCTCTTTTGCGGTGCCACAGATAAATCCGTTGCGCATCGCCTGAAACAAGAAAACGAAACTACGTTGAAGAAGAAGTTTGAATCCAGTCCCCCTACCAAAATGAAAAAAAAAAGCAAGAAGGAAAAAATGGCAGCTATTTACAAAAAAAGTGTTTGCAAAAAGCAAGGGCCTTTTTCTGGGACGAGAAGCTTCGCAAAATTTGTTTGCGTAATGTTATGAAGTTGTTTGAGGTAGGGGGACTAGGTATTGCAGTGGTGAACAAATTAAAAAAAATGCAAGTCGATCCGACTTATAGTTTTTTTTTAATTTGTGGCACCGCATTGAAAAAAGTCAATTTGAGAAAAACCTATTTAAAGTTTTTAATATAATGTACTAAATACACCATTTAATTTAATGTACTAATACACCATGGTGTTCAAAGATGCTGTCACATTAAAAAGGTGTTGTGCATGAGGTATTATAATGAAAAAGAGAGCAGCTGGCATACAATAGCTCGCGGAGCGATGGAAAAAACGGTTTCAGAGGATCATACATATATATATATATATATATATATATATATATATATATATATATATAACTTCGTCAAAAAAATAGATATTGAGATGATTTTTTTTAAATAATTCTAAGGTTTTTAGCTTTCATAATCTCAAAAAATCTCAAAATCGAAAAACAATAAATAAAAACCGAACAACCTCCTTAAATCATTCAAAACGATTAATCCGTGTTCCGAAAATCGTTGACTAAAATTTGTGTCCGCACACACACATTCATTTTTTCTAAGGTGTGTCATAATGTTCAGAAACCTTTGAACAGTAAAGATATGCAAAAAAAAATGTTTTTGATTTTTTTGCAATTACTATAACTTACCCAACGGAAAGTTAATAATTGAATGAAATAATTTGTGTGTAAATAATTCGTCAAAAGCGCAAAGAACATCTGTGTGGGATCGTTGCATGCCAGCGGTTCGCTATTATAGATTGTTTAATAAAATTGCAAGAAACGAATGAACCGCGTAAACTTCCGCGCTGCATGCGGTGCCGGATAACTATCTGACGAATGTAATCTCGTAATTTGGTTCGTGCGAATGTATTTCACGCAGTACGCCGTGTTCTACCTTGTTGCAGGTAACATTGAAATTCCCTGAAGTGAGTGAAAAATGATTGCGAAGTGCTACGTCTGAATATAATTTTCAATTAGAAAGCCCACTCTGAAGGGGCTAAGGGGCCTCTAATGTTGATTAATGCCCCGAGATTGAATCAATGTGCATGCTTCGCTAGCAATAAGCTACTTAATGAAACACGGACCGTTCAACTCCGATACATATTTCGTGTTGTACGAATTTTTTATTAGCTCATATATCTTTTTTGAATTATCGAATGAGTGATACCGGAATTAAATTAAATCCAGATCAGGTTATTTATTGTGCATACCAGCATGTGGAAATTTATTTTTTTATTTTTATGTGTATATTTGCATATGCTATCAGCGCATGTATAAATGCATACAGGGATGATATATATATATATATATATATATATATATATGTATATATATATATATATATATACAGGCTCAAATGGTTCCAAATCGATAAAAAACAATTCTCTGAAAATTTTGGCTCTTAATATTAACGTTTAGATAGAGCGCAATTCAATCAAAGTTTGTATGGAAAGAGCATGGAAAAATTTTTGAAAATGAAAAAAAAATGTTTTAGGTATAACTTAGCGACAAATGAATGAGTTTTATTTATTCATTAGTTCGCTAAATTACATCTAAAAACCATTTTTAAAATTTTTGAAAATTTTTCCATGCTATTTCCATACAAAACTTTGATTGAATTGCGCTCTATCTAAACGTTAATATTAAGAGCTAAAACTTTCAGAGAATTGTTTTTTATCTATTTGGAACCATTTGAGCCCCTGGGAGCAAGGAAATTCGAAAATGACCATTTTAAGGACTACCCTAATATATATATATACGAGGTCTGTTCAAAAAGTACCCGGAATTACTAATAATTAAATTTCGCGGGTCTGGAGTGTCTGATTGTCAAAATTTTTTTTTTATTGTGTTGGTATACATGCCCCTAAAGTATGATGAAATTTTCAGCTATATTCACTGTTTACTTTGTCTGTGGTAGTCGCTAAGGTTCGACGTGTTTTTCTGAGCTCGGCGATTTTTACAATGGAAGAATTGAAAAGTCAAAGAATTTGTATTAAATTTTGCGTAAAAAATGAAATAAAGTGTTGCAAAGTGCAAAAATTCACCAGATATGGCTCCGTGTGACTTTTTCCTATTCCCAAAGTTGAAGAGACCCATGAAAGGACGGCGGTTTTCCTCGATTGAAGAAAATCGCTGAGAGTGCTCAAGGACATATCAAAAAGTGAATATCAAGGGTGCTTCGAAAATTGGAAAAAACGCTGGCATAAGTGTATTATATCTGGGGGGGACTACTTTGAAGGGGACCACATTAATGTAGACGAATAAATAAATATTTTTTTGAAAAAACGAAAATTCCGAAAACTTTTTAAACAGACCATGTATATATATATATATATATATACATATATATATATATATATATATATATATATATATATATATATATTTGAATAAAATACGTGAAAATACAAATAATAAAACCTATAGGTACTATTAATTTGAAGTTAGATATAAATTTTTGAAAATTAAATTTTTATTATGTGAATGATAAAATAGAGTAGCGCGGGGCACAAAGGTCAAATTTGACTTTTAGATAACTATACTATCTAACATACAACTATCGTATACGTTTAGTTCCAGTTAACTCTTAATTTTAGAAATATGTTTTTATATACTATTTTTTGTAAAAGGTGACATATTTCTCTTTTTATCCCATAGGCGGGATAAATAAGAGAGCCAGGTGGCTAAAAAATATTCAACTTATTTAACCAATTCGGAATACAAATTTCATGGACACATCTTTTACAAAGTTCACACTGAACATATCATTGATCTGACATTTCGTCAGAAATATTTATCAGCAAATTTAAAACACTATTAATTTATTTTTTTTCTTGTATAATTTCTATTTTTTAACATAATTTACTTTTGACAAAATAAAAGTTCACTTAGTCCGTTATACCCCAGCCTTTTATAGAGGTTGTTGAATTGTTGAAACTGTAGTTGTGATATATCGCAAAGCATTTTTTTTTCATTTAACGATTGAGTAATATTTAATTTGTTTCACAAAAGACCCATTCAAATTAGATGAAAATCACATTTTGCAAAAGCTTCCTAATAATCGACTTAGTCAATAAGAATTGATATTTATCAATTATATTGTATGTAAGCTTTTAGTGATAATATTTTGTTTTGTTTTTGTTATTAAAATATAGCTTTCATTCTTACGCATACCACTTGTATCTGTTTTTCTTTCTTTCAAAATAACTCGAATCTTGAATCACTGTATTTATTTTAATAATAAATTAATGTATTCTAAAACGCCCAAAGATGATGAATATATTTATAAATATTTTAATTTTTATTAAACAGACATTTGTTTTCAAATTGGTTGTGATATTTAAAATTTGATTAAACACGGTTTGTAAGGGTAGTTTGATTATAATATTTTAATCGATATAAGGTGTATGATATATCCACGTGCTTGCTCAAACTAATTAGCGACTACGGGAAAAGATAAGCTTGTGCGAAAAAAGTATCAGTTAGTCATTATTTTGACAAGTATAATGATTACAAGAACAAAAGTTATATAAAATTTAATTCAAAATAATTGACTTCAAAATTTTAATGCTATTGCATTCATATCCGCGAACGTGTTAATCACAATGAACATTTTCCTGAATTGGCTATTTTTCCAAGATTAACAAATCCGGTCAAAATACAAAACAAAGTAATTTACTGGATGATCCCGTAGTGTAAGTTATAGTATTAATCGCAAAAAAATCGAAAATGAAAATTTTTATATATCTTTAATTTTTCTAAAAATTTTGGCATTCATTAGAAAAAATGGATGTGTGTATGCGTGTAAAAATAAGAACTGATTAAATTTTTGGTAAGGCAGGTCTAGTGGTTTCGGAGATCCAATGAAAAAAGTAGGAAAAAGCCATTTGACGGACAAAAATGATCATTAGACATAAGCACATGAAATTATTAGATATTTTATAGAAATTTTAATAGTAACTACAAATTTTGTTAGTATTTCTGCGGGTTCCGTACTAATGTTTATTCGTTCGACCGCGCAACGCGGTGCTTAGGCGCTTCGATAATTTGTTTATATAAATAAAAATATTTCAGATTTTTTAAAAAGTCATTTTTTTCTCAGTTCTCAAAAACCTAATTTTTTTCAAAAATTTTAAGAACCTATTTAAGAAAAAAAAATAATATGAGAGATTCCAGCTATTTACGTTTCAAGCGCGATGCCATGCATCACTAGTTCATTGTTCTCTCTCAATTAGTTCTTTATTTCGATTGTTTAATAACGATTTTTGCCTGATTTTTATAGCATATGGAGAGTGTTAGAGGTAATGCTGAAAAGCTCTAAAATTTCTCGTAAGGTTTCTTCGCATCCAAGTAGAATCACCCTCGTGAGCGGAAGAGACTCGCGCACCACTCTCGATGCATTAAAAGCCAACTACTCTACGAGTACATGTCATTTTGTCTTGGGAATAAAATTTAAGCGTTCATCTGAAATATTATTTTTCGGACTTGTCTTATGTTTAAGTGCTAACTATAATAGCACTTAACTCTAACAATTTGTAACATTTTAATTAATAGCAATCCTCTTAAGGGAGTATTCTGGTTTTAGAGGCTTGAATTTTATGCGATGTTTGAAAGCCCGTAAAAAGTTAAACAAAATGTTGTTTTGAGTATTCAGATAAAAATAAAAATTTAACTAGTAGGGTGTATGGCATCGTGCCTTAAGGCAATTTGTTGGAACTTCCCGTATCGTAACAAAATGTTCGAGGAATACTGAATGCTTAACAAAATCAATTATTTTGATAGACAAGCAGAAAGTTCTTTGAATCATTTAAATCGGACGCTAAGTTCTTTCAGAAACTGTCATTTTTACACATTTAGCTCCGTATCTTCGAAATGGCTGGGCCTGCCTTTGTCAAAAACTAATAAACACTTCTCCCAATCATTACTAATTGAATGTTTTTTTGATCATTCAAATCGGATGCTCCGATCTCTCAAAAACTCGATTTCTATTTTCTGCACTCTTTGCTCCGTATCTCCGAAACGGCTGGACCTGCCTTTGCCAAAAACTAATCAGCACATTTCCTTATCAATAGGAATCGAATGTATGATACTTATCGCAAAAACCAGATAAACATAAAAATAACTTGCAGTTTATTTCTCCACACAGGTAAAGTTGTTTATTTAGAAAATAGAAAATTGTTATCAAATCAGGCAAAAAGAAAAAGAATTAACTAAAAAAAACATTCGAGATATATTCTCTGATTCATCATCAGTTATCTGCGTATATTTTTCAAAAAATGATCCAATACGATTGGTTTGCAAGCAAATTGGCAAGTATTAGAATTTTTTCAGAAACCGCTAGTGCAAAATCTTTATGCAACACTGCCTAAATTTTTTCAATGTCCTCAATGAAATTTATTTTTTTGTTTGTTGTATTTTTAAGTATCATCCAGTCAATTGTAGGACTTATATTAGCGTTTATATGCAAAGAAATTATATTTTTTTCACTCATATTATTGTTAACTTCCCGTAGGGCAAGTTATAGTAATCGCAAAAAAATCGAAAATGAAAATTTTACTAACAATATTGTGCATAAACACTATGAGTTTTATCGAAATCCGAGATGATAAGACTTTTTCATCAAAAATTTTTTAGTGTATTTGATCAGCTTCATTTTTGAGTTTCCGGCGGTTTTAACCAGGAAAGCATATGGGTATTAAAATAATTATTATATGGCGTTATATTTCGCTATATTCCCTACAATTAATTTCCAATTCGGGCCCTCTATCTGCCTCACACGCCGAGCAATCGTCAAAAGAGTGAGAATTTTTTTTGGTACTTTTTAACACTGCAAAATTTCAAATGCGAATATCTCGAAAACTAATAGACCAAGTGTCATAAAATTTTCACAGAATTTTACTAACAATATTGTGCATAAACACTATGAGTTTTATCAAAATCCGAGATGATAAGACTTTTTCATCAAAAATTTTTTAGTGTATTTGATCAGCTTCATTTTTGAGGTTCCGGCGGTTTTAACCAGGAAAGCATATGAGTATTAAAATAATTATTATATGCCGTTATATTTCGCTATATTCCCTACAATTAATTTCCAATTCGGACCCTCTATCTGCCTCACACGCCGAGCAATCGTCAAAAGAGTGAGAATTTTTTTTGGTACTTTTTAACACTGCAAAATTTCAAATGCGAATATCTCGAAAACTAATAGACCAAGTGTCATAAAATTTTCACAGAATTTTACTAACAATATTGTGCACAAACACTATGAGTTTTATCGAAATCCGAGATGATAAGACTTTTTCAACAAAAATTTTTTAGTGTATTTGATCAGCTTCATTTTTGAGTTTTCGGCGGTTTTAACCAGGAAAGCATATGAGTAATAAAATAATTATTATATGGCGTTATATTTCGCTATATTCCCTACAATTAATTTCCAATTCGGACCCTCTATCTGCCTCACAGGCCGAGCAATCGTCAAAAGAGTGAGAATTTTTTTTGGTACTTTTTAACACTGCAAAATTTCAAATTCGAATATCTCGAAAACTAATAGACCAAGTGTCATAAACTTTTCACAGAATTTTACTAACAATATTGTGCATAAACACTATGTGTTTTTTCGAAATCCGAGATGATAAGACTTTTTCATCAAAAATTTTTTAGTGTACTTGATCAGCTTCATTTTTGAGTTTCCGGCGGTTTTAACCAGGAAAGCATATGAGTATTAAAATAATTATTATATGGCGTTATATTTCGCTATATTTCCTACAATTAATTTCCAATTCGGACCCTCGAACTTCGCGAAATTTTTAAAATGTTTCATGTATCAGGAGCCCACTCCCGCTTTCGTCATTCTCTTATCTCTAATGCGCTCGTGTCTTTGCTTCTTCAGCTGATAAGTATGATATTTCATTCAAATTCAATTTAACCTGTTTGCAATACGTATGTAACATATGGCTAAGTTAAAAAAAGTAAAATATAATGATCGAGTTTTTAACTTCCCGTAGGGCAATTGATAGTAATCGCAAAAAAATCGAAAATGAAAATTTTTATATATCTTTACGTTCCAAAGGTTTCTGAACATTTTGGCATACCTTAGAAAAAATGGACGTGTGTGTGTGTATGTGTGTGTACGTATGTACGCGTGTGTATGTATGTGCGGATACCAATTTTCGTCGACGATTTCGGGAACACAAATCAACCGATTTGAATAATTTAAAAAACATTCGATTCGTATTGATAAGGAAACTTGCTGATTAGTTTTTGGCAAAGGTAGGTCTAGCCGTTCCGAAGATACGGAGAAAAAAGTGCCGAAAACGGTAACTCAGTTTTTAAGAGAACGGAGCGTCCGATTTAAATAATTCAAAGAGCATTTTACTTGTATTGACAAGGTGAAGAATCGATAAAATTTTCATAAAGGTACTTCTAGCGGTTTCGGAGATATGGAGGAAAAAGTAAAAAAATGAGCCATTTGGCGGTCAAAAATGATTATTAGACATATGCACATCAAATTATCAGATATTTTATAGAGATTTTAACAATAAGTATAAGTTTTGTTAACATTCCTATGGGTTCCGTACCAATGCTTATGCGTTAGGCAGCGACGCGGCGCTTACGCGCTTTACATTTTGTCCCTATGCAGTTAAAGCAGTACGATTGCTTTGAAAAAAAAGTTCAGATCTTCCACAATATGTCAAAATAAAGAAAAAAAATTTTTTATTCAAAAAAATAAAAATATTTTTAATTTTTTTTTTTTTTTTTTTTTTTTTAAAAAAGTAATTTTTTGTCCAATTTATAGTTTCTCATAAATCTTATTTTTTCAAAAATGTTAATCGTTAATAATTTTTGGTACGGGAAGTTCCAGCAATTTGCCTTAAGGCACGATGCCTTAATTGCCTTAAGACAGAATTCCACTTACAGCTAGTTGTTATTAATATGAAATTATAATGTTTTACATCAATTTTTATGGTATCACATTAAATTTATATACACGTTAAAGGGGACTTTGTTATAGAATTTAATGAAAAATATAAAATCAATTTAAAATGTGAATTAATTTTAATATTATTAACTCATGTAGTTATAAATATGAAATGAGAATAGTAAAAAAAATAAAAACCTTGAGTGGGATTCGCACTTTCGACCATAGACGAAGAAATTAGAATTTGCCGACGTTACCACTCGGACAATCTCCCGCTGATAAGAAGGAACGCTCCATGCTCTATGTATAGATCAGTGCGCTGCTTAAATGCAAGCTTTAATTAACTTTTATAATTAAACCGCTTTTCATAGGCCTCT
Source organism: Ctenocephalides felis (assembly GCF_003426905.1). Taxonomy (NCBI): domain Eukaryota; kingdom Metazoa; phylum Arthropoda; class Insecta; order Siphonaptera; family Pulicidae; genus Ctenocephalides; species Ctenocephalides felis. The sequence goes on along the minus strand of NW_020538040.1, from coordinate 81,662,229 downwards.
AATATTTCACCACAGTCAGTTTGGGCATAAAATCTACCATTGTGCCAAATTTCATCAAAATCCCAGACGAGCAATGCGCGGGTTCTCCTTGTGAGATATGGCAAAATGTTCAGAAACCTTCAAAACGTCGAGAAATGTAAACATTTTGAATTTCGATTTTTGGCCCATTACAATAACTTACCCTACGGGAAGTCTATCCAACACGATCCTTTTTTTTGCAAGATATCCTCATCCTCTGAGCAGTTTTCTGTACTACCTTCAGATCCGTGCATTATTTTTTGCAAAAAAATTATATTTGCGATCAGTTGCTTTTAGCAAAAAGATTTTTATACATTAACACATGCAAAGATAACTTTATTAAATCATTTTATTTAAAGGATCTTTGTTTGATACTAATTGACTAACTGTTCGGGTAAGCTTAGTATTTATCTATAAAACGTACACACTCGAATAATAAGCACCAAATATTTATCTTTTGCATTAGTTTCACACATTTATTGAGCTATTGTACTGTGATTTTATTAATTTTAGGTTAAACTAGTGGGGCGCATGGCATCGTGCCTTAAGGCAAATTGCTGGAACTTTTCGTACCAAAAAATATTATTTTTTTAAAAACGATTAACATTTTTGAAAAAATTGCACTTCAAAAAAATTAGATTTTTGAGAAACTATAAATTTAGTAAAAAATTCCTTTTTTTAAAAAAAAAAAAGTTTTCTTTATTTTGCATGTTTTGGAAATTCTGAACTTTTTTTCAAAGCAATAGTACTGCTTTAACTGCACAGAGACGAACTGTCGCCGTCTAACAGATAAACATTGGTGCGGAACCCATAGAAATGTAAACAAAATTTATACTTATTGTTAAAATCTCTATAAAATATCTGATAATTTGATGTGCATATGTCTAATGATCATTTTTAAAACGTAAAAATATATAAAAATTTTCATTTTTTATTTTTTGCGATTACTATAACTTACCCTACGGGAAGTTAATAAAGTTTGATTTTAATAGATTTTACTATTTTTTATTTTATTAGAGTTTTGCTCAATTCTGAAATCGTATTAGAGCGAAGCCGTGCTATAAAAGTACAGCGTTATAAGGGGGATGGTATCAATTCCTAACCCGTGCTAGAGCTAATCCGTGTTATAGAAGTACCGTATTACGCGGGGTTTACCTGTATATATTTGTCTCTTTTCCTGTATTTAATATCAAATTGTTATTTATGTAATAATATAAATATCGAAACGTTTAATAAAAAAAATTTGTCTATATTAACACCTTTTTTAATTCGACAATTGGGCTGTAAAATACTTCAAATATGTATCAACGTCAACAAAACTATCAACACACACATACATATATATATATATATATATATATATATGTGTGTGTGTGTGTATGTGTGTGTATATTGCGCTGGATTAGGTTATTCTCTATTTGTTACTTTAAAATTTGTACTGAAACGCGGTATCTTTTACTAATAGTATATTATATATTTTTGTTCATTTACAACACATTAATCAACAACAAAAATCTATTTTATATTTACTATATTTATACTTTATAGCCAACTTCATTGTCGCCATTAGCTGGCTGACAGAAACAATTCACAGAGCCATCTATCCACTAATGGACGTTACATTCAAACTTATAATTACTAACTACATATAATATATATATATATATATATATATATATATATATATATATATATAATTTCATCACAGTTTCGAGGATATGCTAAGTTGGCTGTTCGTTTACACATAACACACCAACAACAGATTGATATACAAACATGATTACGGATTATATGCAAACATTAATTAAATGAAAGAAAAAGCGACTAAGTTTTTACTTCAGATTTTTAGTTATTTAATGATACACAAAAACGCACTTGTAACACAAAATATTAAAAATTAAAATTTTTAGTAACTCTCTCTCTCTCTCTATCTATATATATATATATATATATATATATATATATATATATTTATTTATTAAAAGTGAATCAAAACTTGTTAAAATTATAACATGAAAAAATTAAATTTATTGAAAAACAATGGGAGTTTAGTTTAGATTAAGTACATACTACGATCTTTCTATAGATCTTTCTATTTCCCTTAGTGTCTCTAACATCTTGTGGGCGGCCAAACGTTTGGCTACTCTCTTCGTAGACGCCGTTGCAGTCTCCTTGAACTCCTCTCCCACTGAACACTCAATGGCGTATTCTTTTGCGTAAAGTGGGCCCATTTCGGCGACTAAATTGAACTTGGGTTGCAGTATGATCTCCTTTCGACAAAAATGTTGTAATTGTCTCACAGCTGCATAATTGGTTTTAGAGGACGTTTGCTGCTCTCTTTTTTTAGCTTCCAAAACTGACTGAAGCACCTTCATATCTGATAGCTTCTCAAGTGCCAATCTCGCTGCATCGTGTTTAGCCGCCTTTTTGGTTATTCCTCTTCCGACCACTGTTACATTGACATATTGTAATGTAACGCTCACCCGTGATCTATACGTGGGATACATTAGTCCCGTTCCGTCATGTGTAAAAGTAAATATTGGCGGTGGCGCTTTGTCCATCGCACAAAGGTTGAAGAGATAGGTGATTGACGATATTTCAGCCATTGCACAAAAGTTTTCACTATTATTCTAATAAAAATTCACCTTCAAAATTACTTATCTTGATTGATCATCAATTGTTATATTCCATAGGCTTATGCGATGGGCAATATCAAGATTGTCCTATTTTTTGCACCATAGATATAAAAGATGGGATGTACATATATTCTCATCAGAGAACACTACTTTAAAATAAGTATGTAATCGTTAATTTATGGATTACAAATTCAACAATCCAAATCAAATCAATTTTAAAGTTTTTTTGATTTTTTTTTATTTAGATTAAAATGTCGGTTCATCATTTGTTATTGTGTGGATAAAATTGGCAACTATTGGTTCAATAATGTACTTTCAATGCTGTATTAAGTAAGTATTGATACAGATTGACAGATTCTTTAATATATAATTTACTGTTGCTAACTTACTGATGCTAAATTACGAAATAAACTTGTTGTTAATTGATATTTGATCATGTAATTTTTTAATGCTCGTTTTAGAAATTATAAGTACAATATATTTTTTTTTATAATTTAGAATTAAAAATCTATTCATAATATTTTCACGTTTTAATTGACAAACCAAGATTTCGATCAAGTTTTAGCTATAAATGCCTCTTATGTTTGATAATGAAACAACTAGTAATGGCAAGTCAACTATCTCTGAAATCCATAATCTAATTACTATAATTTATTATAATCATATTACTATAATTTAATAGGCAGGATATAACCTAAAATAGAATTAGTAAAAATACAGATTCATTGTAGTATATCAAGAGTTATAATTAAAAATAGAATAAAATTTTATCATATTTTTTAACAATTGTTTATATTGAAAAAAGTTATCTTGGTCATTAAAAAAAACAACAATGTTATAACAAAAAAATCATATGAAAAAATTTTGTTTTACATCGATTTCATTTTTTTTTCAACTTCCCGTAGGGTAAGTTATAGTATCGCAAAAAAATCGGAAATAAAAAGTTGTATATATCTTCACGTTTCAAAGGTTTCTGAACATTTTGGAATACCGTAGAAAAAATGGATGTATGTGTGTGCGTGTGTGCGTGCGGATACAAATTTTCGTCGATTTCGGGAACACCGATCAACCGATTTGAATAATTTAAAAAAACATTCGATTCGTATTGATAAGGAAAAGTGCTGATTAGTTTTTGGCGGAAATACGGGCCAAAAAGTGCCAAAAATGGTAACTCAGTTTTTAAGAGAACGGAGCGTCCGATTTTAATAATTCAGAAAACATTTTACTTGTATTGACAAAATAAACAACTGATTAAATTTTCATGAAGACAGGTCTAGCGGTTTCGGAGATCTAGTAAAAAAAGTAAAAAAAAAATGCCATTTGGCAATCAAATATTATAATTAGACATATGCACATAAAATTATCAGATATTTTATAGAGATTTTGGATGGGTTCCGTACCTATGTTTATCCGTTAGACGGAGACGCGGCGCTTACGCGCTTCGATATTTCGTCTCTATGTAGTTAAATCAGTACGATTGCTTTGAAAAAAGTTCAGAAGTTCCAAAATATTTCAAAATAAAGAAAACATTTTTTTTTCAAAAAGTTTTTTAAAAAAAAAAAAATTTTTTTTCAAAAATTTATAGTTTCTCAAAAATCCAGTTTTATCAAAGTATTTTTTTTAAATGTTAATCTTTTTTAAAAAATATATTTTGGTACGGGAAGTTGCAGCAATTTGCCTTAAGGCACGATGCCATGCGCCCCACTAGTTCATTTCAAATTTTGCGCCATTAATCTGGATGCAGTAGGAGCGCTAAACGCTTTCCCTAGTCTCCTGAAAATAAAATCAAGAGAATGAAACGTCTTTATAAATTTATTATATTTTAATATTGTGTGATACAGGTGCCTGAAATTTTGATTTAGTAACACACATGCCCCATTTAGTATGATTGGGCTGTTTTATTATAATATTACTCTGTTTTATTGTAATTAGTATTCAATGGGCTTGTCTGGGATTATTAATATTTTTGAATAATATTATTTAGGTTTTAATAGGTTAGCATTGTATATATATAATGTGATGTAATGACTACATGAAACTGCTGGTATTTATTATTAAAAATAGGAAAACATTAAAAATATATTTGGTTTAACTAAATTAATGCATATAAATATATTATACTTTCTGGTTTATATTGTATTCTGTCGACGATTTTAGACAAAGTTTGGTCTAGCCGTTCTGACGATACGGGACAAAAAGTGCCAAAAACGGTAACTCAGTTTTTAAGAGAACGAAGCGTCCGAACTTAATAATTCAAAAAACATTTTACTTGTATTGACAAGATGAAGAACTGATTAAGTTTTTTGGGAAGGCAGGTCCAACGGTTATGAACTCTCAATAAAAATAAGTTAAAATTGTCATTCGGCGGTCAAAAATGTTTATTGGACATCAAATTATCAGATATTTTATAGAGATTTTCAAAATGTGTACACAATATGTGTAATTTTTTTTGGGTTTTATACCAAGATTTTTAATCACGGTACGGGAAGTTCTAGCAAATTGCCTTAAGACACGATGCCATGCATCCCACTATTTTGTTTTATTCTTGCAGATAAACATAAGGACCGATTCTGCCGCATAATAGACAAATATTATGGCAAGGCTATGTTACGGTTCAAGTTCCATATATTATGGTACTGAATCATACTGAATACTGTCAAATGGTCATGTATTTGCTGTGCATTCAGGCATTTTACACATAAACTGTAACGTCACTCGCATGTGATAAAGCCGATCTAGAAAGACCCTGTTATCTAACATCGTTTTTTGACATTTATGCTGTTTCTAGGTTTAGTTTTCTATCTGAAATACGCCTGACTTTTTAATATTTAGAACGAATTTCTATGGAAAGTTTTTCACAACATAGCCTTGCCATAACATTTGTCTGTTATGCGGCAGAATCAGTCCCATAGTTTTCGTTCTTAGACAAAGTCGTCTCTCAAATATAAGCACATATTCGTATATATGTATATGAAATACGACGATGAATTTTGCAGTATTTTTAATTACTTAAAAATTTCTAAAACAATTGTTGTTACTCATTGATGAATTTTTATTGATATTTGATTATTAACTTCCCGTAGGGTAAGTTATTGTGATCGTCCAAAAATCAAAATTGAAAATTTTTGCATTTCTCGACGTTTCGAAGGTTTCTGAACATTTTGGCATTCCTCAGAAAAAATGAATGTGAGTTTTTTGTGTGTCCTCATATTTTCGTACACGTTTTCGGGCGCACAAATCAACCGATTCAAATGGTTCAAAAAACATTCGATTCCTATTGATAGGGAGATGTGCTTATTAGTTTTTGGCAAAGGCAGGTCCAGCAGCTAGGGAGATACGGAGCGAAGAGTGCCAAAAATAGAAATCGAGTTTTTGAGAGAACGGAGCATCCGATTTGAATGAACTAATAAACATTTAATTAGTAATGATTGGGAGAAGTGGTTATTAGTTTTTCGCAAAGGCAGGCCCAGCCATTTCGAAGATACTGTGCTAAATGTGCAGAAAATGGCAGTTTTTGAGAGAACTAAGCGTTCGATTTAAATGATTCAAAGAATTTTATACTTGTTTTAACAAAATAATTGATTTTGGAAAAAAAAATTGTTTAAAATTTTGTTTCAATTTTTTTTTTCAAAAAAAAATTTTTTTCTTGTATATCAAAAATAATTCAGATTTTATTTTTAATTCTGACTAAAGTTCTAATATACTTTAAACAAATAATTTCAACTTTGCAATTCAGTTTATAAAATTCTTATAAATATTAGACAATGTTACAATATTTATAATAATCTATTTGAAAACATTCAATATTCTTCGAACATTTCGTTACGGTACGGGAAGTTTCAGCAATTTGCCTTAAAGCACGATGCCATACACCACTAGCTAGTATTATAATAAGAATATTTCATGACAATGTCACATCTGTGACACATACCTTGATTTGATTCTTATGCTTCAAGCTGACTATTTATATTGACTATTACATTGTAACGTGTAATAGATAAATAAGCATGAAAATTTCCTAACTCCGCTTGAAAGTTTCCGAGGCAATTTTGTGTAAGAGTTTTCAGCAAATAAATTTTTCTTGGGAAATCTCTATCGCCGCCTGGCGTGGATTGCGATTGAGAAATCTCGCGTGCATCAGTGCAGCGTCTCTGCCGGCTAAATAGATTTATAATCGTTCAAGTCTACTGCTACAGCAGCAGTAGCGGTTCGGGGAAACTGTAGTAGCTAGTATGTAGTGCAAGTCATGGATTGTGATAATACAAGGTTATTAATTATATGAAATTATATGGTAAGCGATAACGATGCCGCTTTTGGGCTACGGTTACAAGATTTGTGTGTTGTACACAGAATGAAGATCATGCTGGATGTAAATTATATATTCGGAATCAAAACACAATGACTTGATACAAAATCTAGTCTATGCATGAACTATAATTGTCGTGATTCGCCAAAGATGAACGAAGGGAGAATCTGCGCTAACGTATGACGCAGCAAATCGCTATAATAGTGTTTCATCCATTTACAACGAACGATATGATGAATTATTGCGAACAATTAATTCCCCTTAAGCAGTTCATCGGGAAACATGCGCCGTATATAATGATCGGATTTTTTATGAGTTTTTGATTACGAGGTATTTAATTAAATATTATTAACAAATTTATGTGCTAATTTATGTGCATAATACAACCGATAACATGGCGTTGTTATCTCAAGGCTATGCTATGCTTCATTCTTTTTTTTGGCCTCGCTTACTCTGAGCATTTAGCCACAGCTTGATTCTTAGTAGTAAAAACTGTGAACATGCTATGCATTAGCAATGCGATCAGGCGTATTTCACACACAAAACCGTATGTCAAATGCGCATCACAAAGATGCTGTTATCATAAGATTCTTTCTTGCTTTGTTTATATGTAAAATACGCCCAATCGCACGGCAAATAGTTAGACATGGTACGCGCGAGAACGACAGTAGATGGTACGAACAAACTACATTTGTCAGAATCTGACAATACTGAATCGCTGGTAATTCTGAAATTAGATTTGAATATAAACGCTAATCATTGGCGTTCATGAGTTCACTTGCTTTTGCCATGTTAGTTCTTGTTGTATTTTTGAGTGTTACGTTAATTGTGTGAATAAATACTTCATTAATCACAGCCAGTGTTTCTCATTGTGCTTCTAGAGTCAATTCCTCCTTCAGCATCCAATTCCTACAGCGATCTGAGAATTCAAGCCACCATCCGACTGGGCCGTCTTCCAAGCAGATAACATCAATTGTTTCCTTAATATACTCAATTTTACAAAATTCTCGAAGTAGCTATTGAGTCAAATTCAATAAGTTATTCTGGAAGGGTCCAATCAACCCCCATCCTTAACAGACATTTTACAGTTTATAGTACCAGGAAAGAAGGATAAGATAGCGTTGCTACAACATTCTGTGTTATTACAGAATTGGCCCCTCAATCAAATTTATATTAACTTTACAATAAAAATCAATATACATCGTTCTAGTCATTTTATATTCTAGTCATTTTAAAATAAAAATAATAGTAGGAAAGCTAGAGGCTATTTGTAACACGGGTAACTAGTAACAGGCACTTTTCAATAAGATCTTGAACAATATTAAAATATTTTCTTTTCTCCATTGGACATGGAACCTTCCTGCATAATACTATCATAGCTACTGCCCTGCAGATCGACTTTATAAACAGAACTGTTCAAGTCCGTCATTCTTGTCATGTAATAAAAAATTGATCTATCATAAAATTTCGTTTTGCGTTTTCATTATCGACTAAATTTAGATTTTATATATCTGATTTTGTTCCAAATATATCACATCTAGGGTTGTGGATTTTTTTTACTTGATTCGACAGAGGAATAATTACAGCAACTGATTATCTCTATTTCGTAGAAACATAATCGGTGAAACTCAAGATATATGAATTTAACCTCTTAACTTACGATTTAGATTCGCAAATGTCGGCCCAAAGTTGTTCAAGCTGGCGCGGCGTTTGTGACTATTTTCCCTCATAGTGTACGGTTTATCCCAAAAATAAAAATAATTTTATGTTTTATAGTTTGGTATGAATAAATATTTTGTAATACTTCTGTATTACTTTTTCTCAATACTATTCTGGACCGAATATCGTACGCGGGCTATGCCCGTAATATTCACTTTTGGTCTAGCAATCGCACGCGGGCTCTGCTCGTCATTTTGAGTTAAGGGGTTAAAAAAAAATATCACAGACAGCTCTTATTAATATTATATATTATATCCTATATTAATAATAATTTGAATGTTAGCATGAAATATATATTGAAGGTATAGTATATTTAGTTAGTCAGTAAGTCAATTTCCTTGCCACCAATTAAATTCTTGAAGTTTTTATTTGTAGAAAATAATTTTAATATGGAAGTATAAGTTGCATATTGGTTTAAGGAAATTTGCAGAAACATTTTGAAATGTGCAAATAAGTCTTAATAAATAAAATTTGGGATGCAGCAACTTTCAAAACTTTGTTTAAAAATTTTGGAAAATTTTGTTTGACCACATATCGTATATACATAATATTTTGGATATTTATTGGTTAGGGTATTCATTTTATGGTCATTATAAAAAGTTAATCAAATTACGAAGCAACAAAACATTAATCAGTACGAACCCCAACTAATTTTTTGAACGGTTTTTTAAATATTCAAAACTGGTTCTAACTTTTTTGTGAATATTTGGTTTGGCCACTCGAAACTAATAAACGCAAATTCTTATCGAAAATTATCGCATGGTTTTTAAATATTTGAGTCGATTCAGCCGTTTTTAAGGTAAGGTGGACAAAAATAAAATCTTGACTCACCTCTATATCATTTTTCCAATTTCGGTATCAGTAACTACTCAGAATTTTGGATTTTCTGGCTGAAACAAACCTCTCCTTTGAGAAGTTACAATATGTTCAGAAAATTGAAACACTCATGTTTTTCTTAATTTATGTTAAGTGTATTTATTGTAGTAATAATTTGTAACCGCTAAATCACAAAAAATACGAACCCAAGTGACATTTAAAATAAATTTATTCAACTTTCTAATATGATGTGTGTAGTCAACTAGAAGCTATATATATACATATTTTATAATATATAAATGCAAAATAATATTTAATTCGCATGCAAATAATATTTAAATAGCATGCAATTTATTTAGTTTTAACTCTGAACTTTATGTGATTTTGTTTGCAAGGTTTTTGCAAAAATTGAGCTGTTCTCTATTTATTGCTTGGTCCATGAATATCGAGTTACATCATAATTTAATGATGTGCCAATCGTCTTTTTTTTTCTTTTTCTTTCGAATCGTATGACGGATTGGCACTTAATCTCCCCTGGCGTTGCACTTGCGCATGCATACATGCTTCACAGTTGATTTCAGTTGAAGGCTGAACAATTATCTATATGCCTTTTGTATTGGTCTGGATTTTCCCAAACAGCATAATCATAACAGCATGATTAATCTGCACTCCTATTAGCAGCTGGAGTTCTGTGAGTTAGCACGGAAATTGCAGTTAATTGAAGAGTAGAATTAGTCACGCTAGTCTAAATTTCTGGTTTTCCGTATTGTGAATGCGGCGCAGATTTCGAATGATTGAGGTGCACTCGGCATTCGACAAACGCTCGTTGAATTGTAGACGCATTGTTTAGACTTGCAGTTTGCCCAATACACCTTGATTGCTGCATAACGAAACCAAGACTCCCGCTCGACTCTCACTTTGCGATGTTGACTATCGATAAATATTCTCGAACAAAGCCAGAACAGGCACATTTTTGCCCAACGTTGAGTTTTGGATTGCAGAATATAACTTTGACACAATTTACCGGGGTTCTACTAAATACAAGAAGACATTAAAAACTCGCTTAACCGTTTCGTGACTGCATTAAAAAATGTTTGAAGAAACATTTTTATTTGCATAATATTTCAATGTGCATTATATATTGAGACAAAACTTATAAATAGAATAATTTGAAAAACAATGGGACACCTAGAGAGACTTCTAAACTTTTATTTGATCAGTACTTTTTGCTGGTGCATATTAGTATCAACAGTCCAATAAAAACAATGCAATTGCGTATATTATGCATTTATCGTATCGTACACTTCAAAAAATATATACAATATAAATAATATAAAAAATAATAATAATGCTCTATTTTTTACTCCTTTGTCAGTGTAAATTCTGTTGCTCCCTTTTACCCCAACCAATGTAAGCTTTTATAGAGGTTATAAAAACAATTAAATAACGTATTTATGAATAAAATTTAGGTATCGTAAGTTACAGGTGATCTTTTTACCAGCTGACCTTTGTGCCCAGCTCTACCCTAGTTTTATATTAATTTTTATTTTTATGAAACCGATTCTGTCGCATAACAGAAAAATGTTATGCAAGGCCACGTTATGCTCCGACTTCCATACATTATTCTACTGAATCATACTGAATACTGTCAAAATGTCATGTATTTACTGTGCATTCAGGCGTTTTACACATAAACTGCAACGTCACTCGTAAGTTATGAAGCTGTGTCAGAATGACCCTGTTACCTAAGATAGTTCCTTTGACATTTGTGCGGTTTGTAGGTTAGGTTTTCTATATGACAACCTGAGAAATACGCCTGACTGCACACCAACCGCATGGCTTTTGTCAATATTAGTATGGAAAGTTCTTCATTACATGGCCTTGTCATAACATTTTTCTGTTATGCGGCGGAATCGGTCCCCATATTTACTTTTTAACCCTTTCCACTCGCGAATTCCGAGATTTATATAACTTTACGGCATCCGAGTTGAAAGGTTTAATTCCGCAGTCTCTATATATAATATATGTAATTAAATGTGTAGCTAGTCCAAAATAAAGAAAATGTTCTCAGTAAATTCAATACATTTAGAACAGTTAGAAGTCATCAACGCGTAATAAATATAAAAACTAGTTTTTTATATAGTTTTAAGTGGAATTCTGTCTTAACGCAATTAAGGCATCGTGCCTTAAGGCAAATTGCTGGAACTTCCCGTACCAAAAATTATTAATTTTTTAAAAACGATTAACATTTTTGAAAAAAATGTACTTTGAAAAAATAAGATTTTTGAGAAACTATATATATGGACAAAAAATTACTTTTTTTTGAAAAAAAAAATTTTTTTTTTAAATATTTTTTTTTTTATTTTTTTTTATTGAAAAAAAATTTTTTTTTTATTTTGACATATTGTGGAAGATCTGAACTTTTTTTTCAAAGCCATCGTACTGATTTAACTGCATAGGGACAAAATATAAAGCGCGTAAGCGCCGCGTCGCTGTCTAACGCATAAGCATTGGTGCGGAACCAAAGCATAGGAATGTTAACAAAATGTATACTTATTGTTAAAATCTCTATAAAATATCTGATGATTTGATGTGCATATGTCTAATGATCATTTTTGACCGCCAAATGGCTAATTTTTTTACTTTTTCCTCCATATCTCCGAAACCGCTAGACCTACCTTTATGAAAATTTTATCGATTCTTCATCTTGTCAATACAAGTGAAATTTTCGTCGACGATTTCGGGAACACGGATGAAGCAATTTGAATAATTTAAGAAACATTCGATCCGTATTGATAAGGAGATGTGCTGATTAGTTTTTGGCGGAGGTAGGTCTAGCCGTTCCGAAGATATGGGGCAAAAAGTGCCAAAAACGGTACCTCAGTTTTTAATAGAACGGAGCGTCCGATTTTAATAAATCAAAAAACATTTTACTTGTATTGACAAGATGAAGATTTGATCAAATTTTTATAAGGGCAGGTTTAGCGGTTTCGGAGATATAACAAAAAAAGTAAAAAAAATGACATTTGGCGGTCAAAAATGATCATTAGACATATGCACATCAAATTATCAGATATTTTATAAAGATTTTAACAATAAGTATAAATTTTGTTTACATTCCTATGGGTTCCGTACCAAAGTTTACCCGTTAGACAGCGACGCTCTATGCATTTAAAGCAGTATTTTGTCTCTATGCATTTTAAGCAGTACGATTGCTTTGAAAAAAAGTTCAGATCTTCCAACATATGTCAAAATAAAGAAAACATTTTTTTTTTCAAAAAAAAAGATTTAAAAAAAAATTAAAATTTTTTTTTTCAATTTTTTTTTTTTAAAAAAAGTATTTTTTTTGTTTATAGTTTCTCAAAAATCTTATTTTTTTGAAGTAATTTTTTTTTCAAAAATGTTAATCGTTTTTAAAAAAAATAATAATTTTTGGTACGGGAAGTTCCAGCAATTTGCCTTAAGGCACGATGCCCTAATTGCCTTAAGACAGAATTCCACTTACAGCTAGTTTACTAATGATATTGCAAAGTAAATAATTCATCCACAAGTTCGTTGCAGAATATCAGGTCGTCGGCATTGCAAACGTACAAGAAGACGAGGACGTTTAAAAAGCATAGAATTTCTTTTTTTTCTTGTCGCAGTGCCGCATAACAACAGTAAATGTTGCATACTAAAACATGCCCTCCAAGAAAATTCCTCTATTAATAATTCAAAATATATATGCATACGGCATTATTCTGAAAACCTCCTTAGTTACATGGTGAAGCTTCGACGGTGCACCGACAAAACGAAAAAAACGTACATTGCTATACGGATAGCACGGCACAATTGGACACAATTTCTTACGGTTGGCATGTTTTCACAATAAACAGAAAATTATTCTTTATACATGATAATATGAATATTATTCTTTTCTTTATTTATTTGCCAAAACTTATTTTGCTATTCATCATTAGAACTTGCTTTAATGGAATAAGTGCCAATCGCCTAAAAACTTGAGCAAAAGTGTTCGCTTAATAATAAACTGCATTGAATTTTATCAAGCTATGATGTAGAATGGAACTGAAGGCTTAAGGCTTTTTTCTGAAAGGAAAATTAATTAATCTTCTTGTTCCTTGAAAACACAAACAAAGTTTCTAGAAGGTAACCCACGATTGACGATCAACTTTCTGATAAGATTATATTAGAAATATTTATAATGGTGATGTGCATATATATGGCAGCAATTCCGTCAAAGGCTATGTTCACTTGATATCCCCTTCGCTTACAAAGACGCCTCAGATGCGTCCAAATCTTATCGGCCCAAACACAAATATGACGCCTCAGAGGCGTCGCAAGGTTATCGGCCCAAACGCGAATAGGACGCTTTAGAGTCGTCGTAAATCTACCGGACGAAACATAAATAAAAAATTTCCGAAACTTGGTGAAGCATATACATGCATCGTTTGTAAGAAGTTTTAAAAAAATACACGTTATAATGTCTTTAAGAAAAAATTAGTGATGAATTACATAGCAGTGATGACTTTGCTACCAGTAGTACTGACAGTGGTAGTGACATACTTCTCGCACAAATATATAAATTTATAATTATATGTATAAATTTATATATTTGTAATAATCAATTTTCAGTTTTATTTAAGAATCAATGTAATTATTTATCAAACACCTTGCAAAGTTAATTGTACCGAGCACGTGTATATACAAACTACAGAAATTTTATGATTTGTACAGTTTCGAACGCCGAGCAAAGTTGTTTATGCCACTGCGTGCGGCCGACCTTAGTGTCGCTTTTGGCCCGTAAATTTGGATATCAGCTTGCAAGCGAAGGGGTTAAACATAAGAATATTATGTGAAAATCTGATATCACTACTTTTTGATGTCGAGGTGGCTATAGTGGATGTAGAACACGAAATCAATAATTTCGAGACGTTTATTAAAAATAAATTAAAATCTGACTGATTGAAATATACCAAAATGCAAAGGTAAACCTGAAAGCAGAACAATTGTTTATGAAATTATTGTTTTTTTTTCAGTAAAAAAATAATTGTTTAACACTAAACATACCATAGCGGGTCAAATGACCCATTCTGAACTTTTGCATTGAAAATGCATGTATAATTTCATCGCGTTTGCACATTTGACTTCATGACTTTTTTTAAGTAATTAAAGTACAATTATAAACATTTTTTTTTCTTGTTTTGTTTTGTTTTTTTCTGAGTAATCCTTCTGGTATACCGATATCTACCACAATGGGTCATTTGACCCGAAGAGAACTTTTTGGTTTATGAGATTGTCAAGTCATATTTGTAGTCAGTAAGTTGCACATTCTTCTAAACCCTGCTACGTAAAGTAGTTCAACGAAAATAGCTCAAAATAATTTCAAGAAAATATCAAATTTTAGATTGAAAATAGCTTTTTATTGTAGAAAAAGTGTCAGAAATTAAAAGTCTTGGTAAGTATCTAGCTTATATTTTATTTTAATAGCTATAGTAATACAGGTTATTTTTTATCCAGAAAAATGTCGAAGCAAACAAGACATTACAAGTTCTTAGAAGATATAAATAATATTGGCGAAAAGTTTTCAGAAATTAGTGAAGATGAATTTTCTGAAAATGAAGATATATTGGTTGAAAATAAAAATGAGTTTGAATCAAAAGATACCGACGATGAAGAAAACAATGATAAACGTTTACCTGAAACTGTTTTATATTACAATAAAACCAAATTTGGTGTAGACATGACCGATCAAATGGCGAAGAAATTTACTACAAAATCTTGCAGGTGGCCTCTCCAAGTTTTTTTAATATCCTTGTTTTAGCAGCTGACATAAATGCCTGGATTTTGTACAAGTAAACAACAAAAGAAAATATCTCGCGAGATTTTTTACTCAAGCTAGCAGAAGAACTTGGCGCCGATTTTCGAGAAGTCCGTGAACAACCAAAACGAGAAACAAATGCAAAAGTATCGTTGCCTAAGTCTACTACAGATGCTTATAAACGTATGAGATGTCAAATAGGATAATACTGTAAAGAAAATAAAACCAACAAAATTTGCTCTAAATGTAAAAAATATGTTTGCGGAAAATGTACAATGGACACAATTACACGTAAAAAATGCGATTAACTATGAATTAAAATTTCTTATTTTTGGTTTTGTAATAGAAATGCTCAACATACTTTTTTGTTTAATTATAATAAATTTAATTTTTACTTTTATTTTCTTCTTTACATCCGTATTTCATACATTTAAGCATGAAACTAGAGTCGGGTCATTTGACCCGCTATGGTAGAATTAGGTATATATTAAGTCTTGGTATGATTAGTGTTAATCAAGTAACTTACAGGATTTTGATCTGACAGTTTTAATGCTCAAGATACAATATTGAATAATTTAAGTCAGTTAATATGTAGTTCCAATGTAGCATGAAACTTGTATCATTTATTTTTGGTAAGGTTACCTAAGGTATTTTATCGATTCTGATTTGGCGACATAACATTTTTTACAATTATTTTTAATCTTACTACAAATAACACTTTATTTTATTATCGAATACTGGTTTTGACCAGATATTAACTTGGCAGGTATTTTATATAAAAATTACTTGGATAAACAAGAGTTCCAAATAAATTATGCCAAAACATTTTTTTTATCATCTTGCAAACTAGAAGTTAATGTTAAGAATAAGAAAAGGCAGTTATTATTGCAGAATTTGATCAACAATAAATATATATTTTTAATTGATTATAAAATATCGATTATTTATAATATTTTATGAACTATAAAAAAATTAAAATCAACTTGAAAAACTTAATTTTAAAAAAAAAAAATACGTAAATTAGCGTCCAAAATTAGAGCATAGTGTACCTCAAACTTCATATTTAAATTGCTATTTTGTACAATCATTATAGCTAATATACAATGTGTAATGATTCACAATAGCATTTTCCATAATTAAAATAATCTCTTAATACAGATTCTGCAATGCATTTTATGTGTATAAATACCGCTGACCTAATTGATATACGTGTAAATAAATATTTTCATATAATTCACCTATTAAATATTTTTATACCGCGCATATATTCAACGATAATAAATCAGTATAAAAAATTATGTTTCTATAAAAAAGTACATTATAATTAGCGTTTTAAATATATCATTATTTACCAGAAAAAACGTTGTTACACCAGAATGGGCCAAACCAAAATTGAAACCAAAATAGTTTTTTTTAAACAATCATCTGCACTACATTTACTGGCTGTTTTAGGTTAGTTGTTTAATTATTAACTATTTTTCTAGTTATTTAATTATAGTGACAATATTATCTAGATGTACAAAAACTATTGTATTTTCACCTTGTACAGCCTTCAGTTATTTTTAATAAGTTGAAACTTAATATTAATTCTTAACTTACTGAAGAAGAAGTTTACGTTTTCACCAGAAAATCCGATTCGCTAATATTATACTTTCTCTACGTTTTAAGTCAATCTGAACCATTTGAAACCACAATTGGAAAAGACATGTGAGTGCGTGTGTATGTGAGTACTACTGAGTACAAAAAAGGCTTACCCATCTTCAAAATTTAGTATATCATTACTTTTGAAAAACTACCGGCCAAGTTTTTTCTTTTAATTAGAAGAAAAATGAAAAATTTTAGCTCACGTTTTCGCAAAAAATTCTTATCTGATTATAAGAACTCAAAAGCCTTTCGAAATATATTAGTTGAGAATTGTGCTGATTTTTTTTATAGTTTTGATGAAACTTACGTGCCTATTCTGCCGAAAAATAGACCAATGTCATTTAAAATGGTACTAAAAACTGTCGAATGTTATGCAATTGCATTGCAATCAAGTGTTTTAAATAGAAATCCTAACCTAGAAACACCCAAACTTTCAAAAAGAATCTTAGCATAAGAGCATCTTTATGATGTGCGTTTATAATACATGCAAGAAGATGTATGTATGATTATGTGTAAAACTGATTTCCAAGAAATTTCATAGCATTTTGTCAGTTTTTAGTACCATTTTATATGAGAAACGCTACGTAATATAGCCTTGCCATAGCATTGGTCTATTTTACAGCAGGATCGGCTCCTTAGTATGATGATTGATATTATGGTCTAACGAACATAGCAAAATATGATAAGCTCACGAGTAGTCGTTTAATTATAAACTAGTGGTGTATCGCATTGTGCCTTAAGGCAAATTTCTGGAACTTTCCGTATCAAAACGAAACATTCAAGAAATACTAAATGTTTTCAAAGAGATCATTATAAACACTGTAACATTGTCTAATAATTTTAAGAATTATATAAACTGAATTGCATAGTTTAAATTATTTATTTAGAGTATATAAGTGAGCTTTAGAACTTTAGTTATATGTAAAATTAAAATCTGAATTATTTTCGATATGCAATAAAAATAGTTTTTTTTTTTTTAATTTTTGAAAAAATTTTTTGTTCGAAAAGCAATTGTTTTGTAGATACAAATAGATTTTTTTTTTTGAATCATTCAAATCGGATGCTTAGTTATTTTAAAAACTGCCATTTTTTACACATTTAGCTCTTCAAAACGGCTGGGCCTGCCTTTGCTAAAAACTAATCACCACTTCTTCCCATCATTACAAATTATTGTTTTTTAGATCATTCAAATCGGATGCTCCGTTTTGTCAAAAACTCGATTTCTATATTCTGCCTTCATTGCCCCGCATCCTCAAAACGGCTGGACCTGCTTCTGCCAAAAACTAATCAGTACATCTCCCTGTCAATAGGAATCAAATGATTTTTAAACCATTCAAATCGGTTAATCTTTGCGCTCGGACAAAAAATTGTATCCAAAACATACATACACACACATCAATTTTTTCTAAGGTATGCCAAAATATTCAAAAACCTTTAAAACGTTAAGATATGCAAAAATTTTCAATTTCGATTATTGGGTAATAAAGCCCATCTGGACCTACGGTATAGAGCTTTGGGGTTGCGCCAGCATTGTTTTAATGCAACGGACGCAATCCAAAATCTTAAGGCAGATCACCGACACACCTTGGTTTGTAAGTAATAAGGCCGTCCATGACGACCTCAATATTCCTTTTAATAAGGATGTAATTAGCAGCAGAAGTTCAATCTATCACTCCAAGCTAAAAAAACATCCAAATCATCTTATAGCACTTCTACTTATGGCAAGAAGGTTGAAGAGAAGATTTGACATAACATAGCGAGCTGTTCATTGAAACAGTTTCACGGACGATTTAGTTTATATTATAATTTTACCTTTAGTTTTAATTATGTTATGAGTTGTAATTATTATTATTTTTATTTAAATTTTTATATATTATTTTAATTATAGTTTCCTTCTTATATCAGCTCTGTAACTCAGACTCATTCTGGTTCTGATTGTTATAATTTAATGAAATAAAAAAAATCGATTATTGGAATGGAAAGTTAACAATTAGAATGAGGATCTATGTCAAAATTTCATAACTGTATCGTCACAATTTTAAAAGTTGCTAAATCTGGATAAAGTCGAATATTTACAGGTATCGGGAAGTTCATACAACTTGCTTTAACACTTAAAACTGGTTTTAATATTGTTTACAAACGTTGAATTGCCAAAAGTCAGCATGCAATATAGTACAATTTTAATAAAGTGATTTGCTGTCGTATTTCGTTTTAGGTTGCCCCTCTAATGGTTTCCATTGTAGATAGCTTAGGGTCCGCCATATGTAATAAACCTCGTGCACGAACATACGTAAGGCGCGCCTGTAGCTTTATTGAATATTTCATTCTCAGAGCAAAATGCATATTTATTCATATCATGAGGTAAAACAAAGAAACTCCTGCAATCTACATAGTATTTATTACGACGGGCAGAGCATCTCAAAGATATCGCTGACGGATGCTTCAAATAATTTTATGAGAAAGTCATATATGCAAAGGCAAAATCTAGACGCGTTTCATTTGGATAAATTGTTTTATTGGTTTCGTGCAAAATTGTTTTGAATTGTAATGATATTTCTAAATTATGTATGTCAAACAAATACACAATCCTGTTTTTTTTGGTAAGGTAATGTTCACTAATTTCGTTTTCTTGATGTTTCAAGTTATTCTGAACTTTCTGACACCAAAATTGCAAGAACTGTGCGAGTTTTGTCAGTCAAAATGTGACCGCTCGTCGACATTTCCTCAAAAGCATCTGAATAGATTTAAGAAATTTGATGAAAGCCATTTGATGAAAATCGACAAGAATTCGTGTGTATTAATTTTGCGAGCTTTTTCTAAAGCCAAAATTTTTCTACTATGATATATATAATATCAGATTTTTTTTATTTTTTTTTATTTTTCTCTATTTTTTGTAGTTTATAAAATCTAATCAAATTACTTTTGTGAATTTTGAAATTGCATGTATTGAGTATATTTTTAAAATTTATATAATATGTTTAAAACCATTTATCATCATTATAAATTAATATCAATCTCTTTTTATTTACAGGAACACAAGCATAGGAGTAGACAAATGAATAGAATTGATGTTTCGCTTACTTTTTCAAAAGTGGATTCTCAATCATCAAAGTAGGTAAGCTACAACTATTATAAAACATTATGAATATTATTCAGCAAATTAAATTTTATTCTGCAAATTTCGGATTAACTCGCTTAGGTTTTAAATCTTAAGAAATCTTTAAAAAACTAATAAATTTAAAATAGGAAAGCAATTTTATGCAATCGTTAATAATTTTATTGTTTTGCAAAGTGCATTTATATGATTGAGATGCTATTATTTTTAAGTAAAAATATATTGGCAAATGTAACAATATTGTTACATTACAATACAATATCATATATTCTTATTATTACTAATACTATACCCTATTACTGTCATTTTGAAGTTGCGTCGCTGTCTACGATACTCATGGATAAAAAAGTTTAAATTTATAGAAGTATAATTTATTATTTGTCGGTGTCAATTTTTACTATATCCATCTTTAAAATTCAGATGGTTTTCAATAAAAAAATAATTCACTTTGCGCCGTTGCGTTTTTGGAACGGGAACTTTTACTCTATTAATAAGAATTTTAAATGTTTTATTAATGTAAACAAGTTCAATCTAATATTGTTTCAGTACCATCGACATGTTTATCTTGTTACTGTTGAAAAACTTAAAACATTCATTTGAAATAAACTGTTTAATCCAAGTCATTTCAATAAAGTCAATAAATATAGCTATAATATTTACTACATTATAAAATTCATTTGCCCGTTAGTGACTATTTAAAATATTTTTTTTTATTATAATATTTCGTATTAGTGATATGCAGGCTCACTATAATTGTCAAAGTCTTATTTGAGCAGAGTTATTTGAGATATCATAGTTTTGTAATTTAATTTAATAGTTTCAAGATTTTGGTCAAAAATAAACACAACTGATAAAAATAAATAAAAAAAGTTACTTTAGTCTAAGGATTCTGCTTCTTTATATTCGAACAATCGATTATTTTGAGTTTTGTAGTAAAATATATGATAAACATGGTTATATCATGCATATTTATCGAATGGAGGTTGCTGTTCATTCATTATTCATTTAGAGTTTTCAACAAATATCTTTATTCTTGAAAAGAAAATTTATTATTATTATTATGGTATAAATAACACAATCCTTGTAGGATGAATGGAGTCATCGCGTACGTTTGTTTTGATCATTTCTTCTGGAAAATGAGCAATATATGGAGAAAAATCAGTTGCTTCATTTGTTAAGTTTTAAATATCTAAAATAGCACATTATGGGGCAAACAATCTGATCCGATAGCAAAAAATTACTTTATATACATTACTACTTCAAGTTTGCATTTTTAGAAAAATAATATATTCAATTTGATCGTTTATGAAAGAAATATCTTTGCACAGTCGAAGTAAACGTTATAAGAGATAAATTATATACTTTTATTCTAAAGATACTTATACTTATGTACAATTTTATTATAAAAAATTTATATAATGTGATGTCAATTAGTGTTTTACAAGACAAGATTTTAGAACAGTAATTTGGGATATTACATAAAAATACTCGTACTTAAAACCATCGATAAATTTTCATTATTGTAATTTAGATTTTGAACAACAACATCGATTAAAGCCTTATTAGTCTAGACTTTTAAGAATAAAATAATTGAAATACTTTGATGACTAGTGTCTATTGGATTGATTGGTTTAAAAAAATAAAAAAGATTTTAAAGAGATACATGAATATAATTGCTCTTCATGGTTGTCTATACTAATGAGAAATAAAATATATAATACCACATAAATCTAAAATGTGTGACTAATTTATATTAAGATTATTGTTGACTACCAAATGTCAATTTTTAATTTTTTTCCTGTAACCCCGAAACCGCTAGATCTGCCTTTGCAGACATTTAATAATTTCTTCATTACAAATTAAATATTTTGTGAATGATCTAATCTTAATCGAGTGCTTCGTTTCTCAAAAACTTAATTACCATATTTGGCACTTTGGCTGGTAGGTCCAAAAACTAATGGCCACGTTTTATTATCAATAGGAATCGAATGTTTTTTGAATCATTCATATCGATTGATCCATGTTCGCGAAATCGTCGACGAAAACTCCGCACATCACACGCACATCCATTTTTTACAAGGTATGCCAAAATGTTCAGAAACCTTTAAAACGTAAAGATATATAAAAATTTTCATTTTGGATTTTTTTGCGATTACTATAACTTACCCTATGGAAAGTTAATAAAAATTCGTATATGACTGTTTCATAACTTTTAAAAGAAAAATATGCTCTTGGCGTATGTAAAAAATGTTTTTGCTATTCAATACTGCTATTCTTTTACTTATAAAATTATATAATGAGATAATAGAAATGAATATCTTCATAGTATCATTTCAATAATAAATAGGTATTGCATTTGTAGAATACACTTTACAATTCTTGCGATTGCTTGTCGACATGAATAATAGTTCCTACTTCCTTCAAAAATCGAGTAATGGAAACAGATGCGCTTTAACAACAGATCGCGTTATCTTTCTTCTGCAAAGTGCACACTTTGTTTTCTTTTGAATGCCAATGATATGTAATAAACAACACAATTTCATAGTGCTCCCTTATTTGAATTCACTTCTTCAATTCACGTCGGAACCAACTGCATATTAAACCGAACAATAATACTCGCACACACACAATATTGCATTTTTCTAAGAGTTTTCATAGATAATAAAAACTGATATATAATTACTCGATTTATCCGAAATGATAATATATTCATGGGAAAAGGAGGTTGTTGGCCTCCGTTTAATTCTCTGTTTTTCACCCACTGTTCTGTTATTCATCTGGATTTATATATATTTTTTATATTTATGCCAACTTTTTTTAAACATAAAAACGGAGAGTATTTTGTATCTTTGATTTTTAAAACTTTGGCCTCTTATTTACAAACTAGCCATATACAAAGTTTCCTATATTTATATTCTAATTTTACATTTAACTAAAAAACTATATATAATTTTATAATGATCCATATTTGACAGTAAACTAAATAAATTAGATGGCTCAACTAAATTTTTAATTCTATATAATTCATATAATAAACAATCTTTATTTTCTTGATATCTGCTGCAAGTTAAAATTATATGTTCCAAAGATCCCACATCCTTCCCACAGTCACAAATAGCTGACTCTCTCATCTTTATTTTGAACAGGTGTTCTGGAAAATGTCCATGGTTACACCTTATTCTGCTCATCGTACTTATAAAGTATCTATCTTCATTTTTGAATTGATAAAACCAGGGTACCTTTTTAACAAAGTCGTTAACCTCTTTATAATATCTTCCTTTATATCTTGATGTTATTTGCCAATCCATTTTCCATTTATTAACTGCTTTATTTTTCATAATTTTTACTATATCTTTATTTAATACTTGGTTATATTCCATTCCCTTCAAGCAAGCGTATTTGGCTAATTCATCAGCTTTTTCGTTTCCTGCAATTCCGGAGTGACCTTTTACCCATCCTATTCTTATATCCTTTCCATTTTCTTTAATGTGCTTCAAATCTTGCAAGATATCAAAATAAATTTTTTCTTCTAAATTTAGATCTCTAAAAAACACTTGCAATTTCAAGCAATTTCTTGATGTAGCTCATGCTGTCAGTAATTATAATTGTTTTATTATAATTCTGTTCTTTAGCTTTTCTTATGGCCTCCTTAATTGCAAATAACTCCGCTGTATAGACAGAAACACACCCTGGTAGCTTGTAACATTCACTTGTTTGATCGGTTTCTCTATATATAGCAAAACCTACATTGTTCATATCCTTCGATCCATTCGTAAATATAACTTCTACATCTGAATTATTATTAACAGATTTTAATAAATCGATATGTATAATATTATCAAATATATAACTGTTAAAATATATTTTATTATAATAAGGATGAATGCTGAATGAATACATACTTTCTTGATATTTAATTACTTCTCTAAAACTCTCAATAATAATATGTATTTTTTTATTCAGCCAATGAATATTACGTTCGCATTCATTGTTTAAATCACTAATTCTGTCATATATTTCAGATGAATTGAAATTAATTTTTTTCAACATATATTTGTCACTCAACCATTCATATCTGACTTTTAGTGGCATAACTCCAGTTTCTAATAACAGTACATTTGTTGGTGTCGATCTCATCATACCTGCGCAAAATCTTAAACATTTGTATTGAATTTTTTCAAGCTCATTTACCATATTTGAATGTCCAAAAATTATGCTACCATATTCCAGTATTGATCTAATCATGGTTTTATATAAATTAATAGATGTGATAGGATGTGAACCCCACCAAGTACTGTTTATCAGTCTCATTAAACTGGTCTGTTTTTCAATTCTTTTTTTAATATAATTCATGTGATATTTAAAAGTCATTTTTTGATCAAAATATATACCTAGGAATTTATTGTTGCAATGAATTTTAATTGTATTATATGGACTTGAAATACAAGCTGGGAACTTTTTGTTGGAATGCCTCGTAAAAATTCCTATGGAGCTTTTATCATCTGATAGTTCCAGACCTTTCTCATTCAACCAAATATGCAGCAATTCCATATTCATAGACATTATATCGATGGCCTCTTTCAAATTATCTTTTTCAATATAGATCAATAAATCATCTGCATATTGTAGAATTTTCGTACCTTCCAACCATATACCTTCTATATCCCGTACATATAGAGCATATAATAAGGGACTAAGAATAGCCTCTTGAGGTAGACCCTGTCGAAGAACTCTTCCAATCCTTGCATTTTCATTTATTTTAACTTCAATTTCTCTATTAAAGGTAGAATATATTATAGCATTGATCAATTTTTCTGGTAAGCCAGCATATACAAGACTTTCAGCTAATTTTCCCGGCACCACATTATCGTATGCAGCCTTTATATCGTAAAACAGTGCAACGACATAAGTGTTTCTTGAAAAGGCTAGATGTATGTCTGTCGAAAATATACTTAGACTATCTTGCGTGCTTAATCCTTTTCTGAAGCCAAATTGGCTTTTGGGCAGTAACTGATTGTTTTCAATCCACCACTCGACTCTTCTTTTTATCATCCTATCTTTTATTTTAGCAATACATGACGCCAAAGTAATTGGTCTATATGCATTGCTGTCATCAGAATTATTGCTCTTCTTTTTAATTAAAATAATTCTATATTTATTCCAATCAGGAATTTCATTCGGTGACAGCCAATATTTATTAATAATTTTGAGTAGAATTTCTTTCCCGGACTGTGGAAGGTTTTTGAACATAGAATAATGGATGTTGTCTAATCCTGGAGCAGTATCTTTGATTTTACACCAAGATTTTTCCAATTCCCATAATGAAAATGGTCTAATTCATGACTTTTCTACCGAATCTGTTACTCTATTTCCTTTAAGATATTTACCAATATCATCACCCACTCCAAAGGGCGCAATATTATCAACTACTTCTTCCACTACTTCATCATTAATCAATTCTGAATTCTTCTCATTCTGTGAAATATAATTGTTCATTGATTTAACCATTTTAAAAATAATTTTAGATGGAGTATTAGGATTTAGATTGTTGACAAATTTACACCAACTTTCTCTATTCTTTATTTTTAGTTCTTTCCGAACTTTAGCTTTAATTTTATTACACAGAAAAAAATTTTCTAAACTCGAATTTCTTCTAAAGTTCTTTTCTGCTTTTCTACGTTCTTCTACCAATTTGAAACATTTTTCATCCCACCACACTGGTTTCCTCACTTGAGATGTTGTTAAAATTTTATTCATTGGTATACATTTTTCCGCAGTTTGATTTATAATATTTATTAATTTTTCATAAATATTACTATCTAAATTATTGTCCAAAGATAAGATTTCATGTTCAAACATTATTTTATATTTTTGCCAATCAGCTTTACCACAATTCCATTTTCTATTGGGAATCAATATCCTGTTACTCCTCACTATATCCAAATAAAAATAAATAGGATAATGATCGGAGCCTAAGTTTTCCTCTATTACTTTCCATATTATTAAATGAAATATTTCAGAAAAGCACACTGTAACATCAACTAAAGTTTTAGTGTTTTTAAACACAAGTGTTGGGGAACTATTATTTAATACAAATAAATTACACTCTTCAATTGATTCCATTAAATTCATTCCGTAATTATCATTATAGTTACATCCCCAGGAATGGTGATGCGCATTTACATCTCCAGCTATAATGAACGGTCTAGGAATATTCTCAAATAAATATTTCCATTGTTGTTTCGTAACGTGTGTACCTGGCGATATATATATTGATACCAAATATATTTTTTTATCTCCTAATATTATTGATATTGCACATAATTGGACTTTGTTTATATCTATTTCTCCAATATCTATATTTACAATCTGATAGTTAATTCTTTCGTTAATAATTATAGCCGCTCCACCTTTCCCGTCATATCTGTCAGTTCTGATTATATTGTAATTTTTTAAATAGTACCGTCGGTTCTATTTGAACCAGGATTCTGATAAAAATATAACATCAGTTTTATTTTGATATAAAAAGATTTCCAAACTTTCTTTGTTAGAAATAAACGATCTAATGTTCCACTGTAAAAAATGCATAATGAAATGTATAGATTTGGTTTTAATTTGAATTTAACTGTTTAAACGTTTATCAATTTTCTTTTAATTCTAATAATTTCAACTCATGTTATTATTATCAAAACCAACTTTATTTTGTTGTTCATTAATATTTCTAACTTCCACACTATTATACTTCTCGTAAATTATCTCCATATCCTTTTTAAATTTTACCACTACTTCCTCTAGATCATCACACTCTTTGTTCCTTATTTTTTCTCTCAGTTTTTTAACTAGCTCCTCATGGATTATTTGTATTTTTCTAATTTCTTCTATTTCTTGTTCTCTATTTGTGGATTTCTCTCTTCACTTGGTTGTTTTAAATTCCTGCTATTCATTTGCAAATATCTGCCATTTTCAGTTTGTCTTCTTTTCATAATTCTTCTAGGTTTATTCATCAGCATTAACCTACTTTGATCAATATTTATTTCTTGTTCTTGAAAATTACTCAGCAGTTCATACCTATTTTTATTTATCATGTTTGTTCCGTAATTAACTGCTTCGTTAATTCTAGGAAATGTCTTTTTGAAGTCTGGATTGAAGTGATTTATTTTTGTTACTTCTGCATAATTTTGTTTCCGAAGAATAAATTTGGCCTCCGAGTACGAAATATTCTGAAAAGCCATTAGCTCTTTTACATTTTTATTAAATTGGTAAACTTCACAATTTTTATCATTTGCTTCATGATTTTTGTGACAACCAGCGCATTCAAAATCTTTTTCTATGTGACACAATTCAGTATTGTGCTCTCCAGAGCATTTTCGGCATCTTTTTTTGGCCTTACATTGCAGGCGAATATGACCATAACGCCAACAATTGTGACACTGTATGACTTTCTGTACAAATGGACTCACTTGAAGTTTTACTGAATATATTGATACTTTTTCTGGCAAGTAATTTCCTTTGAATGAAATTTTAACCATTTGAGATTTCAGAGTATTTGTATCTTTGTTTCTTTTCTTAATACATATTACATCAACTATTTCTATATCGGATTTTATTACTTCCTTAATTTCTGTCTCATCCATTTCTTCATCTACATTGAAAATTATTCCCGCCCTAAAAAGTTTATGTCTAGGGATATATACTTTTATATTATTCTTGTTCAAAAGGTCTTCCCTAATTATTTTATTCGCATATTCATAATTTTTAAAAACTATTTTAATTTTATTTTTACCTATTTTTGTAAAATTTTCAATATTTCTACTCATTACTGGAGAAATTTTATATATTATTCTACCCAGTGCCACATTATGATAATTTCCCAAATTTTGATTCATTGATTCAGCATAAACTACATATGGGCCTTCATCTAATGCACTATAGTAATTTTTCTCAATATTTAATTTTAATTCACTCTGTACATATTTCATTTCATATTCATTCAGTATCATTTTTTAAATTACTCCTTCATTAATGTTACTTTTCTTCGGACTCATTTTTGATCTATTTACCTTATCCATTTTTTTGTATTCTTTTCTTGTATCTAATTTGTTAGTACTAATCTTGACACTTTTATTACCAAATCTTATATCAGTATTTTTAACACTATTTACAGCATTCAAATTAACTTTTTTACCATCACTATTCTCACTCATTAAACTACTATCACTATAATCACTTCCATCGTCACTTTCATATTCCATACAATCACTATTATTAATTAAATGTACTGCATTACTAATTTTTATACCTGTCTCGACCTCTGTACTCACTGCATTATTTCTATAAACCGATAACGGAGCGTCATCAGGCCCGAGTTGCCTGTGACTCGCCACACTTTGTTGTTGATCTATTATTTATATCAGGTATTTTACGCAACTAGATGTGTACTCGTCGACCGCTCGACGTTGAATGTAAAACAAAGGTGTATACCTAAAAATTGTAGTAATATATCCGTCATAAACGTTGAGTTAGAACTGACTATTTTAAATAACATTTCTAGTAATCACATTATACGGTTATAAGTACGATTAGCGAATTATACAGTAAATTCTCTTCCGCATATAGAGTAGTGCGTGGCAGAAGGTTCAATTTGACTTTAAGCAACTATACTGTCGAAAATAAATGAAATACATCACAAGACATAACATGTATCAAACAGACTATCTGACTATGATCAGTAACATTCCCAGCTAAAATTCATCATTGTATAAATGTGTTGTTTTTCTGTTTTTCAAATATTTATCTGGACCTTTTTACTACATAGGCGGGGCAAAATGATACGGCCAGTGGGCAAATAGGTCTATGGTTTTATTTTTAATTTTAAAGTGCTTTTACAAAATAATAGTTACATTATTTAACAAATGTAAAATATAGATTTTATGGGTACATTTTTACAGAAATAACATTGTATATAACCTTGATCTGGTATTTGGTAAAAATATTTATCATTGCAGTTGGAATAACTATTTATTCAATTTATCTAATGTAGAATTGCTTATTTGAACTCACTTAACTTTTTATTCACTATTTTTTATTGTTTACACCTTAGCCAAGGAAAGTTCATTTGGACCTTTTTACTTTTATAGACGTTATATAAAAAACACTATTGAATCTTACTTGAAATTTAAGGACTCGTAAACTATACAACAGTGATCATCACCAAAAAACAAATAATGAAAGAAAATACTTTTGTTCAGGATTTTTAAACATTGCCTGTTATCTGTTGTTAGCGAAGTTGTAAAAACCAAGGCGATGGCTGATTTCTCTACACATCTTTCTCTACTTTCAAATATTGTTGTTAAAAATTTACTAACTACTTGTTTTTGAGATATCTATGGTGAACCTTCAAGCCCCGTTCTACCCTACTTATCTTTTTAAACTTTTCATTATGTTTGTGATACAGATTAGCTATTTACACTTAGTTTTTTAATACAAGTCGACAATCATCTATGTCTTTTCTCGCCTTTTAGGGTGGTGTGTTGTTGCCCTTTCTCTGTTCAACCTAGTTTAATTTTCATACGAAAATTTTACTCAATATGGTCATAAGTTGTCTCATTTTTGGTGTTAGGTACAAAATCCTCAATTGCTACTATGTGTAAGACTATTCTATGTTTAGCATTTTTTTCCAATTTTAAATTTTCATAGTTCTTTATGGCCTTTCTCACGCTTCAGTTATACATAGAGCGTTGCTCCTGATGTGTCCTTTCCATTAATTCCAATATTATGGAATACGTTTTGATCAAAATTATTGCATTTGGTTGATACGAATGAATAGAAATTTAAATCAATTATATTTTATAAATAAAATTAATAAACTAGTAAAACAACTCACTGGTGACCCCGAAGATAATGGAGAAAAAGAATTTAAGGGACTGATTCTGCCGCATAACATACCAATGTTATGGCAAGGTTATGCTATGAAGAACTTTCCATACTAATTCGTTCTATAATATTGACAAAATCCATGTACGTTGCAGTTTATGTGTAAAATGCCTGAATAAACAGCAAATACTTGACATTTCGACAATATTCAGTATGTTTCAGTAGCATAATGTATGGAAGTTGGAGCGTAACATAGCCTTGCCATAACATTTATCTGTTATGCGGCAGAATCGTTCCCTAAGTTGTTTTAATAACTTTCGAACAATTGTTTTTATCATTTTTGCTTTTCTAGATATCATTAATTTTTCAGACATTTTCAATGATACGCTAATTTTGAAAGAAATCGACAAGAAATTATTTATAGAAAAAAATAGGGCGATATTTCAAATGTTCTAATAAGAAACTTACCGTAAAGTAATATTATTTGAGATACTATCAAATGCAAGAACTATATTGAGTTGTTCGCAATCACGAAAGCATTAATTTGTGCTCTCAAAGAGTAATGTTATAACTCGTAGTAGTCAGTAAACACGAAATATTTTTAATAATGGAATTAAACTCAAGTTCATCCAACAAATTCATACAAATCGTTTTGTGTAACATGCTGTTTACATGGATCCTTTATTACAATTAGTATTTTACATTTTACAAACTAAATAAATTATACTGAATATCGAGTATTTAATCGCTCGACTGTATAATTTTGCCGCAATTACCACATCAAAGCCGCGTGCAATTCCTGCGCGGAGAAGCGAGACGGGGGCATAAGCGCGGCATTAACTGCTTGTTATTTGATTGCCGCTGATTAAAAACCGCTGCACGTGTAACTTGCTGTTGAAATTATTTTAGTCATTTCATACATTTATGGGCGTACTCGACTTTCGAATGACTTTCAGCTAACGACTTGACGTTCATTTCGAACCTTGTTCTCGCTTTACCTAATAGTCGATTAAGCGCAGATATATTGTTCTGGAAATTCAAAAAGCTCCGGTCTGTGTGGCTTGCAAATATGACATTGGAGTTATTTTTGTAAATAAAAACTAGCTGTAAGTGGAATTCTGTCTTAAGGCAATTAAGGCATCGTGCCTTAAGGCAAATTGCTGGAACTTCCCGTACCAAAAATTATTATTTTTTTAAAAACGATTAACATTTTTGAAAAAAATTTACTTTGAAAAAATAAGATTTTTGAGAAACTATAAATGTTAATCGTTTTTAAAAAAATAATAATTTTTGGTACGGGAAGTTTCAGCAATTTGCCTTAAGGCACGATGCCTTAATTGCCTTAAGACATAATTCCACTTACAGCTAGTTAGTGTATTTGATAAGCTTCATTTTTGAGTTTCCGGCGGTTTTAACCAGGAAAGCATATGAGTATTAAAATAATTATTATATGGCGTTATATTTCGCTATATTCCCTACAATTAATTTTCAATTCGGACCCTCTATCTGCCTCACACGCCGAGCAATCCTCAAAAGAGTGAGAATTTTTTTTGGTACTTTTTAACACTGCAAAATTTCAAATGCGAATATCTCGAAAACTAATAAACCAAGTGTCATAAAATTTTTACAGAATTTTACTAACAATATTGTGCATAAACACTATGAGTTTTATCGAAATCCGAGATGATAAGACTTTTTCATCAAAAATTTTTTAGTGTATTTGATCAGCTTCTTTTTTGAGTTTCCGGCGGTTTTAACCAGGAAAGCATATGAGTATTAGAATAATTATTATATGGCGTTATATTTTGCTATATTCCCTACAATTAATTTCCAATTCGGACCCTCTATTTGTTTCACACGCCGAGCAATCGTCAAAAGAGTGAGAATTTTTTTTGGTACTTTTTAACACTGCAAAATTTCAAATGCGAATATCTCGAAAACTAATAGACCAAGTGTCATAAAATTTTCACAGAATTTTACTAACAATATTGTGCATAAACACTATGAGTTTTAGATGATAAGACTTTTTCATCAAAAATTTTTTAGTGTATTTGATCAGCTTCATTTTTGAGTTTCCGGCGGTTTTAACTAAGAAAGCATATGAGTATTAAAATAATTATCATATGGCGTTATATTTCGCTATATTCCCTACAATTAATTTCCAATTCGGACCCTCTATCTGCCTCACACGCCGAGCAAATCGTCAAAAGACTGAGAATTTTTTTTGGTACTTTTTAACACTGCAAAATTTCAAATGCGAATATCTCGAAAACTAATAGACCAAGTGTCATAAAATTTTCACAATATTTTACTAACAATATTGTGCATAAACACTATGAGTTTTATCGAAATACGAGATGATAAGACTTTTTTATCAAAAATTTTTTAGTGTATTTGATCAGCTTCATTTTTGAGTTTCCGGCGGTTTTAACCAGGAAAGCATATGAGTATTAAAATAATTATTATATGGCGTTATATTTCGCTATATTTCCTACAATTAATTTCCAATTCGGACCCTCTATCTGCCTCACACGCCGAGCAATCGTCAAAAGAGTGAGAATTTTTTTTGGTACTTTTTAACACTGCAAAATTTCAAATGCGAATATCTCGAAAACTAATCGACCAAGTGTCATAAAATTTTCACAGAATTTTACTAACAATATTGTGCATAAACGCTATGAGTTTTATCAAAATCCGAGATGATAAGACTTTTTCATCAAAAATTTTTTAGTGTATTTGATCAGCTTCATTTTTGAGTTTCCGGCGGTTTTAACCAGAAAAGCATATGAGTATTAAAATAATTATTATATGACGTTATATCTCGCTATATTCCCTACAATTAATTTCCAATTCGGACCCTCTATCTGCCTCACACGCCGAGCAATCGTCAAAAGAGTGAGAATTTTTTTTTGTACTTTTTAACACTGCAAAATTTCAAATGCGAATATCTCGAAAACTAATAGACCAAGTGTCAAAATTTTCACAGAATTTTACTAACAATATTGTGCATAAACGCTATGAGTTTTATCAAAATCCGAGATGATAAGACTTTTTCATCAAAAATTTTTTAGTGTATTTGATCAGCTTCATTTTTGAGTTTCCGGCGGTTTTAACCAGGAGAGCATATGAGTATTAAAATAATTATTATATGGCGTTATATCTCGCTATATTCCCTACAATTAATTTCCAATTAGGACCCTCTATCTGCCTCACACGCCGAGCAATCGTCAAAAGAGTGAGAATTTTTTTTGGTACTTTTTAACACTGCAAAATTTCAAATGCGAATATCTCGAAAACTAATAGACCAAGTGTCAAAATTTTCACAGAATTTTACTAACAATATTGTGCATAAACACTGTGAGTTTTATCAAAATCCGAGATGATAAGACTTTTTCATCAAAAATTTTTTAGTGTATTTCATCAGCTTCATTTTTGAGTTTCCGGCGGTTTTAACCAGGAAAGCATATGAGTATTAAAATAATTATTATATGGCGTTATATTTCGCTATATTTCCTACAATTAACTTCCAATTCGTACCCTCTATCTGCCTCTCACGCCGAGCAATCGTCAAAAGAGTGAAAATTTTTTTGGTACTTTTTAACACTGCAAAATTTCAAATTCGAATATCTCGAAAACTAATAAACCAAATGTCATGAAATTTTCACAGAATTTTACTAACAATATTGTGCATAAACACTATGAGTTTTATCGAAATCCGAGATAATAAGACTTTTTCATCAAAATTTTTTTAGTGTATTTGATCAGCTTCATTTTTGAGTTTCCGGCGGTTTTAACCAGGAACGCATATGAGTATTAAAATAATTATTATATGGCGTTATATCTAGCTATATTTCCTACAATTAATTTCCAATTCGGACCCTCTATCTGCCTCACACGCCGAGCAATCGTCAAAAGAGTGAAAATTTTTTTGGTACTTTTTAACACTGCAAAATTTCAAATGCGAATATCTCGAAAACTAATAAACCAAATGTCATAAAATTTTCACAGAATTTTACTAACAATATTGTGCATAAACACTATGAGTTTTATTGAAATCCGAGATGATAAGACTTTTTCATCCAAAATTTTTTAGTGTATTTGATCAGCTTCATTTTTGAGTTTCCGGCGGTTTTAACCAGGAAAGCATATGAGTATTAAAATAATTATTAAATGGCGTTATATTTCGCTATATTCCCTACAATTAATTTCCAATTCGGACCCTCTATCTGCCTCACACGCCGAGCAATCGTCAA
Source organism: Ctenocephalides felis (assembly GCF_003426905.1). Taxonomy (NCBI): domain Eukaryota; kingdom Metazoa; phylum Arthropoda; class Insecta; order Siphonaptera; family Pulicidae; genus Ctenocephalides; species Ctenocephalides felis. The sequence continues at coordinate 81,628,031 of NW_020538040.1, read as the reverse complement.
AAGAGTGAGATTTTTTTTGGTACTTTTTAACACTGCAAAATTTCAAATGCGAATATCTCGAAAACTAATAGACAAAGTGTCATAAAATTTTCACAGAATTTTACTAACAATATTGTGCATAAACACTATGAGTTTTATCGAAATCCGAGATGATAAGACTTTTTCATCAAAAATTTTTTAGTGTATTTGATCAGCTTCATTTTTGAGTTTCCGGCAGTTTTAACCAGGAAAGCATATGAGTATTAAAATAATTATTATATGGCGTTATATTTCGCTATATTCCCTACAATTAATTTCCAATTCTGACCCCCTATCTGCCTCACACGCCGAGCAATCGTCAAAAGAGTGAGATTTTTTTTTGGTACTTTTTAACACTGCAAAATTTCAAATGCGAATATCTCGAAAACTAATAGACCAAGTGTCATAAAATTTTCACAGAATTTTACTAACAAAATTTTGCATAAACACTATGAGTTTTATCAGAATCCGAGATGATAAGACTTTTTCACCAAAAATTTCTTAGTGTATTTGATCAGCTTCATTTTTGAGTTTTCGGCGGTTTTAACCAGGAAAGCATATGAGTATTAAAATAATTATTATATGGCGTTATATTTCGCTATATCCCCTACAATTAATTTCAAATTCGGACCCTCTATCTGCCTCACACGCCGAGCAATCGTCAAAAGAGTGAGATTTTTTTTGGTACTTTTTAACACTGCAAAATTTCAAATGCGAATATCTCGAAAACTAATAGACAAAGTGTCATAAAATTTTCACAGAATTTTACTAACAATATTGTACATAAACACTATGAGTTTTATCAAAATCCGAGATGATGAGCCTTTTTCATCAAAAATTGTTTAGTGTATTTGATCAGCTTCATTTTTGAGTTTCCGGCGGTTTTAACCAGGAAAGCATATGAGTATTAAAATAATTATTATATGGCGTTATATTTCGCTATATTCCCTACAATTAATTTCCAATTCGGACCCTCTATCTGCCTCACCCGCCGAGCAATCGTCAAAAGAGTGAGAATTTTTTTTGGTACTTTTTAACACTGCAAAATTTCAAATGCGAATATCTTAAAAACTAATAGACCAAGTGTCATAAAATTTTCACAGAATTTTACTAACAATATTCTGCATAAACACTATGAGTTTTATCAAAATCCGAGATAAGACTTTTTCATCAAAAATTTTTTAGTGTATTTGATCAGCTTCATTTTTGAGTTTCCGGCGGTTTTAACCAGGAAAGCATATGAGTATTAAAATAATTATTATATGGCGTTATATTTCGCTATATTCCCTACAATTAATTTTCAATACGGACCCTCTATCTGCCTCACACGCCGAGCAATCGTCAAAAGAGTGAGAATTTTTTTTTGTACTTTTTAACACTGCAAAATTTCAAATGCGAATATCTCGAAAACTAATAGACCAAGTGTCATAAAATTTTCACAAAATTTTACTAACAATATTGTGCATAAACACTATGAGTTTTATCAAAATCCGAGATGATGAGACTTGTTCATCAAAAATTTTTTAGTGTATTTGATCAGCTTCATTTTTGAGTTTCCGGCGGTTTGAACCAGGAAAGCATATGAGTATTAAAATAATTATTATATGGCGTTATATTTAGCTATATTCCCTACAATTAATTTCCAATTCGGACCCTCCATCTGCCTCACACGCCGAGCAATCGTCAAAAGAGTGAGAATTTTTTTTGGTACTTTTCAACACTGCAAAATTTCAAATGCGAATATCTCGAAAACTAATAGACCAAGTGTCATAAAATTTTCACAGAATTTTACTAACAATATTGTGCATAAACACTATGAGTTTTATCGAAATCCGAGATGATAAGACTTTTTCATCAAAAATTTTTTAGTGTATTTGATCAGCTTCATTTTTGAGTTTCCGGCGGTTTTAACCAGGAAAGCATATGAGTATTAAAATAATTAATATATGGCGTTATATTTCGCTATATTCCCTACAATTAATTTCCAATTCGGACCCTCTATCTGCCTCACACGCCGAGCAATCGTCAAAAGAGTGAGAATTTTTTTTTGGTACTTTTTAACACTGCAAAATTTCAAATGCGAATATCTCGAAAACTAATAGACAAAGTGTCATAAAATTTTCACAGAATTTTACTAACAATATTGTGCATAAACACTATGAGTTTTATCAAAATCCGAGATGATGAGACTTTTTCATCAAAAATTTTTTAGTGTATTTGATCAGCTTCATTTTTGAGTTTCCGGCGGTTTTAACCAGGAAAGCATATGAGTATTAAAATAATTATTATATGGCGTTATATTTCGCTATATTCCCTACAATTAATTTCCAATTCGGACCCTCTATCTGCCTCACACGCCGAGCAATCGTCAAAAGAGTGAGAATTTTTTTTGGTACTTTTTAACACTGCAAAATTTCAAATGCGAATATCTCGAAAACTAATAGACCAAGTGTCATAAAATTTTCACAGAATTTTACTAACAATATTGTGCATAAACACTATGAGTTTTATCGAAATCCGAGATAAGACTTTTTCATCAAAATTTTTTTAGTGTATTTGATCAGCTTCATTTTTGAGTTTCCGGCGGTTTTAAGCAGGAAAGCATATGAGTATTAAAATAATTATTATATGGCGTTATATTTCGCTATATTCCCTACAATTAATTTCCAATTCGGACCCTCTATCTGCCTCACACGCCGAGCAATCGTCAAAAGAGTGAGAATTTTTTTTGGTACTTTTTAACACTGCAAAATTTTAAATGCGAATATCTCGTAAACTAAGACCAAGACTATAGACCAAGTGTCATAAAATTTTCACAGAATTTTACTAACAATATTGTGCATAAACACTATGAGTTTTATCAAAATCCAAGATAAGACTTTTTCATCAGAATTTTTTTAGTGTATTTGATCAGCTTCATTTTTGAGTTTCCGGCGGTTTTACCCAGAAAAGCATATGAGTATTAAAATAATTATTAAATGGAGTTATATTTCGCTATATTCCCTACAATTAATTTCCAATTCGGACCCTCTATCTGCCTCACACGCCGAGCAATCGTCAAAAGAGTGAGAATTTTTTTTGGTACTTTTTAACACTGCAAAATTTTAAATGCGAATATCTCGTAAACTAAGACCAAGACTATAGACCAAGTGTCATAAAATTTTCACAGAATTTTACTAACAATATTGTGCATAAACACTATGAGTTTTATCAAAATCCGAGATGATGAGACTTTTTCATCAAAAATTTTTTTAGTGTATTTGATCAGCTTCATTTTTGAGTTTCCGGCGGTTTTAACCAGAAAAGCATATGAGTATTATAATATAATTATTATATGGCGTTATATTTCGCTATATTCCCTACAATTAATTTCCAATTCGGACCCTCTATCTGCTTCACACGCCGAGCAATCGTCAAAAGAGTGAGAATTTTTTTTGGTACTTTTTAACACTGCAAAATTTCAAATGCGAATATCTCGAAAACTAATAGACCAAGTGTCATAAAATTTTCACAGAATTTTACTAACAATATTGTGCATAAAAACTATGAGTTTTATCGAAATCCGAGATGATAAGACTTTTTCATCAAAAATTTTTTAGTGTATTTGATCAGCTTCATTTTTGAGTTTCCGGCGGTTTTAACCAGGAAAGCATATGAGTATTAAAATAATTATTATATGGCGTTATATTTCGCTATATTCCCTACAATTAATTTCCAATTCGGACCCTCTATCTGCCTCACACGCCGAGCAATCGTCAAAAGAGTGAGAATTTTTTTTGGTACTTTTTAACACTGCAAAATTTCAAATGCGAATATCTCGAAAACTAATAGACCAAGTGTCATAAAATTTTCACAGAATTTTACTAACAATATTGTGCATAAACACTATGAGTTTTATCGAAATCCGAGATGATAAGACTTTTTCATCAAAAATTTTTTGATCAGCTTCATTTTTGAGTTTCCGGCGGTTTTAACCAGGAAAGCATATGAGTATTAAAATAATTATTATATGGCGTTATATTTCGCTATATTCCCTACAATTAATTTCCAATTCGGACCCTCTATCTGCCTCACACGCCGAGCAATCGTCAAAAGAGTGAGAATTTTTTTGGTACTTTTTAACACTGCAAAATTTCAAATGCGAATATCTCGAAAACTAATAGACCAAGTGTCATAAAATTTTCACAGAATTTTACTAACAATATTGTGCATAAACACTATGAGTTTTATCGAAATCCGAGATGATAAGACTTTTTCATCAAAAATTTTTAGTGTATTTGATCAGCTTCATTTTTGAGTTTCCGGCGGTTTTAACCAGGAAAGCATATGAGTATTAAAATAATTATTATATGGCGTTATATTTCGCTATATTCCCTACAATTAATTTCCAATTCGGACCCTCTATCTGCCTCACACGCCGAGCAATCGTCAAAAGAGTGAGATTTTTTTTGGTACTTTTTAACACTGCAAAATTTCAAATGCGAATATCTCGAAAACTAATAGACCAAGTGTCATAAAATTTTCACAGAATTTTACTAACAATATTGTGCATAAACACTATGAGTTTTATCAAAATCCGAGATGATAGACTTTTTCATCAAAAATTTTTTAGTGTATTTGATCAGCTTCATTTTTGAGTTTCCGGCGGTTTTAACCAGGAAAGCATATGAGTATTAAAATAATTATTATATGGCGTTATATTTCGCTATATTCCCTACAATTAATTTCCAATTCGGACCCTCTATCTGCCTCACACGCCGAGCAATCGTCAAAAGAGTGAGATTTTTTTTTGGTACTTTTTAACACTGCAAAATTTCAAATGCGAATATCTCGAAAACTAATAGACCAAGTGTCATAAAATTTTCACAGAATTTTACTAACAATATTGTGCATAAACACTATGAGTTTTATCAATATCCGAGATGATGAGACTTTTTCATCAAAAATTTTTTAGTGTATTTGATCAGCTTCATTTTTGAGTTTCCGGCGGTTTTAACCAGGAAAGCATATGAGTATTAAAATAATTATTATATGGCGTTATATTTCGCTATATTCCCTACAATTAATTTCCAATTCGGACCCTGTATCTGCCTCACACGCCGAGCAATCGTCAAAGGAGTGAGAATTTTTTTTTGTACTTTTTAACACTGCAAAATTTCAAATGCGAATATCTCGAAAACTAATAGACCAAGTGTCATAAAATTTTCACAGAATTTTACTAACATTATTGTGCATAAACACTATGAGTTTTATCGAAATACGAGATGATAAGACTTTTCCATCAAAAATTTTTTAGTGTATTTGATCAGCTTCATTTTTGAGTTTCCGGCGGTTTTAACCAGGAAAGCATATGAGTATTAAAATAATTATTATATGGCGTTATATTTCGCTATATTTCCTACAATTAATTTCCAATTCGGACCCTCTATCTGCCTCACACGCCGAGCAATCGTCAAAAGAGTGAGATTTTTTTTTGGTACTTTTTAACACTGCAAAATTTCAAATGCGAATATCTCGAAAACTAATAGACCAAGTGTCATAAAATTTTCACAGAGTTTTACTAACAATATTGTGCATAAACACTATGAGTTTTATCGAAATCCGAGATGATAAAACTTTTTCATCAAAAATTTTTTAGTGTATTTGATCAGCTTCATTTTTGAGTTTACGGCGGTTTTAACCAGGAAAGCATATGAGTATTAAAATAATTATTATATGGCGTTATATTTCGCTATATTCCCTACAGTTAATTTCCAATTCGGACCCTCTATCTGCCTCACACGCCGAGCAATCGTCAAAGGAGTGAGAATTTTTTTTGGTACTTTTTAACACTGCAAAATTTCAAATGCGAATATCTCGAAAACTAATAGACCAAGTGTCATAAAATTTTCACAGAATTTTACTAATATTATTGTGCATAAACACTATGAGTTTTATCGAAATCCGAGATGATAAGACTTTTTCATCAAAATTTTTTTAGTGTATTTGATCAGCTTCATTTTTGAGTTTCCGGCGGTTTTAACCAGAAAAGCATATGAGTATTAAAATAATTATTATATGGCGTTATATTTCGCTATATTCCCTACAACAAATTTCCAATTCGGACCCTCTATCTGCCTCACACGCCGAGGAATCGTCAAAAGAGTGAGAATTTTTTTTGGTACTTTTTAACACTGCAAAATTTCAAATGCGAATATCTCGAAAACTAATAGACAAAGTGTCATAAAATTTTCACAGAATTTTACTAACAATATTGTGCATAAACACTATGAGTTTTATCAAAATTCGAGATGATGAGACTTTTTCATCAAAAATTTTTTAGTGTATTTGATAAGCTTCATTTTTGAGTTTCCGGCGGTTTTAACCAGGAAAGCATATGAGTATTAAAATAATTATTATATGGCGTTATATTTTGCTATATTTCCTACAATTAATTTCCAATTCGGACCCTCTATCTGCCTCACACGCCGAGCAATCGTCAAAAGAGTGAGAATTTTTTTTGGTACTTTTTAACACTGCAAAATTTCAAATGCGAATATCTCGAAAACTAATAGATCAAGTGTCATAAAATTTTTACAGAATTTTACTAACAATATTATGCATAAACACTATGAGTTTTATGAAAATCCGAGATGATAAGACTTTTTCATCAAAAATTTTTTAGTGTATTTGATCAGCTTCATTTTTGAGTTTCCGGCGGTTTTAACCAGGAAAGCATATGAGTATTAAAATAATTATTATATGGCGTTATATTTCACACGCCGAGCAATCGTCAAAAGAGTGAGAATTTTTTTTGGTACTTTTTAACACTGCAAAATTTCAAATGCGAATATCTCGAAAACTAATAGACCAAGTGTCATAAAATTTTCACAGAATTTTACTAACAATATTGTGCATAAACACTATGAGTTTTTTCAAAATCCGAGATGATAAGACTTTTTCATCAAAATTTTTTTAGTGTATTTGATCAGCTTTATTTTTGAATTTCCGGCGGTTTTAACCAGGAAAGCATATGAGTATTAAAATAATTATTATATGGCGTTATATTTCGCTATATTCCCTACAATTAATTTCCAATTCGGACCCTCTATCTGCTTCACACGCCGAGCAATCGTCAAAGGAGTGAGAATTTTTTATGGTACTTTTTAACACTGCAAAATTTCAAATGCGAATATCTCGAAAACTAATAGAGTAAGTGCCATAAAATTTTCACAGAATTTTACTAACAGTATTGTGCATAAACACTATAAGTTTTATCGAAATCCGAGATGATAAGACTTTTTCATCAAAAATTTTTTAGTGTATTTGATCAGCTTCATTTTTGAGTTTCCGGCGGTTTTAACCAGGAAAGGATATGAGTATTAAAATAATTATTATATGGCGTTATATTTCGCTATATTCCCTACAATTAATTTCCAATTCGGACCCTCTATCTGCCTCACACGCCGAGCAATCGTCAAAAGAGTGAAATTTTTTTTTTTGGTACTTTTTAACACTGCAAAATTTCAAATGCGAATATCTCGAAAACTAATAGACCAAGTGTCATAAAATTTTCACAGAATTTTACTAACAATATTGTGCATAAACACTATGAGTTTTATCGAAATCCGAGATAAGACTTTTTCATCAGAATTTTTTTAGTGTATTTGATCAGCTTCATTTTTGAGTTTCCGGCGGTTTTAACCAGAAAAGCATATGAGTATTAAAATAATTATTATATGGAGTTATATTTCGCTATATTCCCTACAATTAATTTCCAATTCGGACCCTCTATCTGCCTCACACGCCGAGCAATCGTCAAAAGAGTGAGAATTTTTTTTGGTACTTTTTAACACTGCAAAATTTTAAATGCGAATATCTCGTAAACTAAGACCAAGACTATAGACCAAGTGTCATAAAATTTTCACAGAATTTTACTAACAATATTGTGCATGAACACTATGAGTTTTATCAAAATCCGAGATGATAAGACTTTTTCATCAAAAATTTTTTAGTGTATTTGATCAGCTTCATTTTTGAGTTTCCGGCGGTTTTAACCAGGAAAGCATATGAGTATTAAAATAATTATTATATGGCGTTATATTTCGCTATATTCCCTACAATTAATTTCCAATTCGGACCCTCTATCGGCCTCACACGCCGAGCAATCGTCAAAAGAGTGAGATTTTTTTTTGGTACTTTTTAACACTGCAAAATTTCAAATGCGAATATCTCGAAAACTAATAGACCAAGTGTCATAAAATTTTCACAGAATTTTACTAACAATATTGTGCATAAACACTATGAGTTTTATCGAAATTCGAGATGATAAGACTTTTTCATCAAAAATTTTTTAGTGTATTTGATCAGCTTCATTTTTGAGTTTCCGGCGGTTTTAACCAGGAAAGCATATGAGTATTAAAATAATTATTATATGGCGTTATATTTCGCTATATTCCCTACAATTAATTTCCAATTCGGACCCTCTATCTGCCTCACACGCCGAGCAATCCTCAAAAGAGTGAGAATTTTTTGTTGGTACTTTTTAACACTGCAAAATTTCAAATGCGAATATCTCGGAAACTAATAGACCAAGTGTCATAAAATTTTCACAGAATTTTACTAACAATATTGTGCATAAACACTATGAGTTTTATCGAAATCCGAGATGATAAGACTTTTTCATCAAAAATTTTTTAGTGTATTTGATCAGCTTCATTTTTGAGTTTCCGGCGGTTTTAACCAGGAAAGCATATGAGTATTAAAATAATTATTATATGGCGTTATATTTCGCTATATTCCCTACAATTAATTTCCAATTCGGACCCTCTATCTGCTTCACACGCCGAGCAATCGTCAAAAGAGTGAGAATTTTTTTTTGTACTATTTAACACTGCAAAATTTCAAATGCGAATATCTCGAAAACTAATAGACCAAGTGTCATAAAATTTTCACAAAATTTTACTAACAATATTGTGCATAAAAACTATGAGTTTTATCGAAATCCGAGATAAGACTTTTTCATCAAAAATTTTTTAGTGTATTTGATCAGCTTCATTTTTGAGTTTCCGGCGGTTTTTACCAGGAAATCATATGAGCATTAAAATAATTATTATATGGCGTTATATTTCGCTATATTCCCTACAATTAATTTCCAATTCGGACCCTCTATCTGCCTCACACGCCGAGCAATCGTCAAAAGAGTGAGAATTTTTTTTGGTACTTTTTAACACTGCAAAATTTCAAATGCGAATATCTCGAAAACTAATAGATCAAGTGTCATAAAATTTTTACAGAATTTTACTAACAATATTATGCATAAACACTATGAGTTTTATTAAAATCCGAGATGATAAGACTTTTTCATCAAAAATTTTTTAGTGTATTTGATAAGCTTCATTTTTGAGTTTCCGGCGGTTTTAACCAGGAAAGCATATAAGTATTAAAATAATTATTATATGGCGTTATATTTCGCTGTATTCCCTACAATTAATTTCCAATTCGGACCCTCTATCTGCCTCACACGCCGAGGAATCGTCAAAAGAGTGAGAATTTTTTTTGGTACTTTTTAACACTGCAAAATTTCAAATGCGAATATCTCGAAAACTAATAGACAAAGTGTCATAAAATTTTCACAGAATTTTACTAACAATATTGTGCATAAACACTATGAGTTTTATCAAAATCCGAGATGATAAGACTTTTTCATCAAAAATTTTTTAGTGTATTTGATAAGCTTCATTTTTGAGTTTCCGGCGGTTTTAACCAGGAAAGCATATGAGTATTAAAATAATTAATATATGGCGTTATATTTCGCTATATTTCCTACAATTAATTTCCAATTCGGACCCTCTATCTGCCTCACACGCCGAGCAATCGTCAAAAGAGTGAGATTTTTTTTGGTACTTTTTAACACTGCAAAATTTCAAATGCGAATATCTCGAAAACTAATAGACCAAGTGTCATTAAATTTTCACAGAATTTTACTAACAATATTGTACATAAACACTATGAGTTTTATCAAAATCCGAGATGATGAGACTTTTTCATCAAAAATTGTTTAGTGTATTTGATCAGCTTCATTTTTGAGATTCCGGCGGTTTTAACCAGGAAAGCATATGAGTATTAAAATAACTATTATATGGCGTTATATTTCGCTATATTCCCTACAATTAATTTCCAATTCGGACCCTCTATCTGCCTCACACGCCGAGCAATCGTCAAAAGAGTGAGAATTTTTTTTGGTACTTTTTAACACTGCAAAATTTCAAATGCTAATATCTCGAAAACTAATCGACCAAGTGTCATAAAATTCTCACAGAATTTTACTAACAATATTGTGCATAAAAACTATGAGTTTTATCGAAATCCGAGATGATAAGACTTTTTCATCAAAAATTTTTTAGTGTATTTGATCAGCTTCATTTGTGAGTTTCCGGCGGTTTTAACCAGGAAAGCATATGAGTATTAAAATAATTATTATATGGCGTTATATTTCGCTATATTCCCTACAATTAATTTACAATTCGGACCCTCTATCTGCCTCACACGCCGAGCAATCGCAAAAAGAGTGAGAATTTTTTTTGGTACTTTTTAACACTGCAAAATTTCAAATGCGAATATCTCGAAAACTAATAAACCAAATGTCATGAAATTTCCACAGAATTTTACTAACAATATTGTGCATAAACACTATGAGTTTTATCGAAATCCGAGATAATAAGACTTTTTCATCAAAATTTTTTTAGTGTATTTGATCAGCTTCATTTTTGAGTTTCCGGCGGTTTTAACCAGGAACGCATATGAGTATTAAAATAATTATTATATGGCGTTATATCTAGCTATATTTCCTACAATTAATTTCCAATTCGGACCCTCTATCTGCCTCACACGCCGAGCAATCGTCAAAAGAGTGAAAATTTTTTTGGTACTTTTTAACACTGCAAAATTTCAAATGCGAATATCTCGAAAACTAATAAACCAAATGTCATAAAATTTTCACAGAATTTTACTAACAATATTGTGCATAAACACTATGAGTTTTATTGAAATCCGAGATGATAAGACTTTTTCATCCAAAATTTTTTAGTGTATTTGATCAGCTTCATTTTTGAGTTTCCGGCGGTTTTAACCAGGAAAGCATATGAGTATTAAAATAATTATTAAATGGCGTTATATTTCGCTATATTCCCTACAATTAATTTCCAATTCGGACCCTCTATCTGCCTCACACGCCGAGCAATCGTCAAAAGAGTGAGATTTTTTTTGGTACTTTTTAACACTGCAAAATTTCAAATGCGAATATCTCGAAAACTAATAGACAAAGTGTCATAAAATTTTCACAGAATTTTACTAACAATATTGTGCATAAACACTATGAGTTTTATCGAAATCCGAGATGATAAGACTTTTTCATCAAAAATTTTTTAGTGTATTTGATCAGCTTCATTTTTGAGTTTCCGGCGTTTTAACCAGGAAAGCATATGAGTATTAAAATAATTATTATATGGCGTTATATTTCGCTATATTCCCTACAATTAATTTCCAATTCGGACCCCTATCTGCCTCACACGCCGAGCAATCGTCAAAAGAGTGAGATTTTTTTTTGGTACTTTTTAACACTGCAAAATTTCAAATGCGAATATCTCGAAAACTAATAGACCAAGTGTCATAAAATTTTCACAGAATTTTACTAACAAAATTTTGCATAAACACTATGAGTTTTATCAAATCCGAGATGATAAGACTTTTTCATCAAAAATTTTTAGTGTATTTGATCAGCTTCATTTTTGAGTTTTCGGCGGTTTTAACCAGGAAAGCATATGAGTATTAAAATAATTATTATATGGCGTTATATTTCGCTATATCCCCTACAATTAATTTCAATTCGGACCCTCTATCTGCCTCACACGCCGAGCAATCGTCAAAAGAGTGAGATTTTTTTTGGTACTTTTTAACACTGCAAAATTTCAAATGCGAATATCTCGAAAACTAATAGACAAAGTGTCATAAAATTTTCACAGAATTTTACTAACAATATTGTACATAAACACTATGAGTTTTATCAAAATCCGAGATGATGAGCCTTTTTCATCAAAAATTGTTTAGTGTATTTGATCAGCTTCATTTTTGAGTTTCCGGCGGTTTTAACCAGGAAAGCATATGAGTATTAAAATAATTATTATATGGCGTTATATTTCGCTATATTTCCTACAATTAATTTCCAATTCGGACCCTCTATCTGCCTCACACGCCGAGCAATCGTCAAAAGAGTGAGAATTTTTTTTGGTACTTTTTAACACTGCAAAATTTCAAATGCGAATATCTCGAAAACTAATCGACCAAGTGTCATAAAATTTTCACAGAATTTTACTAACAATATTGTGCATAAAAACTATGAGTTTTATCGAAATCCGAGATGATAAGACTTTTTCATCAAAAATTTTTTAGTGTATTTGATCAGCTTCATTTGTGAGTTTCTGGCGGTTTTAACCAGGAAAGCATATGAGTATTAAAATAATTATTATATGGCGTTATATTTCGCTATATTCCCTACAATTAATTTCCAATTCGGACCCTCTATCTGCTTCACACGCCGAGCAATCGTCAAAAGAGTGAGAATTTTTTTTTGTACTATTTAACACTGCAAAATTTCAAATGCGAATATCTCGAAAACTAATAGACCAAGTGTCATAAAATTTTCACAAAATTTTACTAACAATATTGTGCATAAAAACTATGAGTTTTATCGAAATCCGAGATAAGACTTTTTCATCAAAAATTTTTTAGTGTATTTGATCAGCTTCATTTTTGAGTTTCCGGCGGTTTTTACCAGGAAATCATATGAGCATTAAAATAATTATTATATGGCGTTATATTTCGCTATATTCCCTACAATTAATTTCCAATTCGGACCCTCTATCTGCCTCACACGCCGAGCAATCGTCAAAAGAGTGAGAATTTTTTTTGGTACTTTTTAACACTGCAAAATTTCAAATGCGAATATCTCGAAAACTAATAGATCAAGTGTCATAAAATTTTTACAGAATTTTACTAACAATATTATGCATAAACACTATGAGTTTTATTAAAATCCGAGATGATAAGACTTTTTCATCAAAAATTTTTTAGTGTATTTGATAAGCTTCATTTTTGAGTTTCCGGCGGTTTTAACCAGGAAAGCATATGAGTATTAAAATAATTATTATATGGCGTTATATTTCGCTATATTCCCTACAATTAATTTCCAATTCGGACCCTCTATCTGCCTCACACGCCGAGCAATCGTCAAAAGAGTGAGAATTTTTTTTGGTACTTTTTAACACTGCAAAATTTCAAATGCGAATATCTCGAAAACTAATAGACAAAGTGTCATAAAATTTTCACAGAATTTTACTAACAATATTGTGCATAAACACTATGAGTTTTATCAAAATCCGAGATGATAAGACTTTTTCATCAAAATTTTTTAGTGTATTTGATAAGCTTCATTTTTGAGTTTCCGGCGGTTTTAACCAGGAAAGCATATGAGTATTAAAATAATTATATATGGCGTTATATTTCGCTATATTCCTACAATTAATTTCCAATTCGGACCCTCTATCTGCCTCACACGCCGAGCAATCGTCAAAAGAGTGAGATTTTTTTTGGTACTTTTTAACACTGCAAAATTTCAAATGCGAATATCTCGAAAACTAATAGACCAAGTGTCATTAAATTTTCACAGAATTTTACTAACAATATTGTGCATAAACACTATGAGTTTTATCAAAATCCGAGATGATGAGACTTTTTCATCAAAAATTTTTAGTGTATTTGATCAGCTTCATTTTTGAGTTTCCGGCGGTTTTAACCAGGAAAGCATATGAGTATTAAAATAATATTATATGGCGTTATATTTCGCTATATTCCCTACAATTAATTTCCAATTCGGACCCTCTATCTGCCTCACACGCCGAGCAATCGTCAAAAGAGTGAGAATTTTTTTTGGTACTTTTTAACACTGCAAAATTTCAAATGCGAATATCTCGAAAACTAATAGACCAAGTGTCATAAAATTTCACAGAATTTTACTAACAATATTGTGCATAAAAACTATGAGTTTTATCGAAATCCGAGATGATAAGACTTTTTCATCAAAAATTTTTTAGTGTATTTGATCAGCTTCATTTGTGAGTTTCCGGCGGTTTTAACCAGGAAAGCATATGAGTATTAAAATAATTATTATATGGCGTTATATTTCGCTATATTCCCTACAATTAATTTACAATTCGGACCCTCTATCTGCCTCACACGCCGAGCAATCGCAAAAAGAGTGAGAATTTTTTTTGGTACTTTTTAACACTGCAAAATTTCAAATGCGAATATCTCGAAAACTAATAAACCAAAGTGTCATAAAATTTTCACAGAATTTTACTAACAATATTGTGCATAAACACTATGAGTTTTATCGAAATCCGAGATAATAAGACTTTTTCATCAAAATTTTTTTAGTGTATTTGATCAGCTTCATTTTTGAGTTTCCGGCGGTTTTAACCAGGAAAGCATATGAGTATTAAAATAATTATTATATGGCGTTATATCTTCGCTATATTTCCTACAATTAATTTCCAATTCGGACCCTCTATCTGCCTCACACGCCGAGCAATCGTCAAAAGAGTGAAAATTTTTTTGGTACTTTTTAACACTGCAAAATTTCAAATGCGAATATCTCGAAAACTAATAGACCAAGTGTCATAAAATTTTCACAGAATTTTACTAACAATATTGTGCATAAACACTATGAGTTTTATTGAAATCCGAGATGATAAGACTTTTTCATCAAAATTTTTTAGTGTATTTGATCAGCTTCATTTTTGAGTTTCCGGCGGTTTTAACCAGGAAAGCATATGAGTATTAAAATAATTATTATATGGCGTTATATTTCGCTATATTCCCTACAATTAATTTCAATTCGGACCCTCTATCTGCCTCACACGCCGAGCAATCGTCAAAAGAGTGAGAATTTTTTTTGTACTTTTTAACACTGCAAAATTTCAAATGCGAATATCTCGAAAACTAATAGACCAAGTGTCATAAAATTTTCACAGAATTTTACTAACAATATTGTGCATAAACACTATGAGTTTTATCAAAATCCGAGATGATAGACTTTTTCATCAAAAATTTTTTAGTGTATTTGATCAGCTTCATTTTTGAGTTTCCGGCGGTTTTAACCAGGAAAGCATATGAGTATTAAAATAATTATTATATGGCGTTATATTTCGCTATATTCCCTACAATTAATTTCCAATTCGGACCCTCTATCTGCCTCACACGCCGAGCAATCGTCAAAAGAGTGAGAATTTTTTTTGGTACTTTTTAACACTGCAAAATTTCAAATGCGAATATCTCGAAAACTAATAGACCAAGTGTCATAAAATTTTCACAGAATTTTACTAACAATATTGTGCATAAACACTATGAGTTTTATCGAAATCCGAGATGATAAGACTTTTTCATCAAAAATTTTTTAGTGTATTTGATCAGCTTCATTTTTGAGTTTCCGGCGGTTTTAACCAGGAAAGCATATGAGTATTAAAATAATTAATATATGGCGTTATATTTCGCTATATTCCCTACAATTAATTTCCAATTCGGACCCTCTATCTGCCTCACACGCCGAGCAATCGTCAAAAGAGTGAGAATTTTTTTTTGGTACTTTTTAACACTGCAAAATTTCAAATGCGAATATCTCGAAAACTAATAGACAAAGTGTCATAAAATTTTCACAGAATTTTACTAACAATATTGTCCATAAACACTATGAGTTTTATCAAAATCCGAGATGATGAGACTTTTTCATCAAAATTTTTTAGTGTATTTGATCAGCTTCATTTTTGAGTTTCCGGCGGTTTTAACCAGGAAAGCATATGAGTATTAAAATAATTATTATATGGCGTTATATTTCGCTATATTCCCTACAATTAATTTCCAATTCGGACCCTCTATCTGCCTCACACGCCGAGCAATCGTCAAAAGAGTGAGAATTTTTTTGGTACTTTTTAACACTGCAAAATTTCAAATGCGAATATCTCGAAAACTAATAGACCAAGTGTCATAAAATTTTCACAGAATTTTACTAACAATATTGTGCATAAACACTATGAGTTTTATCGAAATCCGAGATAAGACTTTTTCATCAAAATTTTTTAGTGTATTTGATCAGCTTCATTTTTGAGTTTCCGGCGGTTTTAACCAGGAAAGCATATGAGTATTAAAATAATTATTATATGGCGTTATATTTCGCTATATTCCCTACAATTAATTTCCAATTCGGACCCTCTATCTGCCTCACACGCCGAGCAATCGTCAAAAGAGTGAGAATTTTTTTTGGTACTTTTTAACACTGCAAAATTTTAAATGCGAATATCTCGTAAACTAAGACCAAGACTATAGACCAAGTGTCATAAAATTTTCACAGAATTTTACTAACAATATTGTGCATAAACACTATGAGTTTTATCAAAATCCGAAGATAAGACTTTTTCATCAAAATTTTTTTAGTGTATTTGATCAGCTTCATTTTTGAGTTTCCGGCGGTTTTAACCAGAAAAGCATATGAGTATTAAAATAATTATTATATGGAGTTATATTTCGCTATATTCCCTACAATTAATTTCCAATTCGGACCCTCTATCTGCCTCACACGCCGAGCAATCGTCAAAAGAGTGAGAATTTTTTTTGGTACTTTTTAACACTGCAAAATTTTAAATGCGAATATCTCGTAAACTAAGACCAAGACTATAGACCAAGTGTCATAAAATTTTCACAGAATTTTACTAACAATATTGTGCATAAACACTATGAGTTTTATCAAAATCCGAGATGATAAGACTTTTTCATCAAAAATTTTTTAGTGTATTTGATAAGCTTCATTTTTGAGTTTCCGGCGGTTTTAACCAGGAAAGCATATGAGTATTAAAATAATTAATATATGGCGTTATATTTCGCTATATTTCCTACAATTAATTTCCAATTCGGACCCTCTATCTGCCTCACACGCCGAGCAATCGTCAAAAGAGTGAGAATTTTTTTTGGTACTTTTTAACACTGCAAAATTTCAAATGCGAATATCTCGAAAACTAATAGATCAAGTGTCATAAAATTTTTACAGAATTTTACTAACAATATTATGCATAAACACTATGAGTTTTATTAAAATCCGAGATGATAAGACTTTTTCATCAAAAATTTTTTAGTGTATTTGATCAGCTTCATTTTTGAGTTTCCGGCGGTTTTAACCAGGAAAGCATATGAGTATTGAAATAATTATTATATGGCGTTATATTTCGCTATATTCCCTACAATTAATTTCCAATTTGGACCCTCTATCTGCTTCACACGCCGAGCAATCGTCAAAGGAGTGAGAATTTTTTTTGGTACTTTTTAACACTGCAAAATTTCAAATGCGAATATCTCGAAAACTAATAGACCAAGTGTCATAAAATTTCCACAGAATTTTACTAACATTATTGTGCATAAACACTATGAGTTTTATCGAAATCCGAGATAAGACTTTTTCATCAAAATTTTTTTAGTGTATTTGATCAGCTTCATTTTTGAGTTTCCGGCGGTTTTAACCAGGAAAGGATATGAGTATTAAAATAATTATTATATGGCGTTATATTTCGCTATATTCCCTACAATTAATTTCCAATTCGGACCCTCTATCTGCCTCACACGCCGAGCAATCGTCAAAAGAGTGAGATTTTTTTTTGGTACTTTTTAACACTGCAAAATTTCAAATGCGAATATCTCGAAAACTAATAGACCAAGTGTCATAAAATTTTCACAGAATTTTACTAACAATATTGTGCATAAACACTATGAGTTTTATCGAAATCCGAGATAAGACTTTTTCATCAGAATTTTTTTAGTGTATTTGATCAGCTTCATTTTTGAGTTTCCGGCGGTTTTAACCAGAAAAGCATATGAGTATTAAAATAATTATTATATGGCGTTATATTTCGCTATATTCCCTACAATTAATTTCCAATTCGGACCCTCTATCTGCCTCACACGCCGAGCAATCGTCAAAAGAGTGAGAATTTTTTTTGGTACTTTTTAACACTGCAAAATTTCAAATGCGAATATCTCGAAACTAAGACCAAGACTATAGACCAAGTGTCATAAAATTTTCACAGAATTTTACTAACAATATTGTGCATGAACACTATGAGTTTTATCAAAATCCGAGATGATAAGACTTTTTCATCAAAAATTTTTTAGTGTATTTGATCAGCTTCATTTTTGAGTTTCCGGCGGTTTTAACCAGAAAAGCATATGAGTATTAAAATAATTATTATATGGCGTTATATTTCGCTATATTCCCTACAATTAATTTCCAATTCGGACCCTGTATCTGCCTCACACGCCGAGCAATCGTCAAAGGAGTGAGAATTTTTTTTTGTACTTTTTAACACTGCAAAATTTCAAATGCGAATATCTCGAAAACTAATAGACCAAGTGTCATAAAATTTTCACAGAATTTTACTAACATTATTGTGCATAAACACTATGAGTTTTATCGAAATACGAGATGATAAGACTTTTTTATCAAAAATTTTTTAGTGTATTTGATCAGCTTCATTTTTGAGTTTCCGGCGGTTTTAACCAGGAAAGCATATGAGTATTAAAATAATTATTATATGGCGTTATATTTCGCTATATTCCCTACAATTAATTTCCAATTCGGACCCTCTATCTGCCTCACACGCCGAGCAATCGTCAAAAGAGTGAGATTTTTTTTGGTACTTTTTAACACTGCAAAATTTCAAATGCGAATATCTCGAAAACTAATAGACCAAGTGTCATAAAATTTTCACAGAATTTTACTAACAATATTGTGCATAAACACTATGAGTTTTATCGAAATCCGAGATGATAAGACTTTTTCATCAAAAATTTTTTAGTGTATTTGATCAGCTTCATTTTTGAGTTTCCGGCGGTTTTAACCAGGAAAGCATATGAGTATTAAAATAATTATTATATGGCGTTATATTTCGCTATATTCCCTACAATTAATTTCCAATTCGGACCCTCTATCTGCCTCACACGCCGAGCAATCGTCAAAAGAGTGAGAATTTTTTTTGGTACTTTTTAACACTGCAAAATTTCAAATGCGAATATCTCGAAAACTAATAGACCAAGTGTCATAAAATTTTCACAGAATTTTACTAACAATATTGTGCATAAACACTATGAGTTTTATCAAAATCCGAGATGATAAGACTTTTTCATCAAAAATTTTTTAGTGTATTTGATCAGCTTCATTTTTGAGTTTCCGGCGGTTTTAACCAGGAAAGCATATGAGTATTAAAATAATTATTATATGGCGTTATATTTCGCTATATTCCCTACAATTAATTTCCAATTCGGACCCTCTATCTGCCTCACACGCCGAGCAATCGTCAAAAGAGTGAGAATTTTTTTTGGTACTATTTAACACTGCAAAATTTCAAATGCGAATATCTCGAAAACTAATAGACCAAGTGTCATAAAATTTTCACAGAATTTTACTAACAATATTGTGCATAATAACTATGAGTTTTATCGAAATCCGAGATGATAAGACTTTTTCATCAAAAATTTTTTAGTGTATTTGATCAGCTTCATTTTTGAGTTTCCGGCGGTTTTAACCAGG
Organism: Ctenocephalides felis; assembly: GCF_003426905.1. Taxonomy (NCBI): domain Eukaryota; kingdom Metazoa; phylum Arthropoda; class Insecta; order Siphonaptera; family Pulicidae; genus Ctenocephalides; species Ctenocephalides felis. Next base: position 81,608,350 of record NW_020538040.1, on the reverse strand, counting down.
AAAGCATATGAGTATTAAAATAATTATTATGTGGCGTTTGCTATATTCTTTACAATTAATTTCCAATTCAGACCCTCTATCTGCCTCACACGCCGAGCAATCGTCAAAAGAGTGAGATTTTTTTTGGTACTTTTTAACACTGCAAAATTTCAAATGCGAATATCTCGAAAATTAATAGACCAATTGTCATAAAATTTTCACAAAATTTTACTAACAATATTGTGCATAAACACTATGAGTTTTATCGAAATCCGAGATGATAAGACTTTTTCATCAAAAATTTTTTAGTGTATTTGATCAGCTTCATTTTTGAGTTTCCGGCGGTTTTAACCAGGAAAGCATATGAGTATTAAAATAATTATTATATGGCGTTATATTTCGCTATATTCCCTACAATTAATTTCCAATTCGGACCCTCTATCTGCCTCACACGCCGAGCAATCGTCAAAAGAGTGAGAATTTTTTTTTGGTACTTTTTAACACTGCAAAATTTCAAATGCGAATATCTCGAAAACTAATAGACCAAGTGTCATAAAATTTTCACAGAATTTTACTAACAATATTGTGCATAAAAACTATGAGTTTTATCGAAATCCGAGATAAGACTTTTTCATCAAAAATTTTTTAGTGTATTTGATCAGCTTCATTTTTGAGTTTCCGGCGGTTTTCACCAGGAAATCATATGAGCATTAAAATAATTATTATATGGCGTTATATTTCGCTATATTCCCTACAATTAATTTCCAATTCGGACCCTCTATCTGCCTCACACGCCGAGCAATCGTCAAAAGAGTGAGAATTTTTTTTGGTACTTTTTAACACTGCAAAATTTCAAATGCGAATATCTCGAAAACTAATGGACAAAATGTCATAAAATTTTCACAGAATTTTACTAACAACATTGTGCATAAACACTATGAGTTTTATCAAAATCCGAGATGATGAGACTTTTTCATCAAAAATTTTTTAGTGTATTTGATCAGCTTCATTTTTGAGTTTCCGGCGGTTTTCACCAGGAAATCATATGAGTATTAAAATAATTATTATATGGCGTTATATTTCGCTATATTCCCTACAATTAATTTCCAATTCGGACCCTCTATCTGCCTCACACGCCGAGCAATCGTCAAAAGAGTGAGAATTTTTTTTGGTACTTTTTAACACTGCAAAATTTCAAATGCGAATATCTCGAAAACTAATAGACCAAGTGTCATAAAATTTTCACAGAATTTTACTAACAATATTGTGCATAAAAACTATGAGTTTTATCGAAATCCGAGATAAGACTTTTTCATCAAAAATTTTTTAGTGTATTTGATCAGCTTCATTTTTGAGTTTCCGGCGGTTTTCACCAGGAAATCATATGAGCATTAAAATAATTATTATATGGCGTTATATTTCGCTATATTCCCTACAATTAATTTCCAATTCGGACCCTCTATCTGCCTCACACGCCGAGCAATCGTCAAAAGAGTGAGAATTTTTTTTGGTACTTTTTAACACTGCAAAATTTCAAATGCGAATATCTCGAAAACTAATAGACAAAGTGTCATAAAATTTTCACAGAATTTTACTAACAATATTGTGCATAAACACTATGAGTTTTATCAAAATCCGAGATGATGAGACTTTTTCATCAAAAATTTTTTAGTGTATTTGATCAGCTTCATTTTTGAGTTTCCGGCGGTTTTCACCAGGAAATCATATGAGCATTAAAATAATTATTATATGGCGTTATATTTCGCTATATTCCCTACAATTAATTTCCAATTCGGACCCTCTATCTGCCTCACACGCCGAGCAATCGTCAAAAGAGTGAGAATTTTTTTTTGGTACTTTTTAACACTGCAAAATTTCAAATGCGAATATCTCGAAAACTAATAGACCAAGTGTCATAAAATTTTCACAGAATTTTACTAACAATATTGTGCATAAACACTATGAGTTTTATCAAAATCCGAGATGATAAGACTTTTTCATCAAAAATTTTTTAGTGTATTTGATCAGCTTCATTTTTGAGTTTCCGGCGGTTTTAACCAGGAAAGCATATGAGTATTAAAATAATTATTATATGGCGTTATATTTCGCTATATTCCCTACAATTAATTTCCAATTCGGACCCTCTATCTGCCTCACACGCCGAGCAATCGTCAAAGGAGTGAGAATTTTTTTTGGTACTTTTTAACACTGCAAAATTTCAAATGCGAATATCTCGAAAACTAATAGACCAAGTGTCATAAAATTTTCACAGAATTTTACTAACATTATTGTGCATAAACACTATGAGTTTTATCGAAATCCGAGATGATAAGACTTTTTCATCAAAAATTTTTTAGTGTATTTGATCAGCTTCATTTTTGAGTTTCCGGCGGTTTTAACCAGAAAAGCATATGAGTATTAAAATAATTATTATATGGCGTTATATTTCGCTATATTCCCTACAATTAATTTCCAATTCGGACCCTCTAGCTGCCTCACACGCCGAGCAATCGTCAAAAGAGTGAGAATTTTTTTTGGTACTTTTTAACACTGCAAAATTTCAAATGCGAATATCTCGAAAACTAATAGACCAATTGTCATAAAATTTTCCAAAATTTTACTAACAATACTGTGCATAAACACTATGAGTTTTATCGAAATCCGAGATGATAAGACTTTTTCATCAAAAATTTTTTAGTGTATTTGATCAGCTTCATTTTTGAGTTTCCGGCGGTTTTAACCGGGAAAGCATATGAGTATTAAAATAATTATTATATGGCGTTATATTTCGCTATATTCCCTACAATTAATTGCCAATTCGGACCCTCGAACTTCGCGAAATTTTTAAAATGTTTCATGTATCAGGAGCCCACTCCCGCTTTCGTCATTCTCTTATCTCTAATGCGCTAGTGTCTTTGGTTCTTCAGCTGATAAGTATGATAATTCATTGAAATTCAATTTAACCTGTTTGCAATACGTATGTAACATATGGCTAAGTTAACTAGCTGTAAGTGGAATTCTGTCTTAAGGCAATTAGGGCATCGCGCCTTAAGGCAAATTGCTGGAACTTCCCGTACCAAAAATTATTATTTTTTTAAAAACGATTAACATTTTTGAAAAAAAATTACTTTGAAAAAATAAGATTTTTGACAAACAATTAGACAAAAAATTACTTTTTTTTGAAAAAAAAAATTTTTTTTATTTTTTTTTTTTATATTTTTTTTGAAAAAAAAATGTTTTCTTTATTTTGACATATTTTGAAAGATCTAAACTTTTTAACTTCCCGTAGGGTAAGTTATAGTAATCGCAAAAAAATCGAAAATGAAAATTTTTGCATTTCTCGACGTTTCAACAGTTTCTGAATATTTTGGCATACCTTAGAAAAAATGGATGGATGTGTGTGTGTGTGTGTGTGTGTGTGTGTGCGTGTGTGTATGTATGTGCGGATACAAATTTTCGTCGACGATTTCGGGAACACCGATCAACCGATTTGAATAATTCAAAAAACATTCGATTCGTATTGATAAGGAGACGTGCTGATTAGTTTTTGGCGAAGTCAGGTCTAGCCGTTCCGAAGATACGGGGCAAAAAGTGCCGAAAACGGTAACTCAGTTTTTAAGAGAACGGAGCGTCCGATTTTAATAATTCAAAAAACATTTTACTTGTATTGACAAGGTGAAAAACCGGTCAAATTTTCATAAAGGCAGGTCTAGCGGTTTCGGAGATCTAATGAAAAAAGTAAAAAAAAATGCCATTTGGCGGTCAAAAATGATCATTAGACATATGCACATCAAATTATCAGATATTTTATAGAGATTTTAACAATAAGTATAATTTTGGTTTACATTCCTAAGGGTTCCGTACCAATGTTTACGCGTTAGACGTCGACGCGGAGCTTACGCGGTTTGATATTTCGTCTTTATGCAGTTAAAGCAGTACGATTGCTTTGAAAAAAAGTTTAGATCTTTCAAAATATATCAAAATAAAGAAAACATTTTTTTTTCAAAAAAAAAAAAATTAAAAAAATTTTTTTTTTCAAAAAAAAAAAATTAAAAAAATTTTTTTTTTCAAAAAAAAGTAATTTTTTGTCTAATTGTTCGTCAAAAATCTTATTTTTTCGAAGTAAATTTTTTTCAAAAATGTTAATCGTTTTTAAAAAAATAATTTTTGGTACGGGAAGTTCCAGCAATTTGCCTTAAGGCACGATGCCTTAATTGCCTTAAGACAGAATTCCACTTACAGCTAGTTTTCAAAGCAATCGTACTGCTTTAACTGCATAAAGACGAAATATCAAACCGCGAAAGCGCCGCGTCGATGTCTATCGCGTAAACATTGGTACGGAACACATAGGAATGTAAACCAAAATTATACTTATTGTTAAAATCTCTATCTGATAATTTGATGTGCATATGTCTAATGATCATTTTTGACCGCCAAATGGCATTTTTTTTTACTTTTTTCATTAGATCTCCAAAACCGCTAGACCTGCCTTTATGAAAATTTGATCGGTTCTTCACCTTGTCAATACAAGTAAAATGTTTTTTGAATTATTAAAATCGGACGTTCCGTTCTCTTAAAAACTGGGTACCGTTTTCGGCACTTTTTGCCCCGTATCTTCGAACGGCTAGACCTGATTTCGCCAAAAACTAATCAGCACGTCTCTTTATCAATACGAATCGAATGTTTTTTGAATTATTCAAATCGGTTGATCGGTGTTCCCGAAATCGTCGACGAAAATTTGTATCCGCACATACATACACACGCACACACACATGCACACACGCACACACACACACACACGCACACACACACACACACGCACACACACACACACACATACATCCATTTTTTCTAAGCGCAAAATTACCTGTGTAATTTAAATATCTAAAAGTTTAGTTCAAAACACTTGAGTCCAAATCCGTTGCTGAAGGGACTAAAATTCAAATAAAATTTTGTTTATCGAATCCAAATAAGTGGTATCTATGTCACACTTCGTTAAATTGCCATTTAAACCTCTATATTTGGTTAAATTGCCATTTAAACCTCTATCATTTATAAATTCTAAGGGCAAAAATCTTACCAAAATTAAGCTTTTCAACAGCCAGCATATAGTTTAACCACAACTCGAATGCCTATATGCTACAACTTACACACTTTATATAAATATGTATTTTTTCTTTTCTTCTTGACTCATTTCTAAATATTGCCAACTATATCAAAAGATTTGTTGTAAATCTTTGTATTATATTATCGTTTAACGTAAATAAATAGATTTTAACATGGTGTATTTATTTTAATCCACTGCCGTGGACCCCTATTTCATTTCGTGGACCCCCAAATTTCGTTTTTGCCACCGTGGACCCCTGGGGGTCCATGTGGACCACTTTGGGAATCTCTGGTTTAGATCTTTCAAAATATGTCAAAATAAAAAAAAATAAAAATTTCAAAAAAAAAATTCAAAAAAAAATAATTTTTTTTTCAAAAAAAAGTAATTTTTTGTCCAATTTATAGTTTCTCGAAAATCTTATTTTTTCGAAGTAAAAATTTTTCAAAAATGTTAATTGTTTTTAAAAAAATAATAATTTTTGGTACGGGAAGTTCCAGCAATTTGCCTTAAGGCACGATGCCTTAATTGCCTTAAGACAGAATTCCACTTACAGCTAGTTTTTTTTATGTAATAATAAAATATCAATAAACAAATGATAAAAAAAAATCGATAGTAAAAATACTATTTGTTTCCTTTATACAGCGTTATCCCTTAAGGGGATATTTTAGTGTAGAGCAATGAGTTTTAGGAAATTTTTAAAGTGTCGTAAAAGAAAGAAATGAATGTTTTTACTATCCATTTTTTTATCACTTTTTTATTAATATTATTAAAATACAAAACTAAAATTAAAAAAAAAGTTGAGAATTAAAAAAACTGGCAGCTGATGAAATGGGGTGTCTCAAAAAATTGTCATCTCAGTCTTGACATGATTTCAGACCTTCTAGCCATTCGAAATAGAAGAAATAAAAAGATGAGTAAAAAAGTGAATAGAGGTAAAGTAGAACTCAAGAAATCGCGTCAACAGTACTGAAAAAGTCTGTTCTGAGAAAAACGCATTTAAAGGTTTTGCGTTAAGTTTTTTGCTGTAAAAGTCATAAAATAATATGTTATACTTATTTTATTTAATCTGTCATTTCTGCTTTATGCATCGGACCTTTCTACTTAAAACTATTCTCTGCATTTCTTTCTTCCAATCGAGCAGTTCTAGCCTCCTTTGAAGCGTTGGATGTACGTATTTCATATCGTTCAATCCGGGCGTTGTCTCGTCTTATAGCAAATGAATGAGTTTCTGGCCCAATTTGCATTACCATAAGGGTCATCATTTTTAAAATCGGAAAAAACCTCCATTGAATATGCAAACAGCAATAAATGTTGCTATTTCAATTACCCGAGATTGGGAATGAATATATTTCGGCGCAAAAATCCAGATCGAGTTTAGAGACTCATTATTGTTCTCAGTTTCTGAATCTCAACATCGAATTAATAAATCATTTGACGATAAACTGTCATAAATTGGTCTAATGACTTCCTAATGCCGTTTGTATGATTAGACCCTGCCAAACCAGTTTGGAGACCGGGTCAGTAAAATGCTTATATCTCCGAAAATAAATAATATTCTTAGAAATATTCTTAGAAACTTTGAAAATATGAAACATTTTTTTTTTTAATTCTACACTAGAATACCCCATTAACATAATCTGTAGATCGAATTGATTTTAAAGAGCCAAAAGTAAGTTTTTTTTTGTTTAATAATTATTCATATTGGATACATATAGTTTGTTTGTTTGCACTAACAATAAGTCAAACATTCGTAGTTAATTATTTGCAATTAATTTTGTTTTATGTAAAATGTATATGTTGTGACATGTTTTTCTTGTCTTTTTTGGGTGAAATTAAAACAGATAAAAAAAATCTAACTTAACTAAGACAAAATACGAAAGAGAAAAAAAAATTTAACACAAGATAACAGAAGATTTCACAAAGATTTGTTGTTTATAAAATTATGTTTTATTATATATTGTTATATTCATAAGCATCGTTTGAATAATTATGTTGTGTTGTGTTGTGTTACATATTTTTTTGACAATAAAAGTCTTTTTAAACCATTTTTGTGTTTATAGCTATTGTTTTTTAATCTATTTTTATGCCTGTCACAACCGTCCCTCGGGTATGGACGGTTGTTACACTAGCCTCTTTTTGCATGATTTGTTTTTATGACTAAAGCATCATATTTAAGGACAGTATTTTAGTATTTCCATATAGACAAATGTTCAAATTACCATTTAATTTATTTTTCTCCGACCTATCCGTATCCAGTGTTCCCTATTATATCTTCTATTTACACGTGATATGCCCACAGATGAACTCCTCACGCACCTGTTCTGATGACAGCTATAATTTCATACAATTCTGATATTACAACATCAACTTGTTACAAAACTTTTAATCTGTACTCGAAAAATAAGGACTCGCATTAATTAGTTTTGCGCGACGATCAACATTTTTCGTCAACGTTTTGACAAAATTTCAGGCACGATTTTAAAAATTCAAATTATTTTTGAAAGATATCTGTAGGAAATCAAACTTTTTTTACATTGACCGGAACTATATGTTCTTCGAGCTATGATTGCTAACATTGCTTCGAGCTGTGATTGCTAATCTGTTAGTTTCTTCGAGAGGGCAACCGAGATATAAAATCCTCTATTCTATAAAATACTTCTTATTATCGAGTTTGGCCGAAGTTAGGATCGAACACGGGACTAGTTTGTGCTAACTCAGGTCCATAACGGCCAGACACCTTCGAAATTATAAATATAAAAATTAATTATCATTCCGAGTTTTGTCTTTCGAAAGTAAAGAGTAATTCAAGATTAGTGTTACTTTCCGTATCATATTGACAAATCATAACTTATTTAATAGTAGTGAATACTTCATCTAAAAACCATAGACATACATTATATAAATAGAAATACATATAAATAGGTAAGAAATTTTGTGAATTGGTTTTTACAGTATTTAGTACAATTTTGTATGTAAACTGCTACATGATATAGCCTTGACATAACATTGGTCTATTTTACGGCAAAATGGGCCCCTTTGCCCTCCTTCGGGCGCAGCCAATCTGACAGATTACAGGTTTGTGCTTCAAACATTTTGAGTGCACGTACGAATATTTTTGTTATATTTTGCTATATGATAAAAATAATTTTGATCTAATACAATTTTGTTTTCATTTTCTCATAAAATACATATTCAGCATTGTAAAAACACTAATTAAATAGAAGTATATAAAACTATGAGTCTCCTGTGAATATGCTTGAAATCTGTATGTGTCAAATACATACGACCGGTTCCGTACATATTTAGACTGCGCCTGCTGGAGGGTGAAGCTGTCGATCTAAAAGACTGTACTATTTTAAAAAAAATTGGCGGCACTTGTTTATAGTCCAAATTGCATATACAATCATGTATGTGGCGCCACATTTTTATTCAACAGAGATGTTACGAGTCAGCCATTAAAAATTGTAGTGTCAGCTCAGTAAAGCAAGTTAAGGCAATGCAATTGAGATCGTGACATTAGTAGATTGTGAAAAAGAAATAATTCGCCTTAGAAGCTTTTGATAAAACCGCGAAACTGTTGTTTATATTTAAAATTGCATATACCATCTTGTATATGGCGCCACAGATATATTGAGAGTCCGCCATTGAAAGTTGTAGTGTCAGCTCGGTAAAGTTATTGGTATATAAAACATTAGTAGGTATATTGTTGATGAATGATGAATGACTACTTATTACTTGTAAAAGTGCAGTTAGTAAAAATACTTAAAATAAATTAACCGAACAATTGAACAACTTGGAAGATTCTTCCTGTCATCCATATACAAGGTTGGAGGTAACGTGGGCTGTACGGGTAGGTGATATTTTCAGAGTTGTGTAACACTCGAATGTGAGTTCAACCATTGTATATATAACCTGACTTGTGGCTATATATTTACACAAATTGATATATACATTTTTGAATAATATTCGAAATGATATGAACCAATTCATTTTGAAATTACCCTTGTCTAAACTCGATATATATCTATAAAACGTCTTTGTTTTTGTCGTAAGTAGATTCTGATTTTATACCAATGTTTATTTATATAATTTAGTTATAGACTATGCTTATGTTTGCATATTTATACATTACATAATTAATACAGTAATATAATTAAAATCAGAGGGACGCATACTATATCGGGATGCTTTATTGTTCCGAGTTTGATGGATAGATCTCAGCCACGGCCAAGCCCGACATCAAACAGGATGATGTCAAATTTGTTACTTGAGGTTATAGATTTGAAATAAATCTCAAGTGTAAATTACTTTTTGTGGGCATAACTACATATGAAAATATTAATTAAAAAAATACTCTTAACCCTCCGTCGGTCGGCGTGGTCTGGCCAGACTTTTTTCGACTTCAATTAAAAAAAAAAAATACTTCTAGTAATCCTATCGACTTGAAATTTCTTGACTTTTCCTAAAATTTCATTAGCTGTCGATCAATGAATAAATCAGGACGAAAAAATGTACAGAAGGATAATTATAAGGATATTAACTTTTTTATACTTTGAACGGTCGGAAAGGTCTGTCTAGACCACCCATACATTTTGTATGAAATATACGCTTTTTGATATATGTAAACCAGTATTTTGTCTTTTTTCATGGTATTTTCTATTCAAACTGCGTTGTTTATATTCTTTGCTATGTGTTCTAACATGAATGTTAGTATTTTCATGACGAGAGTTCCTTGAAAACCTACCAAACTTATTGGTAATCGCAAACACTGAAAATCGGATGAGTAATGCACGCATTCATTTCAAAGGCGCCGAAAAAGAATAAATATTGTTTTTCATTGATTTAAAACAGAAAAATTAACAAAAAAGCAACGATTTTTTTATATTTCTTGATTATTTTATATAATCGTTAATACATAAGACACCAAAAACTCATTAATCCCATATAAATGCATGTAAAATAAATGGTGGTCCAGCCAGACCTTTCCGACCGTTCGAAGGTGAAAAAATATCCGACCGACGGAGGGTTAAGTATAGTCGTATACGTCAGAAGAAGGATAGGACAACTACTGCGTTGCCATCCAAGCAAAAGCCATATAATAAGTCAAAACAAATATTGAATGGCCTTGAATGAACAGATTGTAATTAAAATAAAAATAAAACAAATTAAAATATAAAATAAATAAAATAAAAATCTTTTTGTTTTTACTTTTCTTTACCAATAATCACGACTCAGGTCATATGGCCTATTGTGATAATACTTGATTGATCGTGACTCTTTTTAGAAGAAAACCCAATGGTTGCCTTATCTATATTTAATATATTTTTCTGATTTTTTTTCAATAGTGATTATATATTTTAACACCTTAACTTACGATTTAGAACACTGCACCCTTAGGATAATTTAAATTGAAAATAAGTTAATCTATAAACAGTTAACTGCTACGATACTGTATGTCAATATACAATTATAATATTTACTGAGATATATATATATATATATATATATATATATATATATATACGAGTATATATAATATAACTCACAATATACTTGAACATTAACTTGAGGAATTTTTGTTTGTTGTACAACTAACGCAATGGATTTGATATATTTCTTATAGAAATCACCTTTGTAATTAGTCGTGTAAAAGCAGCTCCCAACAAAAAGAATAATCTACTAGCTGTAAGTGGAATTCTGTCTTAAGGCAATTAAGTCATCGTGCCTTAAGGGGGTTGTTCTTTTTTCGTTACAAAAAATGCAAGGTATTTGTTTTTGTTTTTTCTCGAAATGTATTTATCATAGAGACATGCGGTTTTTTTTAAACAAAAATTACAAAATCATAAAATATTACGTGATTTTCTTCTTTTCTTTTTGCGCCGTCATTTTTTAACCAGGAAGCGCCAAACTCGGTCTTGCAAAAACGATCTCTTTTGCGGTGCCACAGATAAATCCGTTGCGCATCGCCCGAAACAAAAAAAAAGAAATTACGTTGAAGAAGAAGTTTGTTTCCAGTCCCCCTACCAAAATAAAAGAAAAAAAGAAAGAAGGAAAAAATGGCAGCTATTTAAAAAAAAAGTGTCAAAAAAGGCCTTTTTTTGGGACGAGAAGCTTCGCAAAATTTTTTTGCGTAATGTTATCAAGTTGTTTGAGGTAGGGGGACTCGGTATTGCAGTGGTGAACAAATTAAAAAAAAATGCAAGTCGATCCGACTTGTAGTTTTTGTTTAATTTGTGGCACCGCATTGAAAAAAGTCAATTTGAGAAAAACGTATTTAAAGTTCTTAATATAATGTACTGAATACACCATTTAATTTAATGTACTAAATACACCATGGTGTTCAAAGATGCTGACACATTAAAAAGGTCATGTGCATGAGGTATTATAATGAAAAAGAGGAATCTGGCATACAATAGCTCGCGGAGCGATAAAAAAACGCTTTCAGAGGATCATACATATAGAGATATATATATCTATAACTTCGTCAAAAAAATAGATATTGAGATGATTTTTTTTTTAAATGATTCTAAGGGTTTTATCTTTCATAATATCAAAAAATCTCAAAACCGAAACAAAGAAAAATAAAAAAAGAACAACCCCCTTAAGGCAAATTGCTGCAACTTCCCGTACCAAAAATTATTATTTTTTCAAAAACGGTTAACATTTTTGAAAAAAATTTACTTTGAAAAAATAAGATTTTTGAGAAACTATAAATTGGACAAAAAATTACTTTTTTTTGAAAAAAAAAATTAAAAAAAAAATTGTTTTTTATATTTTTTTTTTGAAAAAAAATTTTTTTTTCTTTATTTTGACATATTGTGGAATATCTGAACTTTTTTTTTCAAAGCAATCGTACTGCTTTAACTGCATAAGGACAAAAATAAAGCGCGTAAGCGCCGCGTCGCTATCTAACGCATAAGCAATGGTACGGAAAACATAGGAATGTTAACAAAATGTATACTTATTGTTAAAATCTCTATAAAATATCTGATAATTTGATGTGCATATGTATAATGATCATTTTTGACCGCCAAATGGCTCATTTTTTTTACTTTTTTCTCCATATCTCCGAAACCGCTAGACCTACCACCATGAAAATTTTATAGCTTCTTCATCTTGTCAATACAAGTGAAATGTTTTTTGAATTATTCAACGTATAATTGTACGTATGTGTAGGTATGTGCGGATACAAATTTTCGTCGACTATTTCGGGAACACGGATCAACCGATTTGAATAATTCAAAAAACATTCGATTCGTATTGATTGACGTGCTGATTAGTTTTTGGCAAAGGTAGGTCTAGCCGTTCCGAAGATACGGGGAAAAAAGTGCCGAAAACGGTAATTCAGTTTTTAAGAGAACGGAGCGTCCGATTTGAATAATTCAAAAAACATTTTATTTGTATTGACTAAATGAAGAACTGTTCAAAATTTTGGAAAGGCAGGTCCAACGACTTTGAAGATATGGAGGAAAAAGTAAAAAAATGAGACATTTGGCGGTCAAAAATGATCATTAGACATATGCACATCAAATTATCAGATATTTTATAGAGATTTTAACAATAAGTATAAATTTTGTTTACATTCCCATGGGTTCCGTACCAATGTTTACGCGTTAGACGGCGATGCGGCGCTTACGCGCTTTGATATTTCGTCTTTATGCAGTGAAAGCAGTACGATTGCTTTGAAAAAACCTTCAGAATTTCCAAAATTTGTCAAAATGAAGAAAACATTTTTCTTTTCAAAAAAAATTTGTTTTTTTTAAAGTAATTTTTTGTCAAATTTATAGTTTCTCAAAAATCTAATTTTTTCGAAGTAAAATTTTATCAAAAATGTTAATTGTTTTTAAAAAAATAATAATTTTTGGTACGGGAAGTTCGAGCAATTTGCCTTAAGGCATGATGCCTTAAGCCTTAAGACAGAATTCCACGTACAGCTAGTTAAATTATTAAAATCGGACGCTCCGTTCTCTTAAAAACAGAGTTACCATTTTTAGCACTTTTTGCCCCGTATCTTCGAAATGGCTAGACCTGCCTTCGCCAAAAGCTAATCAGCATGTCTCCTTATCAATACAAATCGAATGTTTTTTGAATTATTCAAATCGGTTGATCGGTGTTCCTGAAATCGTCGACGAAAATTTGTATCCGCACATACATACACACACGCACACACCCATAGGAATGTTAACAAAATTTATACTTATTGTTAAAATTTCTATAAAATATCTGATAATTTGATGTGCATATGCCTAATAATCATTTTTGACCGCCAAATGGCATTGTTTTTACTTTTTTTTACTAGATCTCCGAAACCGCTAGGCCTACTTTCATAAATCAGTTCTTCATCTTGTTAATACAAGTAAAATGTTTTTTGAATTATTTAAATCGAACACTCCTTTCTCTTAAAAGCTGAGTTACCGTTGTTGGAACTTTTTGCCTCATATCTTCGGAACGGCTAGACCTGCCTTCGCCAAAAACTAATCAGCACGTCTCCTTATCAATATAAATCGAATGTTTTTTGAATTATTCAAATCGCTTCATCCGTGTTCCCGAAATCGTCGACGAAAATTTGTATCCGCACACACATACACACATACACACACATACATTCATTTTTTCTAAGGTATGCCAAAATATTCAGAAACCTCTGAAACGTAAATATATATAAATTTTTTTATTTTCGATTTTTTTGCGATTACTATAACTTGCTCTACGAGAAGTTAAAAAACTAAGGCAAATTTACTGGAACTTTCCGTACCGTAATGTCAAATTGTTAACTTCAATATATTTTGAAAGTTTTGATAAAAAAAATAGATTTTTAGGAGCATTTTGAAATTTTTGATAAAATTCATTTTTTCTATTTTTTGGAACTTTTGAAAAAAATAAGAAAAAAATCTTGATACGGAACCTATAGAAATGAAAACAAATGTTGTACTTATTATTAAGATCCATAGAAAATATCTGTAAACTTGATCTGCATATGTCTAGTGATTATTTTTGACTATCGAATGATATTATTTTTAAACTTTTTTTTCCGGATCTTTGAAACCACTGGAACTGTCTTTCCAGTTGTTTAATGAATTCTTCATTCAGTCAATACGAATATTTTTTGAATCATTCAAATCAAGTTGTCCAGAAACTTTTGGAACGTAAGAATATGCAAAAATAAATATTTTCTATTTTTGCGTCTTCTCTATTACTTACCCTACGGGAGGTTGATAATTCCACGTGCAAAAATATTGGGACAATATTTGAAGCATGCATTAGTGGTTATACATAAACGCTTATTCATTGAAATAAATTCATATTGTGAATAATATCACATAGGCTTATAGAAACAATGTATTATGATTGTCTATTGAATAAAAAATAAATATATAAATATTGTGAATAAATGCAATTGACGTCTTTGTTACATTTTTTTATATAATTGTTAAAATTTTGTATTATTTATTAGCTATAAAAAATAAATATGTCTTTTTGAACGTTTTTATAAAAAAAAAATGTTCAGAATTATGTGCTAGAAAATGATGAATTGCACGAAAGTTCTCAAATGATATAGACATTAGAATACATAGGGGGAAGTCTCGTAACGCCAGACGGCACGAAAAACCGGACAGTAATTCTAGTATATTTATGCATTTACATTTGAGTGGCATTCAAAAATAAAAGTAATACTTGATTGTTATCCGTAAAATGTTAAAATAATATTAGATATTTTAAACAATTTTAGTAGGCACCACCAAATAAACGAACATGTCTGTCCCTTAGCACCGGACACTAAGTCGTCCCTTAGTGCTGGACAGAAAACATATTGATATTTCTTGTGAGAATTTACGTAATTTATTCCAATTATTTAATTTTGTTCTGTATGAGTGCTAACGATCACTGCATACCACCATTTTTCGTATTTCCTAGTCAAAGAATGAAAAGCTTATGGTGAATGCACAGGCTGAGAGCATCGATGTGGCCCAGCCAAAAAGGTGGATGAATAGTGACTTTTTTTGCAATATCTAAGAATATTCGTCAAAGACACATGTGCAGACATTACAGAGTGTGAAGATGGCTTTATATGTGATCAATGCAGGTTATTTTGAATTGTCCGGTACAAGGTGCCACTGTTCTAAATCATATTTTTTATACCACAGTTTGTATGATAGTATTAATTATTTTTTAGCAACGATTGCGGTTTTGTTAATTTAGTTTGATTTCTAACTTTGTTATCTAACATAAATCATAATTTAATAAACATTTCGTAAAATATTTTTTGATTTATTTTAAATGATATTAGGTGTCCGCCACTTGGGGGACACCTAATGTTATTTATAAATAAATGTTATAGGGGGTCTTTCCCCTAAAGAGAAGTCAAATATAAATATATATTTAATGTAATCATAGTGAAAATTTACAACATTTTATTGAGGCAAACCATTTATGATTTTAATATATGTGAGAGGTCTACAACTCAATTTATATATCTAATCTACTATTTTCGTCAGCGTTTTGGCAATACAGCTCGTTTTTTATTTGGCTGTCATTTAGGTGCGTTAAATAAATTTATTTTTAGAGTACACACGTCTACGCAAAATAAAGAGTTTTAAATTAAGAGTTGAGTTAAAACATTCAGTTCATTCATCACAATTACTTAACGGATTGAAATTTTGGGCATCTAAATTTGAACATGGTCATAAGTGATTTGGACATTATGAACGTTCGGAATATCCAAGAACTGTAACTACTGACAATGACGTAAATAAACTTCAGTAAATAGAGTCAAAAGACGTTCGAATTGCACTAAGGTACATAGTAGAGTTAATTAAATAGCCCAAACAACGTGTCTGTCATATACTAAATCTAGATTTCGACAAGAGAAAGCAGTCTGCATGTTGTGTGCCCCGTTTGTTCACAAACTAAAAACGTGTTTGAATAAACATTTCCAGGGTTTTGTTGATACAGTTTGGGCACTATGAGTTCAAGTTTTGGCACCGATTAAGTACTGCAGATGAATCTTGGAGACACTAGTGTACATCAAAAAAAAATGAACATTAAATATGTAGAATAAATATAGTAAATGTACATAATGTAAATAACCTTTTGGATGTTATTAATAAATTACTTTATTTGGTCTCAACGTATAAAAACAGATTCAAGGTGGTATCAATTTACACCCATAAATATCCTTTATCAAGCTCGAAGGATCTTGCGACACTAGTTCCATGAATGGGCCATATAAAAATCTAAGATTTTATTCTTATGGAGGGTTGGAAGTTTTTATTTTGGTACTCGATAATTTACGACTTCTATAAATAAGAAGAAGGTTTTCGGACGTAAATGTTATGTTTTAACGATCCCCGAAACTTCAATTCGCTAGACTTTTACTATAATGGTGCTCGATACAGATAACAATCGAATTTGGGCTTTCGGATTGCGACGGATTTTAGGTTAATTAATATTTTTTTTAGCTATACGGATATTGTTTCGTTTATGAATGAACAAAACTGATGGAATAAATAAGTTAATTAATATTGTATAAACAATAAAAACGTTTTAAAAGCGCTTTTTTAATTTAAACGCAATGACAATAATTAAACGAAATTATATATATATATATATATATATATATATATGCTGTCTGATTTCTCAGGGTAGTTCGTAAGATGAGATCGCTTTATTATCGAATTTTTGACCGTTTAGTTATATCATGCGAAGGTGCCATATATCAAAAAGCGGATTTTTTTGTCAATAAATGGCTATCAAAAGTTATCTGATCAATTGTGAATGTAGAGAGATTAAAATTGGATATCAAAGTTTTCAGCAATCAGAACTAAAATCAGTCCTATGAGTTGTTCACATGATACTTTCCTTCAACTATACGTCTTTTTAGAACGCAATATAATAATTGTTCTAGCTGTTTGAAACATTATTGAAAGAAATTCAATAGTTATTTTTGTCCAATACTTACGGTTTATTTTAACCTATGTCAGAAATTGGAAAACATGTTTTAATCCAAATTTTTATGTGTAATGTGGCATAATTTTGCGAAAATAATTACTAGTATTTTAAAATGTACGGAGATAATAGTTTAAATTTATTATATTATTATGAAATTAGTTTCAATTACTATTGCAATAGAAAAAAACTAGTTATTGTAAAAAAATAACGAACACTTTATAATGTTTTATCAATGATTGTTTAAGCCATATGGTGTATAAAATAATGGATACTAACGAAATGAGGTCTTTATTGCCAACTAAATTTGACAAAACGTATAATATATATATATATATATATATATATATATATATATATATATATATAGATAGGGCGGGGCACAAAGGTCTAATTTGAATTTTAGTAATTATATTCTCTAAACCAAATGAATTACATCACAACAAATAACACGTAAATTATTGAAATATATGAAATATAAAATTATTGAATTATTATTATTATTGAAATATGTTTTTTTTCTATTTTTCTAAACTTTGTCATTTGTCCCATTTTACCCCATAGGCTGAGTAAAAAGGGACAGCCAGAGAGCGAACAAATCCAATGTTTCAACTAAAAATTTAAAGGAATTTTACGAAATAATATCAACACATTTATGGGTACATTTATTGCAACGATTATACCGTATATAACATTTATCTGGTATTTTGTCAAATGTATTATGTATTTAAATTTTTATCAGTTCAATTTTATTTATCTATTTTTATATTGCCTTTTCTAACTTAATTTACGATTTTCTTATTGTTTTACACCTTTTCCAGGGTAAAGTTTTATGGTTGTTTTTAGGATATAGAATAACATTCATAAAATATATATGAGAAATCTACATCTTATAACGAACTATTCCTATTATATGTAAATTCAAAATGGTTACAAACATGTTTTGATTGAATTTTCTACTGACAATAAGAAAAATATTGAAATTTTTGTCTTAAACGAAATTTGTTTTTAATAAGTGTATTTCGCTCTTACAGAATATTATTGTTGAATAGATTTATAGAATTCCACAAGAGGTATGGAAATTGATACTCCATCGTTCTAAATTTTAATTTAGTTTAATTTATTTTTATTTTAATTTAACCTCAATTACAATTATTTTTTATCATACATTGGATAAAATATTCAATACCGAAAATGAAGACCGTTATTTCTTATATTGTATATCACTATACTTGTATTATGATTTGCAGATCTCTAAAATTTTTAGTTCAGTTCAGTTCAAAAAGATGTATTTCAATATATAAAATTTAAACTATATAGAGGTGGATTGGTACATAAGTTGTCTACCCTTGGGTATTATATTTCTTTATTACATATTTTACATCTGTACATTTATATGTAATATAAAAAAAGAATACATAATAAATGTAATATAATTTTTAGTTTAGGAGCGTTGTAAATAAATCGGTCAATGTACAGGATCAAAATATAAGATAAATTATTGAATACGAACAAAATTTTATTGCTACACATACCTAAAACTTAACTAAAATATATTTAAAGGTGTATATATGTAGATAAAAAAAATATTTGTATAATACATTAACCAACCGTTATAATAATAATGGATATTCACATCGAGAAGCTTTCTTATTTTCTCAATTCCTTTGCATTATTTTTTCTTCCGGTTTATTCAAATGATGGATGCGATTCACCTTTCAATGTTATCCTACTATTTAAGGAGCTTTTATAGAGCCGTTTGTAGATTTTGAAAAATAATAGATTTGAAACTTCTTAAAGTTTCTATGTAGTCTTATTATTAGTTTAATACAGCTTAAAATAATCCCATCATCATCTGAACTGTGACGTTTCAGTCGCGAACTTACGATACAAATATGATGAAATATGGTTATTCAATAGATTCAACATTATTAAAGTTAAAAGAATTTCAAGATTAATAAGCGAAAATCGATATGTCAATAGCTATCTATTTCAAGAATAAATTTAATAATAATAGTTTAAAGCGAAATTTTATGATAATACAATTTTATATTACGTTTCAAAAATGACGCACCTACACAATTCTGTTTACTGCATCGACCTGCGGAACGGTAGCTATGACAATATTATGCAAAACAATTAAAAGTTCTAATGGAACAAATTTTAACAATAACAATTTTGCTTAAAATTCTAATGAAAAATGCTTGTTACTACTTATTCCTGCAACAATAAGCCTCTAACTCTCCTATTTAATTATGATAATCATCATAAATTTTCTAAACCTTTTAATTAGTTAATGCTAGTTTTGTATGAAAATATATTTTGAATATTGCATACATGTTTTATATTTTGTCGCGTAATTCTCAAGTATTTTTTTAAGTAATTTTCTCAAAAATTTTATATATACCTCACAGTTCGGTAAGAAAAATCACTTGTTATACATAGATATCATTTTCGAAAGATTAACGAATAACGTATTTTTGTCTAAAACCCATTTACGCCAAATGACATATTTTTACTCTTTTTATTTAGATTACTATTTTATCTATAGTTTTTGGATTACTATTTTAAAAACAGTTTAAATTTTTAATGCACTTAGCGTGAAAAAAATCTCTTTCAATTTATCTTGCTTGAGGCAAATAGACAAACGAATGAAACTCACAAAAAGAGTAATGTTCAAACACAATAGATAATTTAATTTGACGCAAAACTGGCATTTGTTGTTTAAAAGTTTGAATAAAAGAAATATTAATTTTTGGCATAATTAAGTATACAATTTTATAGATACTAATTAAATATATTTTTTTATTAGTATCATAATTGAAACGAACACAATTGATAATTTGATTCACTTTAACACAGGTCTATAATTTTTTTTTGTTTGGTGCATCAAGTGTTAGAGCTGATTCTTATAGTATTTTTTGCGCTGATTTCAAATCTGCAAACCAATTTTTTGTCTAGTCTTGAACTTGGAAAGAAGTTGCCAAAACCAGGTCCATTGTAAGTCGTCACGGAATAGAACTTTTCACAGTGTCAACTAATACTCCAAATAAGGCCGAATGGGTCTTGTAAGTTTGTATGTACGAGTAGACATATCTCATTAAAATAACATTCTGAATTGTATTACTATTTTGTATTTTTATTCCTTATATATCATATATATCATATCTTGAAAACTAAAGCTCATAGAAAAAAAATTCATTTTTGAAATCAGCGCCCCAAATATACTTAAAAACAGCATTAAAATTGTTTGAACCATTTTCTTTGTTGGTCTGTGTTATTCAAGTAATGTGAATTGACTTATTGTAAAATTATTATATGATGTTATAAATGAATGGTATTATAGAGTTTTTAAAATGACACGAGTGTATAATTGCATATTACATGATCATAAAGATCCTTGCACAAATATCAGCTTTTATATCGTTAACCCCTAGTATAATGAAATTATATGAATATATTTTAATACTCTTCACACAATAATAAAACCTAAATCTTAATCTCTTACCAATATCTTTGTATTGCATTATTTTGAAGTATCAAATAATCCCTTGTATCATTATGCATCTTGTCGATAAACAGTTCCTCAATCATTAATCCGTTTTTTCTAAGAAATTATATTGTCTGAAATCGGCCCACCTAAATTACAGGTCGATATATGATAGGTTACTGAATGTAATGGGAAGTTGCTTGCACCCAAAAATAAACAAATAAAAAAATATTTAAAATTATTAAAACTGTATAAATTAGTATCAACTGATCATTATGCATCTTGTCGATAAACAGTTCCTCAATCATTAATCCGTTTTTTCTAAGAAATTATATTCTCTGAAATCGACCCATCTAAATTACAGGTCGATATATGATAGGTTACTGAATGTAATGGGAAGTTGCTTGCACCCAAAAATAAACTAATAAAAAAATAATTAAAATTATTAAAACTGTATAAATTAGTATAAACTTCAACTAAGTATTATCAGTAATATTTCAACACTCATCTAAAAAACAAGTATTAACTTCATGTCCAAACAAGTAGCATATAAATCTATCAATCTTTATCATCGTATCATTATATCTAAATATACAACATTTTGAACTGAACTTATATTTTTTTAATTGGTCTATTATAGCCACTTAATGATAAAAATTTGATCCTTCGGCATTATTGGCAAAAAGTGTATGATTTTAACAGAGGTCGGCAGCATGTCGTTGTATCACATATCACGTTATGAACTAATCGGTTCAAAAAAAAATTGGCCCAAACGAACCGCATCTAATGAATTCATGATATATATTGTTAAAAAAATATATTCATTTCTAATTAACTTTCCGTAGGGTAAGTTATAGTAATCGCAAAAAAATCTAAAATGAAAATTAGTATATATCTTCACGTTTCAGAGGTTTTTGAATATTTTGGCATACCTTAGAAAAAATGGATATGTGTGTGTATTTGTGCGTGTGTTTATGTGTGTGCGGATACAAATTTTCGTCGACGATTTCGGGAACACGGATGAAGCGATTTGAATAATTCAAAAAACATTCGATTCGTATTGATAAGGAGACGTGCTGATTAGTTTTTGGCGATTTCGAAGATGCGAAAAACGGTAACTCAGTTTTTAAGAGAACGGAGCGCTCGATTTGAATAATTCATATTAATATTCTACTTGCATTAACAAGATGAAGAACTGATCAAATTTTAATGAAGGCAGGTCTAGCGGTTTCGGAGATCTAGTAAAAAAAGTAAAAAAAATGCCATCTGGCGGGCAAAAATGATCATTAGACATATGCACATCAAATTATCAGATATTTTATAGAGATTTTAATAATAAGGTATACATTTTGTTTACATTCCTATGGGTTCCGTACCAATGCTTATCCGTCAGACGGCAGCGCGGCGCTTACCCGCTTCGATATTTCGTCTCTATGCAGTTGAAGCAGTACGATTGCTTTGAAAAAAGTTCAGAATTTCCAAAATATTTCAAAATACATTTTTCTTCAAAAAGTCTTTTTTTCAAAAAAAAGTAAATTTTTGCCAAAAATTTATAGTTTCTCAAAAACCTAATTTTTAAGAGTAATTTTTGTTCAAAAATGTTAATCTTTAAAAAAAAAATTTTTTGTTACGGGAAGTTCCAGCAATTTGCCTTAAGGCACGATGTCATGCGACCCACTAGTTGTAGTTTTTTATTTCAGAAATTTCTTGTCAAAAATGTCGAAAGTCGACATACCTGTTCAATGTTTGTACAGCACTAGTTTAGAGCTCATAATTTCGCCGTGGCCTAATCATGATTTACGCGACTGTGAGAGCGCGTGCCCGTGTAGACATGTTACTATTTTATTATATTAACAATATATGTGTTTGTTTCAAAGCCGACGGCGCCGCCAAATAGATACGGATGACTTGTTTTTCCAGCGAAGAAATTTCATACGCTCCGTCTTGTCTTTTCACTATGACGCGCAAATTTTTAATAATTTACCTCCCGGGGTGAAGACGTTAGTGACGCCGCCGCCCGCGTTCGACGCCGGTAACCGGAGCTCGTGCCGGGTGTAGGTTGAGCCACGTGCAATTATTTGATACCGGTCCGGCCCGGATCGGGTCAGCCCTGTGATAATAAATGACGCCGTCGGATAGCTGATGTGTCGCGCTATGCAAATTCAATAAAAGTAACACAGAATACGACGGTATTCTTAGATAATATTACTTTGGCGTTGTAATATTCATGATGTTTTTGTTGAAGGACCTAAGCAGAACCCCATCCTTTTAGTTGTTGTTATTTGACTGAACCAAATTCTATCGTAGTCATATTTAGCGTAGGATAGGGCGGGGCACAAAGGTTCAATTAGACATTAACCCTTTTTGCATGATTGTTTCTATTTTAATAAAATAAATCAGGGTGATGTAATTAATGCTCTAGATCAAAGGCAAAATATTTAAAAAAAATCTAATGTAAATAGAAGTATGTATTTTGTAAAAAACAATATGATGGAAATTTACATCATCATGCATTGCCGCATATCTAGCTCAGAACTATATAAAATATATTGTTTACTCAATCTTCTATACTCTTTATAATAATTCAAAAAACAATCATTATTTTTATTTAAGCACAAATTGATACCACATTTACTGAATTGGCCCATTATAAGCAGACTCTTTTTACGTTCACCTCTTTTTTAAGCATTTTTGATAAACATTCCAAGAGTTTATAATAGCTCGATCAAATAGATAAAAAAATATGCAAATACCACTTTTTAGACCTCTTTGTTATATGATTTCTGCCCAAAAAGCTATCCATGAGATCTACTTCTCCCATATATATGATTATTGTCCGAACTTTGGCGATCAGTATGATCTTGTGCTAGGAATTTTGATTACTGATATGTAGAATAATATACAAGATCTTATACAAATCATAATCTGTTTCTTCAAAGAACAACACAAACAAAAACAATTACAAAAAAATATTGGCCGAAATTACAAGTGGAACTACTGCATAGTTATGTAAATTTCCATCACATAGTTTTGAGAACTTTATTCACAGTGTTTTGATATAAATTGTACATAAAACAATAAAAACATGAAAACAAATCCTTTTCTTACTCATTTTCACTTTTACTGTATTTTATATCTTCGTTTACTTCCTTATAACAACAACATCCTTTTTTCCAGTCACAACAAACGGCGAAATGACAAGTTCTGGTAATTAACAGTGACGTATGCTATTTTTTTTAAAAATTGAATTTTGTTGTACGCAATAGTTGCCTAAAATGTTTCCAGCAACTACAAATTTACAGTACAAGGGTTTTTAGTACTTTTTTTTCTTGACTAAATATTATGATTGAAATTTCCATCGCCATGCAAAGAAGGGTTGAGCAATTATATTGTGAAAACCAAACCAATTATATCACAACAAATAAAATATATCAAACAAACAACTATTTGACCGTGTTCAGTAGAACTCCCAGCTAATTCATCAGTGTAGAAATGTGTTTTATTTGCTGCTTTTCACTAATAGACGGGGTAAAATGGGACAGCCAGGGGACAAATAGGTCCAATGTTTCATTTTAATTTTATAGAGATTATACAAAATAATAGCTACAAGTTATAGAGAACACTGTATATAACTTTGATCTGGTATTTTGACAGAAATAATCATCGGCAGTGTTTGTATACCTATTTATTTAACTAACCTCTTGTAAAATTGCTTTTTACTTGCTAATCTACTTTTTTATTTACTATTTTTCATTGTTTGCCAGGATAAAGGCTCAAATGGTGTTTTTTTACTCATACCACATGTAATCTTTTACAGAAGTTATATAAAAAACTGTAAATTTTAACTTAAAATTAATAATACATCATATAAAAAATCAATTAATAAAATTAATATTACATCCTGTATAAAACAATTAAATGTCTTATGCTTCAAAACTATATTAGAGTCTCGTAAACTCAACAACAGTGCTCACCATGAAAAAAAAACTAACAACGAAAACAAATACTTTTGTTATAGATTTTTAAACATTGCGAATGCAAATTCGTAATAATCAAGGTGATGGCTGGTTATACATATTTTTACCTTTAATTATAATTATTATAATCTATTAAATTATTAACGTTTTTAACTTCCCGTAGGGTAAGTTATAGTAATCGTATAAAAATCGAAAATGAAGTTTTTTGCATATCTTCACGTTTAGAACTTTCTGAACATTTTGGCATACCTTAAAAAAAATGGATGCGTGTGTTTATGGGTGTATGTAGAATGTGTGGATAGATGAATTGGATATAAATAAAATAAGATAATTAAATAAAAACGAATGTGTCTGTCTATTTAACGAATAATTGTATATCACACTAGTGTTAATAACAAATTTAAAAGTGTCGTAATTTTTAAAAGGCCTCATTCAGACGTTATTAGCGTCTTTATTAGCGTTATATGTTAATAGCGTTTATATGTTATTGTAATAATTACATTTATTTTATACTTAAATGTTCATTAATAAAAATAAAGCAAAATAATCACTTATCGGCTGGCTTGTTCAATATTTACCGAAAACTTCACCACGTTCACAACTGTCAACTTTCCAACAGTTTTTGATTATTTTAAATTGGTTTGGGCCTCAAAAAATGAGGAAAAGATTTGGCTTATAATCAGCATTTATCTGCCGATTATAAAAAAAAATATCGTCCTATTATTGCGCAAAATTAATCAACGCGAGTTCATCAAATGCTTTTGAAATTTTTGAAATCGGTGCAGCTCAAATACACATATGCAGAGAATTTTAGCTCAAATACACACACACAAACTTTTTCCAAATTTTATGTCAAACGATTCATAATGTTCTGAATAGTGGAGATAACATAAAATTAGCAAATCGAACTTTTTGGAAAAATCATAAACTTTTGCTTTAGAGAAAACATGTAATAAGTTTATTATCTTTTATAATTGGCATAATTCATTATTACAAAATAATTGTTCGAATAAATAAATATTCAGTGCAAACATAATTTTCACAAAGTATATACAAATAAGCTTCCAATTATTTCATATATATAATAAGTGCGCTTGCATGCTTTTGTTTCTGACAATCATAATTATCTCGATTAACTGAAATCATTAGTTGTATGCCTTGTATCACGTTAATTCGTAAAACTAATTAATCGAGTAATTATAAGTGAGTGCTATTAACTTGCAAAACGCTATCTTCTCTGTTTTAAAATAATTTCTTGAAGCAGTTATGAAGTTTGTTAATAGGCGGTAATCATCAAATTAATTTTACAACTAAAAATTAATTTATTGTATGAATATTATAGTCTCAACTTACACATAAAGTTGAACTGTATAAAATAGTGTCTACAAACCTTTATCGTTATTTTTTTCCATTTATTTTTCCTTAAATAGAAATGCTATTCGGAATTTTTGATATTTTGAGAGCAACATTTTTTTAAATGAAAATAAAACATGCAATTGATTTTTGAATTTGTTTAAATTGTAAGGCGGAAAGTATACTTATAAAACGACTAACAAACTAGTTGAAAGTGGCATTTTGCTTTAAAGCAAGTTGCATGAAATGTGTGATCATTTTGACTTAATCAACCGAAAAGATATTTGGATATTTGTATAAAATGTTCAGCTGTTTATTTCAAAAATAAGGTTTTCGATTTTATTTAATTCTAAACGTTATGATTTCCAATTGATATCTCTCGACAGGGGCGTAACTACCGCCGTATCAGCCGTATCAAAAATACGGGGCTCCCGTGCCAGGGCCCCCCCAACGTCCGTAAGCAAATATTAATAAAAAAAAAATATTTCACAAAAAGCGAATTAATCGTGAAAAATTTGTTCAATCGAATTTAATGTCAGTAAAATGTAAATTTATTAGTTTAAGTGTTATTTTTCCCGGGCCATGGGGGCCGCAACCTGCCCAAATATTAATAGAATCTTACGAATTTTTATCTTATTTCATAAATTTTTATCTTATTTTGTTATTTCACAAAATAACAAATGTTGAATTAATCATGAAAACTTTCTTCCAACTAAATTTAATTTCGAATAAAACATGAGCGTGTAAAATGTAAAATATAAAAACTTTAGAGGGTTGCGATAGAGTAGAAAACTAGCATTTTATTAAGTCATTTCGCAAATAGATTGTGCAAATTGAAAAATCAAAATTAATTCAGCAGTTTGCTAAATGTCTCGAAAAATTAGCAACGGAATGGAGCGTAAACGACTGTTTTCAAAAACAAAAGGCAAAGTATAGCAACTCGTAATCTTGTTTCAAACTCAACATATTGCTGACAAAATTTAATAATTTTGCTTTCAATTTTCCAGGAGTAATTTTTGTATACAATTTACCCAGTTGCAAACGCAAATGCTGAAAGACGTTTCTCAAAAATAATAAAAAATTAGCTAATTAGTTGTAAGCTTTGCTTGTATTTATAGATATGTGTAAATAATCGAACCAATCAATAAGAATTCAGATTTATTCAAAAAAATTATGAAACTAGTTAAGAAAAAGAGGTCCGGGGGATATATTTCGAACAGTTCTTGATTTTTAAACGAGGGCGAAAATTTTAGCACTCTTTTCCTAATTTGAAGGAATCGGCTCGGCCTATCATTGTAAACAACATTTTCTGGTAAAAAATATAAAATTTTCCTACGGGAAGTTAAATACTTTGATGATACAGGAACAGCAATCAGATCATTATTATTCATAGAAGCAGAAACTTTATCAAAAACTATAGCCATCATAAGCTATAAATAATTTAATAAATGCGTATATTGAATTTGAATCGTCTGTAACGTTTGTTTTGAAAAAAAAAATATGAATATTGATAAGTAAAGATTTATAACAAATTTTTTTGAGAAAATTTTGCCCTACTTTAGGGGGCCCCCAAAAAATTTTTAATACGGGGTCCCGTCAATGCACGCTACGCCCCTGTCTCTCGATCACATTTAAATTATCAGTAATTATATTAACTATAGTGCACAGACTAGTGCACTGATAAGTTTCAGCTTATTATTCCAAATTTTAATTAATTTATATAATTTAATCAATTTTCATAGGACGATTTAGTGCATGAACTTTACCGCCATGTTAAATTAAACGTCGAAATATCTTTTTTTACACATTTTATGATTACGTACATATATCATGAACTTCATATTATTTAATGATTTAAACTAATGGTAAATTTTTTTACACAACTAGGGAAGTTTCATAGGCTCGTAGCGAAAGGGTTAAATTATGGTTTCTTTGCCATTTCTTCAATTTAGAACCTTGTTCTTTATCTAAATGCAAGCCTCAAGTTATTTTTATGTAATATTATTTTTATAATATCAAAAATTGGAGAAAATATATTTAGGCGATGAAACTGATGTACTATTTGTTAAATTTAATGACAGTGCTATTAATTTAGATAGATTTCAATTCAAATAATTTGCGGATGACTATATTTGATGACACTAATTTAATAGCGCTGATATAATACATAAAGCTGCGCGGCTTCATATAAACTTTTAATGCAAAATTTCATGTTTCGACATCAAAGCATTAAATATTATTAAATGACTCGGAAAGCCATAGTTTCCATAACGCATGTTATAGGGCGGAGTTGGCACGCAACCATTAAACACATCTGCTGTTTAAAGAAAGCTTACGGCCGATATGAAAACTTTACGAAAGCCCAAACAAAACAAACAAAAATAAACAAGGAGTTAATAGATGCCGCAAAAGTCAAATATAATAAACTCGACGATATGCGAAACAAGTCAATGCGGAAACAACATGGAGCAGGAGATTGCTCACTTCAATTTCAGTTATATATTTATATGTGAAGTGTATTTCGGTCGTCCTGGAACCAGATGTGTTAGTTATATTAGGGCTTGAAGATCCGCGGTTAAAAAGGTTCACCACCGATATCTGAAACACCAGTATAGTTACGACTTTCTTAACAACAATATTTGAAAATAGAGGGAAAAAGATGACTAACCAGCCATCTCCTTGAATTTTAATACGTCGCTATCTGGAAGTAAACAAAAATGTTTGAAATTTTATATCAAAAGTATTTTCCTTCGTTATTATTTGTTTTGAATGTTAGCACTGGTGCTTAGGTTATGAGACCTTAATATAATTTTTAAGTATACGTTACTTAATTATTCTATAAGATGTATAGAGTCTCAAGCTATAATTAACAGTTTTTTGGTGGGGTAACAAGGACCAACAGAAACTTCCGGTCGGTCGAAAACACTTAAACAAAGCCTCGGATGAAATTAATAATTCGGGTAAGCCCACTGGCTTACTCACACTGACTGCATCCGGAGGTCATATGTGCCGTTATCCACAATGCGGCAAATCTTTCCAAACTACTTAGTTTATAAGACCTTAATATAATTTTTAAGTATACGTTATCTAATTATTCTATAAGATGTAGAGAGTCTTAAATTATATTCAACAGTTATAACAAATTATAACCAACAGGAACTTTACATTGGCAATGATGTAAAATATATAAAATAGCAAATTAATAAGTAAATTGAGTTAAACAGACTATTTTGTAAAAGATAAATTAAATAAATGATGAATATTTCTGACGAAATACCTGATCAAAGGTATTTACAGTATTATCTCTGTGAAAAACGCACCCATGAAATTTATATTTTGCATTGGTTGAATAATGTAGCTATTATTTGTAAAATCCTTTTATAACTAAAATAAGTCATTGCACCATGCCTATTGGGGTAAAAAGGACCAGGTTACAAATTTTTGAAAGACAACAAAAATGTTCTACAATAATCAATTAGCTGAGAGTTTTTACTGAACAAAGACAAGAAGATTAAAGATGAACGCTCCGGTCATCCCAGCATTTCAACCCTCGATGAAAATGTAAAAAAAAGTAGAAAAAAATTGAAAGGAATGATAACTGAATCGCAATTGGAGAAGTTGCTGATGAAATTGGCGTATCAATTGGCTTATGTCATAACATTTTTTCACATGTTTTGGGCATGGAACAAGTGGCAGCAAAAGTTATCCCAAAATTGCTCATGCACTTGCTCACTTGTTCCTAAAGTTGAGGAGATCCATGAAAGGATGATGTTTTTCTTTCATTGGTTACAAATTTATGAATAACTTTTATCTTCACAAGTAAATACACACACACACACACACACACACACACATATATATATATATATATATATATATATATATATATATATATCTGTTTAATTTGAGTTAAAAAGTCGGGCGTTACATCAATGAAAATAGTATGAAAGTTTTTAAAAATTTATTTATTCAAAATCCATGAGTTTCAGCTAGCATCTTAGCCTTCATTCAGTGGTAATCAATTTTGAATTTTGTATCCTAATATAACATATGAAACCATTATTAATCCATGGTATGAGTATGTGCATATTGATAATATATATATTTTTAACACCACAGATGGTAAAACACACAAATAATCATGATAACTTAACAAGTTGTCGAAACTATGTATTTACTGTTCATAGTTTAAGATAGAAATTTTATTTATACGATTTCTCTATCTTAAACTCCGAACAGTAAATAACTCTCATACTATTTTTATTAATGTAACGCCCGACTTATTAACTCAAATTAAACATATTATATCAACATTAAATTTAAGACTATTCAATATATATATATATATATATATATATATATATATATATATATATATATATATATGATTGATTTCTTGGAGGGCGTAACATCAAGTAAATAATAAGACGTAAAATTCTACGTCATCGTCAGTGGTTTTGAATTTCTTAGATTATCACTAACACATATTAATATAACTTGTAAAAATTAATAATTAGAGACAAGCACTAAATGTCAGTACTTTCTTTTTTATAAAAAGAATAAAAGATAAAAAGTAATTAATAAATAAAATATTATACATAAATACACGTGTAATTGATTAATGATAATTGATTATTCTGTTTGGCACTGGCCTCGGTTATATTATTATGTGTTAGTGATAATGTAAGAAATTCAAGTAAGTAATGTTTTATGCAATTTTTAATTTAAGGCTTAGATATAATTAGTCTGTCTCTTTAGTTAAACATTTTCTTTTTACTATTGCTTATGTATATTCAATTTGTAACGTTACTTTCTGTTTTTTTTTTTCTTTTTTTAAATTGTAGAACCACTGACGATGACGTAGAATTTTACGTCGAAACGTATGGAAAAATAAAGATGTTTTAAAAAAATCTCTACTTTACTTATTTTTTACTTGATGTTACGCCCTCCAAGAAATCAATCATACATTTCAACATCAAATTTATATATATATATATATATATATATATATATATATATATATATATATAATTGATTATATAATATTTATAAAGCGCCAGCAATTAGAAACTTAACAAAATACGAGGACAAATTAATAATCACATCTATAATTAAAAGCTATTAGCTATCATCTTTATCATTATTGTCATGAAAACTAGTGCTAGCAAAATTTAGACATAGACATTAGACAAATTACTCTTTTCATTTATATAGCTATTATACATCTGTATCAAATATCGAGTAGGTACAGGTAAAAAGTATTTATTTAAAAAAATATCAAAGTTAAATTTTTGGATGATTTTAATTTACATAAAACCTATCAAATGTTTTATTAGGTACAAAAAAGTATAAAGTTGAATAGCTGGAACTTCCCGTAAAGTAAATCAACATAAAATGAGATAAAAATAATCAATTATCAACCAAAATTTATCAATGAATAATAACAATTGTTGTTTTAAATACATTAAAATATTTATTATAAATACCTACTGTAAATTTTATTTTATGAATCTGCAAAAATATATGAGCTTATATTTGGGCGACGACCTTTATCTATGTTTATCTATAAAAATAGATAAAATAAACAAAATCAAATCATTTCTTCACACCGTCGACTGAAGCAATATGGCTTTCGAATTATTCTGATCGGATACGCTGTCTTCTTAAAACCTGCTATTTCGTGCTTGGTTCGTATCTGCTCCAAAACCGCTGAACCTGTCTGGGCGAGAATGTAATATATTATACACGACACAACATGTTTTTTCAATCAGTCAAATCGGTTGATCCGTGCTCCCGATATAATGGACGAAATATTGTACCCTAAAATACGCACACACACATACATATATACATCAATTTTTTTTAAGATATGCGAAAATGCTCAGAAACTTTCGTAACGTAAAGATATGCAAAAATTTTCATACGGAAAGTTAAGAAAAAAAAAATAGAAGAATGCGAGTGTCTAAATTAACACTTTCGACTCGGGAGTCGGACTGCCAGTCGGTACGCTGCGCTCGGAATATTATAGTGCTATACTTATCTCTCAACTCGGAATTTTTTTTTGTATCGGATTTTTTCAAAATGTGGTTATATTGCTTTTAAATATAGTTATTATGATAATAAAATAGAAAATTTTGAAAATTAAAAAAAATTGCACTCAAAACCATGCTATATTGTTTAAAAAATTCTTCACAGATCTTTATTAGAATTATGGGGATCATGAGCTAATAAATTAATTTTGTTATATATTTATTTATGAAATTAATAAATCAATCAATAAATGAATGTAATAGTAAATTAATTTTTAAAAAATATAAAAAAATTAAATGTAAGTTTAGTTTGCGACGAGTCGTCGCCGACACGATTTGCCGCCGGAGCGGCGGCATCCGAGCTTAACGGTAAAACATATCATGCCGCCGGAGCGGCGGCATCCGAGCACAACGGTAAAATGACTATGCCGCCGGAGCGGCGGCATCCGAGTCGAAAGGGTTAAATAAAATTTACATAATACAAATAAATTATTAATATAATTAAATAAAGTTTTGGTTTAATTTGGAGTTTTTGGACTATTACATTTTATTTGTTGCTTAATTTTAGAATATCGTTTTATAAACCTGATAAGTGATCCTCGTAAGTATTGAAAATAATTTTTAATTAATATTGAATTGTATGTACCGCGCTTGGTGTATCGAATTTTTTATTCCACTATTTATTATTTGCAGCTTTTGATAATCTGGGGTATTATTTTATCATTGACGTAGGTCGAAGTGTTTTACAATTTCGACCAAATTATTTGATGTTTTGTGCACACACATCACTAATATTTACTAACATGCCATAGCAAGCATCAAACACATTAATTAAGATTATATTCATTGGAGTCGATTTAATATTCCACTTGAGCGTCCATATCGTTGCAACTCTAAATTAAAACGAGTTAAATATAAACACTACATAATTCTCTGGCGAATTTGTAATTTGTAATTTGTATCGCCTGCGACGCAAGTGTAATGAAATATACATACGGGATAAAAATATTTTTAATTAATTCGTACCTTTTTAATGGGACTTTATTAGTTTTGATACGACTTCAAACATGCAAGTGGAGGTCGGGAATGGTTGAACAACATAGGCTTTTAATTTACTATAAAATATATCATTTTAACAACACACGTTTTTAATTTTAATTCACTATATAATACGCCATTAACAAGAGGTGAAAAAAAATTGCGTGCTATAATACATTTATTAAAATGGGACATTTTTGTAGGAAACATACGTAGGTTCTGAAATGTTATATCAAATTTATTACATAATACATTTATTTTACATTAATATAAATTATTAAATATCTTTGAATTTTTTTTTCGTTTTGATTTATATCATCAAATTAACTTATGATGAGTATATCATGTTGAATATATTGAAAACTATAGTGAAATTCAAATCAATCAAAAAAAATCTCTTCAAAATAAGATACCCAGACCAGAAGCAGCAGAAAAATGCGTCACTGGACGTTATTTTTTTATTTTGATGTACTTATATTTATATCTGTATTTATATTTAAACGATTGTTATTTTTATTTAATGAAAGATTGATTGACTAATGTATGATCAATCAAATATAAAATCACCCTAATAACATATTAATTATATTCTCAATTAATTAATAGGCTAGAATATATTTTTGATAATAAGATTAAAATTAAACTGAAAAATAACTTATTTAAAATAAATAATTTAGGTACATTACGTAAAACTTATTAATTAGAATCGGGTTAATGTTTTAAAACGTTTTTTAGGTATAAAAGAAATTTTAAAATAATAAATATATAATAATATAATATATATTATATAATTATATAATATATAATAATTATATAATATATAATATAATAAATATTATCTCGATATATAACCAACCTAAATCAATAAAAATTAAGGTGCAGCTATTTACATAAAATTTGCAATTGTCTATTTGGAAAATAAAATTTTACCTCTCACTAAAAATACTAATTAATACTATTACTAATTGATACCTTTCAAAGAGACTTATAATATTTGTAGTTTCATTAATTTTAGTGCACAAATACGAACTTGTATGTCCTAAAAGCGCAGCCCATTATTCACAATGTTAATAATTCCTATAATTTAATTATTTTTTATAGACTCCTACATATTTTTGTATGTTCGTTTAATGCAAGAAATCGCCGCCTTCAATTTTATTAAGAACATAAAATAATTTTTTCAAGCATAAGATCATGAAGAACTTTCATTTCAATATCTAATTAACACGATTCGCAAAAGAAGTTTTTTGCACGGTTTTTCAATTTTCAAAATTAGTTCAGAATCTTTTCCGAGAATGTAGACAAAAAATTGTGCACGTTTCAACTAATTCCAAAAAAGGGAATTAAATCAAAGTTCTGCCTTATCTATTGTCATCAAATGGCTTTCACCAAATCATCATATTTCTAAATCGCTTCAGCCGTTGTTGACAAAATTTTGACAAATGTCAAACTTTGACTCATTACGTCACCAAAGCGACTTCTTAAAATATTATGCGAAACATACATAAATTTGTATAATACAACATTTTGTAGGCTATAGGGGGAAGACCCCGAGTGGCGGACACCTAAGGTTATAAGAAAATCAAAAAATATTTTACGATATGTATATTAAATTGACTTATGTTAGATATCAATGGTAGAAATCAAACTAAAGTGACAAGCACAAAACCTTTGCTAAAAAATAATTAATACTATCAATCAAACTTCGGTAACAAAAATATGGACATTTCAAATTAACCTGAATTGAACACATATGTAGCCATCTCCACACTCTGGAATGCCTGCACATATGTGTTTGACGAATATTCTTAGATATAGCAAAAAAAATCACTATTTATCCACCATTTTGGCTGGGCCACACCGATGCTCTCAGCTAGAGCATTCATCATAAGCTTTTAATTCTTTGACTAGGAAAAACAAAAAATGGGGGTACAGAAAGAAACAATTAAATAAATATTTTGCTGAAAAATTAATCTTGATTCCAGGATGAATAAATATTATAGAACAGCCCACATGGGTTTAATTAGAGGTTATGTGAGAAAATGTGGTTTATAAATATTCTATATTTTATATAATATATTTGAGTGACGCGACAGATGGCGCACGAATTTACTTAATGTCACATGTAAGAAATATATGAAACTCATTATATATAAAAATTATTGTGCGCTCTATCTAAATGTTACATGTTAAATGTAATCATACAGAACAAAATAAAATAATTAGAATAAATTACGTCAATTCTCGCAAGAAATATCAATATGTTTACTGTCCGGAGCTAAGGGATCAACATTTTCGTTCATTTGGTGGTACTTACTAAAATTGCTTAAAAGATCTAATAATATTCTACCATTTTACGGTTAACAATCAAGTACTACTTCTATCTTTGCATACCACTCAAATGTAAAAGCATTCATATACTAGAATTACATCCATTGATATTTCGGTGACGCCGTGATTTTGCGCCTAAAACAGCAAACGGTTGCTCCCGCCGTGACCGTGTGCGTCACAGTATTTTCACTTGTGTTTTGAAATAAAAAGATTTATACTCGCATAAATAATACGTGTTAAATAGAGTGTCCGGCGCTAGGTGCCGTCCTTCGTTACAGGACTTTCCCCTGATATTTTAGGTTTCAACAAAGTTTCATCAAAATCGTCAAACAACATTTTCAAATATTTATTACAACATTTTACCACGTGCCAACTAGTACGATTTCTATCTTCTATTTATCATACAGCTTTTAATTCTGATCATGAGTTTTGTGAAAAAGTTTATAAAAATGTTTGCACTTGCTAATTATAAAAAAACCGAATATAGAGTTTCATCAAAAATTCTAGATTAGATTAGATGAGCTTTTAAGTTTTTGATTAGTGTGTAGTCGTTTTGAAAAAGTCGTCAGAAGATGAATTTTTAGCTCACAAACAAACACATCATTTCTTTCAATTTTGGTGATAAACAATTCAGAATGACTTAAACCATCATTCAATAATCAAATTGTATTCTGTAGCGAAAACATGAATTCTCTTTTGGGAATTTAAAAATAGAGGATCTAAGAGGAAAAACAATGGTACTATATAGAAACTGTTTTCCATCACTTTTGAGGATTTAGTAGTGTCAGGCGATACGAACTAAATACAATTTAGCTCCATTGAATGAAACAAAATGACTGATTAATTAATTTCTAAATCTGGAATATAATACACAGAGTACCAATCCAAGTCAGATCGCTTATTAATGTATAGATTTACTAGCGAGTAATTAAACTTGCTATTATCGAGCCCCGGTCTCCTCTATCGTCGTAATATTGAATTCTGAGATGGAGACAGAACAATAGATGCTGCAGAACTAGAGATAGATGTGATCTGTGTAACTTGAATCTCAATCGCAGAATCTTGTTATTGTTCTTATAAAACTCGATATATTTTGTTGTTTCGAGTATTTGTTTTGTGGATACATCCTATAAACAGTTTCTAATTCGAAACGTAGAATGTATCCGAAAATTAAAGTTGGCAAACGGATTTATACCGAAGAAGATCTGATAGTTCCACAACAAGATTCGTGTAATATAATGCTCAGTTTTATCAGAATAGTATTAAATCAAGTAAATATGTCAAGTAGGAAGTTCTCTTGTACTATGAAGATTAATGACAAGAATTTAGTGTGCCTATATAGACATCATTTTCTCTCCTACGTTTTTTATTGTCATAGTTGAACAATCAGAATACGTACTTGAAACGATATAAATGGTATGGATCGACTCCAACTTAAATCAATGAATCAACATGTAAGTGGTATTTTGCCTTAAGTTGAAAAATAAAAATATAAAATAATCGATCTAATCACTAAGAAGTGATGATTAGCTTTTTAGGTAAAATTTTTAACTATTGATTTAGATATATAAAGAACAACTTTAAGTGGATAATTAAATATTTGCAGAAATAACTATATTGAACATTTTGTTGCTTTTATAGAACTGCTAAATCATGACGTCAAGTGCCAAAACGAATGAATAAATAATTGTTAACATTTACTTCATTTTATAATCAAGAATTGGTGAAATTTAAATTGAATTTAAATGCCTGCTATACATATAATTATTATTATTTAATCTAGAAATCATATTTAATTAGTAATCATTTTTAAATTCCTGCAGGGTAAGTTATATTATATATTATATATTATCGTAATATATTATCGTACAAAAATAGAAAAATAAAATTTGCATATCTTTACGTATTCGATTTCTACTTATGGGGAGATGTGTTGACTAGTTCTTGACAAAGGCAGGTCCAGCCGTTTTGTAGATATTAAGCAAAGAGTGCAGAAAATAGAAATTAAGTAAGTTTTTGAAAGAACAGACCATTCGATTTCAATCATACAAAAATCATTCAATTCGTAATGATGGGAAGTCGTGATTAGTTTTTGGCAAATACTGGTCCAGCAGTTTCAGAGATACTAAGCTAAAAATGTAAAAAAGACAGTTTTAAAAAAACAAAGCATTCGAATGATTCAAAAAACATTTTGCATGTGAAAAAATGTTTGCTTAGATTTTGAAATTTAATTTTTAGAAATATCGAAAATGATCAGGATTTTAATTTTAATTCTTATTAAAATTTTGAAGTTTGCTTAAATACTTGAAATAAATCATTTTACCTTTGCAATTCAGTTTATATAATTCTTACAATTAGAAATATGAGATAAGGTCCTTCATTCTTTCTACGCTTGGTCAAGTTTGGTTTACTTTTCTTCTGAACATATATAAATATCGTTCTTCAAA
Source organism: Ctenocephalides felis (assembly GCF_003426905.1). Classification (NCBI taxonomy): domain Eukaryota; kingdom Metazoa; phylum Arthropoda; class Insecta; order Siphonaptera; family Pulicidae; genus Ctenocephalides; species Ctenocephalides felis. The sequence goes on along the minus strand of NW_020538040.1, from coordinate 81,570,653 downwards.
TTTTAAGCTTTTATATTATGTTTATAAAATACGAATGATGAAAGTTACAGTATTTATAATAATTTGTAACATTTAATATGAGAAGTTTTAGCAATTTGTCTTAATGCACCATGCCATGCACCACTAGTTATATAGTATTTTATTTCACACTTCTATTTTTGGTTATTCTAGAACACGTGTTATTTTTTTTGTTTTACCTAGTTTGAGAAAGATCGAAAGTCGAACGTTATAATGTTTTTTTTTTTTTTAATAATTTTATTTGATCATCTGTCTACAGGAGATATAAAATCAATTGCATGGCTTAGAATTGAACAAAGAAAGAGAAAGGTATAATGTTTTTAAACATTTAAAATTCAAACTAAGTGTCAAAGTCAAATTATAAATTATTTTGTCAAGTTTTAACAAAATATTAATATATTACCATATAACTAAAGAATTCATTCTACAAGATATTAGAACTATAAGTATGCTGATTAACACTTAATGCAGAAAATTACTGTATAATTATTTTAAAGTAGACAAAGATAAAATATTCAATCCAGCATTTATAAAAAAATGGCTTTGCAGATAATGGTATTATAAGACGACTTTAATACTATTATTTAATTAGCATTCTTTGAAGACTTCCTTTAATCAATTTTATGTTAGTGTAGGTTGAGATAAATCAGTTTGTGAAAGTTATGATATTGGTGTAAATGTAAGTTAAATCAAAATGCGTTAAAGTTTACTAAACTGGATTTACATAATGAACCAGTCTGCAAAATGTTACTGCACTTATTGCTGTCGAGATCATCTCGGAGATTTCAGATTATTTTCGTTAAAAATATCCAGAAGATAATCAACATATAAATTAATAATTATTAGTTATGCATATCATTTTATTGTTTCATAAAATTTATAATTTAATAAATATTTTGAATCTGATCAAATTGCTTTGTACGTGTATATAATAAAATCAAAAAGAATCGAGATTTAGCTATTTACAATGTATTTTACTTAAAAAATGTTTTTTTCTCTAACATTTAATGAACGATATCTGCCTTATTGATATCTTTCAAGAAAACTTATAATTGTTGTGATTAAATTTGTCACATACATAGATGAGATGTTCAGTAATAAAATAAATTGAATTCAAAAATCCATTATCGAATCTTTTTTTTATATTTTTGTATTAAGACTTTTTTATATTAAATTTTCACGAGTGCGGTTTGGTTCGCAATTTTTGTCAAAAAGTTGATGGAAAATTTTGCACTTCTCTGCTAGTTAAAAAAGAAACATTTCGTCTAATCGTTGCACAAAACTAATCAACGCAAATCTTTTTCGATATTTCATCAAATATCGTTTCATCAAATAGATATTAAATATACACAAATGTACATACACACATACTTTTAACAATTTTGTTGGCAACAATTTGGATTTGGAAAACAAACTATTTCTTGTATTGCTCAAACATCACTAAAACAAATATTTAACTAGTTGAAAGTGGCATTTAGCTTTGGGGCTAGTTGCATAAACTTCCCGAAATGTTTAATAATTGACTTGATCAACCAAATTTGAGATTTCGATATTTAGATAAAATTTTCAGGTATTTTATTAGAAAATAAAGTTATTGTTATCAATTGAATCTAAATATTGCTATTTCCAATTGATATCTCTGACATATTTATAATATCTGTTTATATTCGCGAAAAACTAATAAACGCTAGTCTTCATCAAGATGCATCGAAAGGCTTTTAAATTTTTGAAATCGGTGCAACCGTTTTTGAGAAAACGTCAATTTACGGTGAAAACACACACACTCATACATTTTCGAAATTTGGTCTCATTCGATTCAGAATGGCTTGAAATGTCGAGAAAACATATTAGCGTATCGGATTTTTGTATGAAAACATAAACTTCTCCTTCGGGAAGTTAATGAATACAACTATTGAATTTATATGAAAATAATACAATATTGAAATTTGAGCTAATTTGTTTATTTCTTCATTTAATTAATGCTAATCGGCTTTATATTATTAATTTTATTCAGTAAATTGTATTGTAATTTAGAAATACCAAAATACATATTTGTAAGTAAATAACAAGCACAACACATGAACATATAATATTAAGTAAACTCATAAAATACACAGTAGTAAAATGTTCTAAAATATTCTAATAATTTAAATATTTTTGAATAATATTCTACAAATCAACAAATTATGAAAAAAATTAAATCTTTAGATAATTTTAAGATTATCATGTTAAATACGATTAAAACCATATATAAGGTTGCCAAAGTGCGGAATTTTGTTAGAAACTAGAAACATTTTTTTGTGGAACTAAATAACATTATTCTGTAATGTCGACGACGAGTAAATTTTTCGGCACGAATTTTTGTCTTACGATTAGCTAATTTTTGAACTAGGCGAGGCATATTCAAAATCTGAAGAAAATGAAGTTTGTATTAACACTATCCATAAGTTCTGCTATGTGTCGACAAAAAATACTTTATTAACTTCCCGTAGGGTAAGTTATTGTAATGGGCCGAAAATCGAAATTGAAAATTTTTACATTTCTCGACGTTTTGAAGGTTTCTGAACATTTTGGCATACCTCAAAAAAAAATGGATGTGTGTGTGTATGTGTGTATGTGTATGTATGTATGGATACAAATTTCCAGTCACATTTTCGGGCGCACGGATCAACCGATTTGAATGGTTCAAAAAACATTTGATTCTTATTGATAGGGAGATGTGCTGATTACTTTTTGGCAAAGGCAGGTCCATCAGTTACGGAGATAAAAAGCAAAGAGTGCAGAAAATAGAAATCGAGTTTTTGAGAGAACGAAGCATACGACTTGAATTATCTGAAAAGCATTCAATTAGTAATGATTGGGAGAAGTGTTTATTAGTTTTTGGCAGGGGCAGGCCCAGCCATTTCAAATATACGGAGCTAAATGTGTAAAAATGGCAGTTTTGAGAGAACTAAGCGTCCGATTTAAATGATTCAAAAAACTTTCTGCTTGTCTTAATATTTGTTCAAATTTTATGTCCAAAATTTTGGTAAAAATTTTTTGTTTCAACTTTTTTTTTCTTTTTTTTTTCAATTTTTTTTTTGTATATCAAAAATTATTCAGATTTTATTTTTAATTCTAACTATAGTTTTAATATACTTTAAACCATAGGCTCCCAAACTTGTTTGTGCCGTGAAACCCTTGCGATATTTTTCGTTTTGTCATGGACCCCCTATATTATGGTTTATCCGGGACAGTTCCGGGTTTTTTCAAAGTCAATATTTGTCCCGGATTTTTGAAAAGTATAGGCTTAAATCTTAATTAAAATTTCCCTAATTATAATTTGTTTTTTCCTAATTAAAATTAAATTACAACTACTTATCAAATTAATTATGTGAAATAGTGTGTTTTTTATCTCTTGTAAAACGTTATGGATGAGAAAATTGCTGAATTCAAAATTCCAAAGGCGAATTCAATTTCATAAAATTTAAAAAAAGAAAACAAACAAGCCAATAGTAATTTTTTCAAGTTATATAATCGAGTTAGAAATCTTACTAATAGTCCGCAATTGAAATTTGAACAAATACAATATATTTTTATACAAACTGTTTTTATTGTATATTTGAATGGTATCTTTTTACTACGTAACATATATTTATTATTTGTGATACTATTAACAGATTGTCCTATGCTCAACTTAATATATCGAGAAACAAAATGAATTTAAAATGGACTTCGCTAAGATAAATATATTAATGAGTGTAGTTTCAAAATTTAAGTAATGAATAGCGGCTTTATATTTATTTTTAATACATCATCGAATTAATCATATAATATTTTAGAAAATACGTTTTTATTAACGCGCATATTCCATTAATACACATCATGACCCTATGTTTAATATTTTCCGAGATATAGGCGTTTAACTGTTTCAAACTTGAAAATTTGAAATTGTTTTTGGGGTATATCTTGCGAACGGTAAGAGGCATTTCAAAAAATTTCATACCAGGTTTAAAATCTCTTGATTCAGAATATTTCACCTGAAAACATCAATATTCTATGATGAGTCTTTCAAAAGTTATAATTGCTTAAACATTTCATGAGTAAAAATGCCCAAAAAATGGATGAAAAATTAGTTAGTTTTTTTAATTTTTCACAGACTTCCTGGGCACGTAGAAGCTTCAATTAAACGTCAGGCAAATTGTCTTGTGGGCTAGAATAACATGAAAAAAACTGCATTTTAATATTCTCAACGGTTGCCGAATAAAGAAGAAAAAACTGAAATATAGCAGGGTCACGTATTGTATTCCAATTTTGGATGAAAATTTTTTGTTTCCGATTTTGATGATTTTCACAACGTACATACCTTATAACATAAGGAAAATGCTATTAAAAAATTTCAATCGCACTTCAAATAGTTTTCCGAGAAAAACGCATTTTTAATATGTGAAAAGGAGCGATTGTTTTTTAGCGAATATCTCGGGAACGGTTAAATCTATCATAAAAATATTTGCACCTGCAGATACATATTTTAAATGCGCATATTTCACTAATATACATCATGACCCTATGTTTAATATTTTCCGAGATATAGGCGGTTTAACTGTTTCAAACTTGAAAATTTGAAACAGTTTTTGGGCTATATCTCGCGAACGGTAAGAGGTATTTCAAAAAATTTCATACTAGGTTAAAAATCTCTTGATTTAAAATATTTCACCTGAAAACATCAATATTCTATGATGAGTCTTTCAAAAGTTATAATTGCTTAAAGATTTCATGCGTAAAAATGCCCAAAAAATGGATGAAAAATTAGTTAGTTTTTTTAATTTTCACAGACTTCCCGGGCACGTAGAAGCTTCAATTAAACGTCAGGTGAATTGTCTGTGGGCTAGAATAATAACATGAAAAAAACTGCATTTTAATATTCTCAACGGTTGCCGAATAAAGAAGAAAAAACTGAAATTATAGCATGACCCTAGGGTCACGTATTGTATTCCGATTTTGGATGAAATTTTTTTGTTTCCGATTTTGATGATTTTCACAATGTTGATACCTTATAAATAAGGAAAATGTTATTAAAAAATTTTGATCGCACTTCAAATAGTTTTCGAGAAAAACGCATTTTAATATGCGAAAAGGAGCGATTGGTTTTTAGCGAATATCTCGGGAACGGTTAAATCTATCATAAAAACTAGCTGTAAGTGGAATTCTGTCTTGATGGCAATTATGGCATCGTGCCTTAAGGCAAATGCTGGAACTTCCCGCACCGTAACGAAATGTTTGAGGAATACTGAATGTTTCAAATAGATTATTATAAATATTGTAACATTGTGTTTATTTATAAGAAATTCATAAACCAAATTGCAGAGTTGAAATTATTTCTAAAGTATATTAGAACTATAGTCAGAATTAAAAATAAAATCTGAAATATTTTTCGATATACAAAACACTAAAAAAAAAAAAAAAAAAAAAAAAAAAAAATGGAACAAAATTTTTTTTTTTCAAAATCAATTACTTTGTTAAGACAGCAGAAAGTTTTTTGAATCATTTAAATCGGACGCTTAGTCTCTCAAAAACTGCCATTTTTTACATATTTAGCTCCGTATCTTCGAAATGGCTGGGCCTGCCTTTGCCAAAAACTACTAAACACTTCTCCCAATCATTACTAATTGAATGTTTTTTAGATCATTCAAATCGGATACTCCGTTCGCTCAAAAATTCGATTTCTATTTCTGCACTCTTTGCTCCGTATCTCCGAAACGGCTGCTGGACCTGCCTTTGCCAAAAACTAATCAGTCTTTTCCCAATCAATAGGAATCGAATGTTTTTTGAACCATTAAAATCGGTTGATCCGTGCGCCCTGAAACGGACTGGAAAATTTGTATCCATACATACATACACACACACACACCACACACACACACACACACACACACATCCATTTTTTCTGAGGTATGCCAAAACGTTCAGAAACCTTCAAAACGTCGAGAAATGTAAAAATTTTCAATTCCGATTTTCGGCCCATTACAATAACTTACCCTACGGGAAGTTAATATTTACACCTGCAGATACATATTTTAAATGCGCATATTTCATTCATATACATCATGATCCTATGTTGAACATTTTCCGAGATATAGGCGATTAACTGTTTCAAACTTGTAAATTTGAAACGGTTTTTGGGATATATCTTGCGAACGGTAAGAGGTATCTTAAAATTCTTATACTGGATTAAAGATCTTTTGATTTAGAATATTTCACCTGGAAAGATCAATATCCTACGATTAAATTGTTCAAAAGTTATAAGCGCTTAAAGATTTCACGAGTAAAATGCCCAAAAAATGGACGAAAAATTTGTTAGTTTTTTTAAATTTTCACAGACTTCCGGGCACGTAGAAGTTTCAATTAAACGTCAAGGGGAATTTTTCTTGTGGGCTAGAATAACGTGAAAAAAACTGCATTTTTTCTTACGCTTAAAGATTTCACGAGTAAAAATGCCCAAAAAATGGACGAAAATTTTTTTAGTTTTTTTAATTTTCACAGACTTCCCGGGCACGTAGAAGCTTCATTAAACGTCAGGTGAATTGTCTTGTGGGCTAGAATAACGTGAAAAAAACTGCATTTTAATATTCTCAACGGTGTTGCCGAATAAATAAGAAAAAAAACTAAAATTTAGCATTGATGCTAGGGTTACGTTGTATTCCGATTTTGGATGAAAATGTTTTGTTTCCGATTTTGATGATTTTACAACGTTGATACCTTATGAATAAGGAAAATGCTTTAAAAAATTTCGATCGCACTTCAAATAGTTTTCGAGAAAAACGCATTTTAATATGTGAAAAGGAGCGAATGGTTTTTAGCGAATATCTCGAGAACGGTTGGAGCTATCATAAAATTTGCACCTGCACATACATATTTTGAATGCGTATATTTAATTCATATACTCATGATCCTATGTTGAATATTTTCCGAGATATAGGCGATTAACTGTTTCAAAACTTGTAAATTTGAAACGGTTTTTTGGAATATATCTCGCGAACGGTAAGAGGTATCTTAAAAATTCTTATACTGGATTAAGATCTTTTGATTTAGAATATTTCACCTGGGAAGATCAATATTCTACGATGAATCGTTCAAAAGTTATAAGCGCTTAAAGATTTCACGAGTAAAAATGCCCAAAAAATGGACGAAAAATTTGTTAGTTTTTTTAATTTTCACAGACTTCCCGGGCACGTAGAAGCTTCAATTAAACGTCAGGTGAATTGTCTTGTGGGCTAGAATAACGCGAAAAAAACTACATTTTAATATTCTCAAGCGCTAAAGATTTCACGAGTAAAAATGCCAAAAAATGGACGAAAAATTTGTTAGTTTTTTAAATTTTCACAGACTCTCCGGGCACGTAGAAGCTTCAATTAAACGTCAGGTGAATTGTCTTGGGCTAGAATAACGTGAAAAAAACTGCATTTAATATTCTCAACAGTTGCCGAATGAATAAGAAAAAAATAATAATCACTTGCCTCATCATCACGAATTTAATGCTTTTTGAATCATTCGAATCGGATGCTCCGTTCTCTCAAAAACTCGATTCTATTTTCTGCACTTTTTGTTCCGAATCTCCGTAACAGCTGGACCAACAGCATATATATATATATATATATATATATATATATATTTTTTTCAAGTATGCCAAAATGTTCAGAAAACTTCTGAAACGTAAAGAATGCAAAAAAAAATTTGCAAGAGATTTTTATATGATTACATTAACTTTTATCCTACGGGAAGTTAAAAATTAGTAAAAAATAACTAAATAGCTCGAATTAAAATATGGCAAAATTCATAAGATATAAGAATATACATAAGATTTTTAAAATATCTTGAATTAAGAAAAGTTAAGATAAAATTAAAAATAAAGTATTTTTTTTTTAAATTTCAGGTGGACGAATTCTAGGGTACAACTAGATGAGATAAGATAACATAAAATAAGGTAAGATGTCATACTGTTTTTTCTAGAATAAAAGTAGTGTAAGTTACGCCCCAATTACATTAGATATGCGCTAAAAAAATCGTCAAAATAGATCAAGACGTTTTGCAGATTAGCCCAAAACTACGGACAAACAAAAATTGGGAAAAACGTTATATCGTCTTTATATTCAAATACGTATATTAAAAAAAACAGCTATTTTAATTATACTTGTAGGTACTTAACGTTCGATATAAATGTTCCGAATACATCAGCAAATACAGCACAGACAAGGCATGTACCACAAGTCTTGTTAAAGACAAAAAATAGCATTTTCTTCCCTCGATATCAAAAATTGAACCACCAGATAAGCATTTAGCCCCAAACATATTATCAAAACCGTCATTTGTAACAGCAGCAACGGATTTAAGGCTTCATTTAAGATTTTCAAAGACTTCAGTAGGCCTCCATAATATTTTCTCATCTTGCAAATAATTTTTAGCAACATTTTTGGGTCTTGGAAAAACAATTGCGGATTCAGTTTTGATGGAGTCACATTGATCGCAGAAGTCGAACGTGTTAAAGGACTTCTATTCTTGCATTTAGTGATTTTATGGTAACTTGTTAAGTTGGTTTTGAAGTGCGAATGTGTTATATGTGATGTTTCATCTGCTTCTTTAAATTGATTGAAATTGGTATATTTTGCAGATTCATTTTGGTTATTTATCACTGGAGCTTCTAAAATATCTTCATTTATAGATCCTATATCCGAGTCTATTATCGATATGGAAGTAATTATTTCTTTAAGTCTTTTTTGACTACATTATCTAATTGTTCCTAATTTTGCATTAGGCGTTTCTCTTAAGCCAGTCTTATGTCTATATTTTTATGTGATAAACCAATTTGATTCCCAGACTTTGGTAACTTCTTGGATGCTTACTTTTCGAATTAATTTCTTGCTGGAAACTATTTGATGTACGATTATAATTTACTAGAAACCCATCACTTTTTATATTCTCTGAGTATTTATAATTTCGTTCAAAATCAGTTCCTAGTTGGCATCTACTCTCATCCATCAATTTTCCCTCAGATTTCAAACTTTTTTCCTCCATGGCATCTTTTTTAAAAATAATTAATTAGCTGCCATGCGCTTGCAGTTCTTCATAAATCCTTTCCATCATAGATGTTAGTAAAAGGCTGTTTTGCGAAAAAATTGCAAACAGAATACTATGACGACGATGTCGCTCAACGTTGATATCATTCCACATGTAAAATATACACACTATTATTCAACTAATAAGGGTACTATTCAATATTTGCGAGTGGAACAAGTTTATATAGAAATATCACCCAGGGAGACAATCGTTTGTCATTTAAAATGGTCATTTGAATAGAGACCGAAAATGTTTTGTTATTTGTAGTGAAACTTCAAAATGCGATTTTTATACAAGCTTGAGTCAATTAGTCACCCTAAGATAAATAATTATGATGGAGGGAGTATAAAAATGAATAATCGAGATTTGCCTGTAAACGTTCTGGATAGTCTACATAGGGTTAAAAATGTTCTTGATTGTCTAAAAATATTCTGTATAGTCTGAAAACACTGTAGATATTTTTTAGAATGGTGATTAGGTAGTCGAAAAATGTACTAATTATTCCGAAAATGTTCTAAATAGTCGAACGGTTGGAGCTATCATAAAATTTTTGCACCTGCAGATACATATTTAATTGCGCATATCTCATTCATATACATCATGATCCTATGTTGAATATTTTCCGAGATATAGGTTTAAACTGTTCCAAACTTGTAAATTTGAAACGGTTTTCGGGATATATCTCGCGAACGGAAAAGGTATCTTAAAATTCTTATACGGTTAAAGATCTTTTGATTTAGAATATTTCATCTGGAAACCTCAATATCCTACGATGAATCCTTCAAAAGTTATAAGCGCTTAAAGATTTCACGAGAAAAATGCCCAAAAAAATGCACGAAAAATTTGTTAGTTTTTTTTAAATTTTCACAGACTTCCGGGCACGTAGAAGCTTTCAATTAAACGTCGGTGATTGTCTTGTGGGCTAGAATAACGTGAAAAAAACTGCATTTTAATATTCTCAACGGTTGCCGAATATAATAAGAAAAAACTAAAATTATAGCATGATGGTCACGTTTTGTATTCCGATTTTGGATGAAATTTTTTTGTTTCCGATTTTGATGATTTTCACAACGTTGATACCTTATGACATAAGGAAATGCTATTAAAAAATTTCGATTGCACTTCAAATAGTTTTCGAGAAAACGCATTTTTAATATGTGAAAAGGAGCGAAATGGATTTTAGCGAATATCTCGAGAACGGTTGGAGCTATCATTAAAATTTTTGCACCTGCAGATACATATTTAAATGCGCATTTCATTCATATACATCATGATCCTATGTTGAATATTTTCCGAGATATAGGCGTTTAACTGTTCCAAACTTGTAAAACTTGAAACGGTTTTCGGATATATATCGCGAACGGTAAGA
>NW_020538040.1:81537770-81559173 GCF_003426905.1 Ctenocephalides felis | reverse complement strand
TTAAAATATGTATCTGCAGGTGCAGAAATTTTATGATAGCTCCAACCGTTCTCGAGATATTCGCTAAAAACCATTCGCTCCTTTTCAATATTAAAATGCGTTTTTCTCGAAACTATTTGAAGTGCGATCGAAATTTTTAATAGCATTTTCTTTATGTCATAAGGTATCAACGTTGTGAAAATCATCAAAATCGGAAACAAAAAATTTTCATCCAAAATCGGAATACAAAACGTGACCCTCATCATGCTATAATTTTAGTTTTTTTTTTATTTATTCGGCAACCGTTGAGAATATCAAAATGCAGTTTTTTTCACGTTATTCTAGCCCACAAGACAATTCACCTGACGTTTAATTGAAGCTTCTACGTGCCCGGGAAGTCTGTGAAAATTTAAAAAAACTAACAAATTTTTCGTCCATTTTTTGGGCATTTTTACTCGTGAAATTTTTAAGCGCTTATAACTTTTGAACGATTCATCGTAATATTGAGGTTCCCAGATGAAATATTCTAAATCAAAAGATCTTTAACCCGTATAAGAATTTTTAAGATACCTCTTACCGTTCGCGAGATATATCCGAAAACCGTTTCAAATTTACAAGTTTGGAACAGTTAAACGCCTATATCTCGGAAAATATTCAACATAGGATCATGATGTATATGAATGAAATATGAGCATTTAAAATATGTATCTGCAGGTGCAAAAATTTTTATGATAGCTCCAACCGTTCTCGAGATATTCGCTAAAAACCATTCGCTCCTTTTCACATTAAAAATGCGTTTTTCTCGAAAACTATTTGAAGTGCGATCGAAAATTTTTAATAGCATTTTCTTTATGTCATAAGGTATCAACGTTGTGAAAATCATCAAAATCGGAAACAAAAAATTTTCATCCAAAATCGGAATACAAACGTGACCCTAGCATCATGCTATAATTTTAGTTTTTTCTTATTTATTCGGCAACCGTTGAGAATATTAAAATGCAGTTTTTTTCACGTTATTCTAGCCCACAAGACAATTCACCTGACGTTTAATTGAAGCTTCTACGTGCCCGGGAAGTCTGTGAAAATTAAAAAAAAACTAACAATTTTTTCGTCCATTTTTTGGGCATTTTTATTCGTGAAATATTTAAGCGCTTATAACTTTTGAACGATTCATCGTAGGATATTGAGGTTCGCAGATGAAATATTCTAAATCAAAAGATCTTTAACCCAGTATAAGAATTGTTAAGATACCTCTTACCGTTCGCGAGATATATCCCGAAAACCGTTTCAAATTTACAAGTTTGGAACAGTTAAACGCCTATATCTCGGAAAATATTCTATATAAATATTATCTCGGAAATATGAGCATTTAAAATATGTATCTGCAGGTGCAAAAATTTTTATGATAGCTCCAACCGTTCTCGAGATATTCGCTAAAAACCATTCGCTCCTTTTCACATATTAAAAATGCGTTTTTCTCGAAAACTATTTGAAGTGCGATCGAAATTTTTTAATAGCATTTTCTTTATGTCATAAGGTATCAACGTTGTGAAAATCATCAAAATCGGAAACAAAAGTTTTCATCCAAAATCGGAATACAAAACGTGACCCTAGCATCATGCTATAATTTTAGTTTTTTCTTATTTATTCGGCAACCGTTGAGAATATTAAAATGCAGTTTTTTTCACGTTATTCTAGCCCACAAGACAATTCACCTGACGTTTAATTGAAGCTTCTACGTGCCCGGAAGTCTGTGAAAATTTAAAAAAACTAACAAATTTTTCGTCCATTTTTTGGGCATTTTTACTCGTGAAATCTTTAAGCGCTTATAACTTTTGAACGATTCATCGTAGGATATTGAGGTTCCCAGATAAAATATTCTAAATCAAAAGATCTTCAACCCAGTATAAGAATTTTTAAGATACCTCTTACCGTTCGCGAGATATATCCCGAAAACCGTTTCAAATTTACAAGTTTGGAACAGTTAAACGCCTATATCTCGGAAAATATTCAACATAGGATCATGATGTATATGAATGAAATATGAGCATTTAAAATATGTATCTGCAGGTGCAAAAATTTTTATGATAGCTCCAACCGTTCTCGAGATATTCGCTAAAAACCATTCGCTCCTTTTCACATATTATAAATGCGTTTTTCTCGAAAACTATTTGAAGTGCGATCGAAATTTTTTAATAGCATTTTCTTTATGTCATAAGGTATCAACGTTGTGAAAATCATCAAAATCGGAAACAAAAAATTTTCATCCAAAATCGGAATACAAAACGTGACCCTAACATCATGCTATAATTTTAGTTTTTTCTTATTTATTCGGCAACCGTTGAGAATATTAAAATGCAGTTTTTTTCACGTTATTCTAGCCCACAAGGCAATTCACCTGACGTTTAATTGAAGCTTCTACGTGCCCGGGAAGTCTGTGAAAATTTAAAAAAACTAACAAATTTTTCGTCCATTTTTTGGGCATTTTTACTCGTGAAATCTTTAAGCGCTTATAACTTTTGAACGATTCATCGTAGGATATTGAGGTTTGCAGATGAAATATTCTAAATCAAAAGATCTTTAACCCAGTATAAGAATTGTTAAGATACCTCTTACCGTTCGCGAGATATATCCCAAAAACCGTTTCAAATTTACAAGTTTGGAACAGTTAAACGCCTATATCTCGGAAAATATTCAACATAGGATCATGATGTATATGAATGAAATATGAGCATTTAAAATATGTATCTGCAGGTGCAAAAATTTTTATGATAGCTCCAACCGTTCTCGAGATATTCGCTAAAAACCATTCGCTCCTTTTCACATATTAAAAATGCGTTTTTCTCGAAAACTATTTGAAGTGCGATCGAAATTTTTTAATAGCATTTTTTTTATGTCATAAGGTATCAACGTTGTGAAAATCATCAAAATCGGAAACAAAAAATTTTCATCCAAAATCGGAATACAAAACGTGACCCTAGCATCATGCTATAATTTTAGTTTTTTCTTATTTATTCGGCAACCGTTGAGATTATTAAAATGCAGTTTTTTTCACGTTATTCTAGCCCACAAGACAATTCACCTGACGCTTAATTGAAGCTTCTACGTGCCCGGGAAGTCTGTGAAAATTTAAAAAAACTAACAATTTTTTCGTCCATTTTTTGGGCATTTTTACTCGTGAAATCTTTAAGCGCTTATAACTTTTGAACGATTCATCGTAGGATATTGAGGTTCCCAGATGAAAAATTCTAAATCAAAAGATCTTCAACCCAGTATAAGAATTTTTAAGATACCTCTTACCGTTCGCGAGATATATCCCGAAAACTGTTTCAAATTTACAAGTTTGGAACAGTTAAACGCCTATATCTCGGAAAATATTCAACATAGGATCATGATGTATATGAATGAAATATGCGCATTTAGAATATGTATCTGCAGGTGCAAAAATTTTTATGATAGCTCCAACCGTTCTCGAGATATTCGCTAAAAACCATTCGCTCCTTTTCACATATTAAAAATGCGTTTTTCTCGAAAACTATTTGAAGTGCGATCGAAATTTTTTAATAGCATTTTCTTTATGTCATAAGGTATCAACGTTGTGAAAATCATCAAAATCGGAAACAAAAAATTTTCATCCAAAATCGGAATACAAAACGTGACCCTAGCATCATGCTATAATTTTAGTTTTTTCTTATTTATTCGGCAACCGTTGAGAATATTAAAATGCAGTTTTTTTCACGTTATTCTAGCCCACAAGACAATTCACCTGACGTTTAATTGAAGCTTCTACGTGCCCGGGAAGTCTGTGAAAATTTAAAAAAACTAACAAATTTTTCGTCCATTTTTTGGGCATTTTTACTCGTGAAATCTTTAAGCGCTTATAACTTTTGAACGATTCATCGTAGGATATTGAGGTTCCAGATGAAATATTCTAAATCAAAAGATCTTTAACCCAGTATAAGAATTTTTAAGATACCTCTTACCGTTCGCGAGATATATCCCGAAAACCGTTTCAAATTTACAAGTTTGGAACAGTTAAACGCCTATATCTCGGAAAATATTCAACATAGGATCATGATGTATATGAATGAAATATGCGCATTTAAAATATGTATCTGCAGGTGCAAAAATTTTTATGATAGCTCCAACCGTTCTCGAGATATTCGCTAAAAACCATTCGCTCCTTTTCACATATTAAAAATGCGTTTTTCTCGAAAACTATTTGAAGTGCGATCGAAATTTTTTAATAGCATTTTCCTTATGTCATAAGGTATCAACGTTGTGAAAATCATCAAAATCGGAAACAAAAAATTTTCATCCAAAATCGGAATACAAAACGTGACTAGCATCATGCTATAATTTTAGTTTTTTCTTATTTATTCGGCAACCGTTGAGAATATTAAAATGCAGTTTTTTTCACGTTATTCTAGCCCACAAGACAATTCACCTGACGTTTAATTGAAGCTTCTACGTGCCCGGGAAGTCTGTGAAAACTTAAAAAAACTAACAAATTTTTCGTCCATTTTTTGGGCATTTTTACTCGTGAAATCTTTAAGCGCTTATAACTTTTGAACGATTTATCGTAGGATATTGAGGTTCTCAGATGAAATATTCTAAATCAAAAGATCTTTAACCCAGTGTAAGAATTTTTAAGATACCTCTTACCGTTCGCGATATATATCCCGAAAACCGTTTCAAGTTTACAAGTTTGGAACAGTTAAACGCCTATATCTCGGAAAATATTCAACATAGGATCATGATGTATATGAATGAAATATGCGCATTTAAAATATGTATCTGCAGGTGCAAAAATTTTTATGATAGCTCCAACCGTTCTCGAGATATTCGCTAAAATCCATTCGCTCCTTTTCACATATTAAAAATGCGTTTTTCTCGAAAACTATTTGAAGTGCAATCGAAATTTTTTAATAGCATTTTCCTTATGTCATAAGGTATCAACGTTGTGAAAATCATCAAAATCGGAAACAAAAAAATTTCATCCAAAATCGGAATACAAAACGTGACCCATCATGCTATAATTTTAGTTTTTTCTTATTTATTCGGCAACCGTTGAGAATATTAAAATGCAGTTTTTTTCACGTTATTCTAGCCCACAAGACAATTCACCTGACGTTTAATTGAAGCTTCTACGTGCCCGGGAAGTCTGTGAAAATTTAAAAAAACTAACAAATTTTTCGTGCATTTTTTGGGCATTTTTACTCGTGAAATCTTTAAGCGCTTATAACTTTTGAAGGATTCATCGTAGGATATTGAGGTTTCCAGATGAAATATTCTAAATCAAAAGATCTTTAACCCAGTATAAGAATTTTTAAGATACCTTTTACCGTTCGCGAGATATATCCCGAAAA
This sequence comes from Ctenocephalides felis, assembly GCF_003426905.1. Lineage (NCBI taxonomy): Eukaryota > Metazoa > Arthropoda > Insecta > Siphonaptera > Pulicidae > Ctenocephalides > Ctenocephalides felis. Next base: position 81,553,825 of record NW_020538040.1, on the reverse strand, counting down.
CCGTTTCAAATTTACAAGTTTGGAACAGTTAAACGCCTATATCTCGGAAAATATTCAACATAGGATCATGATGTATATGAATGAGATATGCGCAATTAAAATATGTATCTGCAGGTGCAAAAAATTTTATGATAGCTCCAACCGTTCTGACTATTTAGAACATTTTCGGAATAATTAGTACATTTTTCGACTACCTAAATCACCATTCTAAAAATATCTACAGTGTTTTCAGACTATACAGAATATTTTTAGACAATCAAGAACATTTTTAACCCTATGTAGACTATCCAGAACGTTTACAGGCAAATCTCGATTATTCATTTTTATACTCCCTCCATCATAATTATTTATCTTAGGGTTGACTAATTGACTCAAGCTTGTATAAAATCGCATTTGAAGTTTCACTACAAATAACAAAACATTTTCGGTCTCTATTCAAATGACCATTTTAAATGACAAACGTGATTGTCTCCCTGGTGTGATATTTCTATATAAACTTGTTCCAACTCGCAAATATTGAATAGTACCCTTATTAGTTGAATAATAGTGTGTATATTTTACATGTGGAATGATATCAACGTTGAGCGACATCGTCGTCATAGTATTCTGTTTGCAATTTTCGCAAAACAGCCTTTTACTAACATCTATGATGGAAAGGATTTATGAAGAACTGCAAGCTGGCATGGAAGCTAAATTAATTATTTTTAAAAAAGATGCCATGGAGGAAAAAAGTTTGAAATCTGAGGGAAAATTGATGGATGAGAGTAGATGCCAACTAGGAACTGATGTTGAACGAAATTATAAATACTCAGAGAATATAAAAAGTGATGGGTTTCTAGTAAATTATAATCGTACATCAAATAGTTTCCAGCAAGAAATTAATTCGAAAAGTAGAGCATCCAAGAAGTTACCAAAGTCTGGGAATCAAATTGGTTTATCACATAAAAATATAGGACATAAGACTGGCTTAAGAGAAACGCCTAATGCAAAATTAGGAACAATTAGATAATGTAGTCAAAAAAGACTTAAAGAAATAATTACTTCCATATCGATAATAGACTCGGATATAGGATCTATAAATGAAGATATTTTAGAAGCTCCAGTGATAAATAACCAAAATGAATCTGCAAAATATACCAATTTCAATCAATTTAAAGAAGCAGATGAAACATCACATATAACACATTCGCACTTCAAAACCAACTTAACAAGTACCATAAAATCACTAAATGCAAGAATAAGAAGTCCTTTAACACGTTCGACTTCTGCGATCAATGTGACTCCATCAAAACTGAATCCGCAATTGTTTTTCCAAGACCCAAAAATGTTGCTAAAAATTATTTGCAAGATGAGAAAATATTATGGAGGCCTACTGAAGTCTTTGAAAATCTTAAATGAAGCCTTAAATCCGTTGCTGCTGTTACAAATGACGGTTTTGATAATATGTTTGGGGCTAAATGCTTATCTGGTGGTTCAATTTTTGATATCGAGGGAAGAAAATGCTATTTTTTGTCTTTAACAAGACTTGTGGTACATGCCTTGTCTGTGCTGTATTTGCTGATGTATTCGGAACATTTATATCGAACGTTAAGTACCTACAAGTATAATTAAAATAGCTGTTTTTTTTAATATACGTATTTGAATATAAAGACGATATAACGTTTTTCCCAATTTTTGTTTGTCCGTAGTTTTGGGCTAATCTGCAAAACGTCTTGATCTATTTTGACGATTTTTTTAGCGCATATCTAATGTAATTGGGCGTAACTTACACTACTTTTATTCTAGAAAAAACAGTATGACATCTTACCTTATTTTATGTTATCTTATCTCATCTAGTTGTACCCTAGAATTCGTCCACCTGAAATTAAAAAAAAAAATACTTTATTTTTGAATTTTATCTTAACTTTTCTTAATTCAAGATATTTTAAAAATCTTATGTATATTCTTATATCTTATGAATTTTGCCATATTTTAATTCGAGCTATTTAGTTATTTTTTACTAATTTTTAACTTCCCGTAGGATAAAAGTTAATGTAATCATATAAAAATCTCTTGCAAATTTTTTTTTGCATATCTTTACGTTTCAGAAGTTTCTGAACATTTTGGCATACTTGAAAAAAAAATATATATATATATATATATATATATATATATATATGCTGTTAGGTCCAGCTGTTACGGAGATTCGGAACAAAAAGTGCAGAAAATAGAATTCGAGTTTTTGAGAGAACGGAGCATCCGATTCGAATGATTCAAAAAGCATTAAATTCGTGATGATGAGGCAAAGTGATTATTAGTTTTTTCTTATTCATTCGGCAACTGTTGAGAATATTAAAATGCAGTTTTTTTCACGTTATTCTAGCCCACAAGACAATTCACCTGACGTTTAATTGAAGCTTCTACGTGCCCGGAGAGTCTGTGAAAATTTAAAAAAACTAACAAATTTTTCGTCCATTTTTTGGGCATTTTTACTCGTGAAATCTTTAAGCGCTTGAGAATATTAAAATGTAGTTTTTTTCGCGTTATTCTAGCCCACAAGACAATTCACCTGACGTTTAATTGAAGCTTCTACGTGCCCGGGAAGTCTGTGAAAATTTAAAAAAACTAACAAATTTTTCGTCCATTTTTTGGGCATTTTTACTCGTGAAATCTTTAAGCGCTTGAGAATATTAAAATGCAGTTTTTTTTGCGTTATTCTAGCCCACAAGACAATTCATCTGACGTTCAATTGAAGCTTCTACGTGCCCGGGAAGTCTGTGAAAATTTAAAAAAACTAACAAATTTTTCGTCCATTTTTTGGGCATTTTTACTCGTGAAATCTTTAAGCGCTTATAACTTTTGAACGATTCATCGTAGAATATTGATCTTCCCAGGTGAAATATTCTAAATCAAAAGATCTTAAATCCAGTATAAGAATTTTTAAGATACCTCTTACCGTTCGCGAGATATATTCCAAAAACCGTTTCAAATTTACAAGTTTGAAACAGTTAATCGCCTATATCTCGGAAAATATTCAACATAGGATCATGATGTATATGAATGAAATATACGCATTCAAAATATGTATGTGCAGGTGCAAAAATTTTTATGATAGCTCCAACCGTTCTCGAGATATTCGCTAAAAACCATTCGCTCCTTTTCACATATTAAAAATGCGTTTTTCTCGAAAACTATTTGAAGTGCGATCGAAATTTTTTAATAGCATTTTCCTTATGTCATAAGGTATCAACGTTGTAAAAATCATCAAAATCGGAAACAAAACATTTTCATCCAAAATCGGAATACAAAACGTGACCCTAGCATCATGCTATAATTTTAGTTTTTCTTATTATTCGGCAACCGTTGAGAATATTAAAATGCAGTTTTTTCACGTTATTCTAGCCCACAAGACAATTCACCTGACGTTTAAATGAAGCTTCTACGTGCCCGGGAAGTCTGTGAAAATTAAAAAAAACTAAAAAAATTTTCGTCCATTTTTTGGGCATTTTTACTCGTGAAATCTTTAAGCGTTAATTAAAATGCAGTTTTTTTCACGTTATTCTAGCCCACAAGACAATTCACCTGACGTTTAATTGAAACTTCTACGTGCCCGGGAAGTCTGTGAAAATTTTAAAAAAAACTAACAAATTTTTCGTCCATTTTTTGGGCATTTTACTCGTGAAATCTTTAAGCGCTTATAACTTTTGAACAATTTATCGTAGGATATTGATCTTTCCAGGTGAAATATTCTAAATCAAAAGATCTTTAATCCAGTATAAGAAATTTTAAGATACCTCTTACCGTTCGCAAGATATATCCCAAAAACCGTTTCAAATTTACAAGTTTGAAACAGTTAATCGCCTATATCTCGGAAAATGTTCAACATAGGATCATGATGTATATGAATGAAATATGCGCATTTAAAATATGTATCTGCAGGTGTAAATATTTTTATGATAGATTTAACCGTTCCCGAGATATTCGCTAAAAACCAATCGCTCCTTTTCGCATATTTAAAATGCGTTTTTCTCGAAAACTATTTGAAGTGCGATCAAAATTTTTTAATAGCATTTTCCTTATGTTATAAGGTATCAACATTGTGAAAATCATCAAAATCGGAAACAAAAAAATTTCATCCAAAATCGGAATACAATACGTGACCCTAGGGTCATGCTATAATTTCAGTTTTTTCTTCTTTATTCGGCAACCGTTGAGAATATTAAAATGCAGTTTTTTTCACGTTATTCTAGCCCACAAGACAATTCACCTGACGTTTAATTGAAGCTTCTACGTGCCCGGGAAGTCTGTGAAAATTAAAAAAAACTAACAATTTTTTCGTCCATTTTTTGGGCATTTTTACGCATGAAATCTTTAAGCAATTATAACTTTTGAAAGACTCATCATAGAATATTGATGTTTTCAGGTGAAATATTTTAAATCAAGAGATTTTTAACCTAGTATGAAATTTTTTGAAATACCTCTTACCGTTCGCGAGATATAGCCCAAAAACTGTTTCAAATTTTCAAGTTTGAAACAGTTAAACGCCTATATCTCGGAAAATATTAAACATAGGGTCATGATGTATATTAGTGAAATATGCGCATTTAAAATATGTATCTGCAGGTGCAAATATTTTTATGATAGATTTAACCGTTCCCGAGATATTCGCTAAAAAACAATCGCTCCTTTTCACATATTAAAAATGCGTTTTCTCGAAAACTATTTGAAGTGCGATTGAAATTTTTTAATAGCATTTTCCTTATGTTATAAGGTATGTACGTTGTGAAAATCATCAAAATCGGAAACAAAAAATTTTCATCCAAAATTGGAATACAATACGTGACCCTGCTATAATTTCAGTTTTTTCTTCTTTATTCGGCAACCGTTGAGAATATTAAAATGCAGTTTTTTTCATGTTATTCTAGCCCACAAGACAATTTGCCTGACGTTTAATTGAAGCTTCTACGTGCCCAGGAAGTCTGTGAAAAATTAAAAAAACTAACTAATTTTTCATCCATTTTTTGGGCATTTTTACTCATGAAATGTTTAAGCAATTATAACTTTTGAAAGACTCATCATAGAATATTGATGTTTTCAGGTGAAATATTCTGAATCAAGAGATTTTAAACCTGGTATGAAATTTTTTGAAATGCCTCTTACCGTTCGCAAGATATACCCCAAAAACAATTTCAAATTTTCAAGTTTGAAACAGTTAAACGCCTATATCTCGGAAAATATTAAACATAGGGTCATGATGTGTATTAATGGAATATGCGCGTTAATAAAACGTATTTTCTAAAATATTATATGATTAATTCGATGATGTATTAAAAATAAATATAAAGCCGCTATTCATTACTTAAATTTTGAAACTACACTCATTAATATATTTATCTTAGCGAAGTCCATTTTAAATTCATTTTGTTTCTCGATATATTAAGTTGAGCATAGGACAATCTGTTAATAGTATCACAAATAATAAATATATGTTACGTAGTAAAAAGATACCATTCAAATATACAATAAAAACAGTTTGTATAAAAATATATTGTATTTGTTCAAATTTCAATTGCGGACTATTAGTAAGATTTCTAACTCGATTATATAACTTGAAAAAATTACTATTGGCTTGTTTGTTTTCTTATTTTAAAATTTTATGAAATTGAATTCGCCTTTGGAATTTTGAATTCAGCAATTTTCTCATCCATAACGTTTTACAAGAGATAAAAAACACACTATTTCACATAATTAATTTGATAAGTAGTTGTAATTTAATTTTAATTAGGAAAAAACAAATTATAATTAGGGAAATTTTAATTAAGATTTAAGCCTATACTTTTCAAAAATCCGGGACAAATATTGACTTTGAAAAAACCCGGAACTGTCCCGGATAAACCATAATATAGGGGGTCCATGACAAAACGAAAAATATCGCAAGGGTTTCACGGCACAAACAAGTTTGGGAGCCTATGGTTTAAAGTATATTAAAACTATAGTTAGAATTAAAAATAAAATCTGAATAATTTTTGATATACAAAAAAAAAATTGAAAAAAAAAAGAAAAAAAAAGTTGAAACAAAAAATTTTTACCAAAATTTTGGACATAAAATTTGAACAAATATTAAGACAAGCAGAAAGTTTTTTGAATCATTTAAATCGGACGCTTAGTTCTCTCAAAAACTGCCATTTTTTACACATTTAGCTCCGTATATTTGAAATGGCTGGGCCTGCCCCTGCCAAAAACTAATAAACACTTCTCCCAATCATTACTAATTGAATGCTTTTCAGATAATTCAAGTCGTATGCTTCGTTCTCTCAAAAACTCGATTTCTATTTTCTGCACTCTTTGCTTTTTATCTCCGTAACTGATGGACCTGCCTTTGCCAAAAAGTAATCAGCACATCTCCCTATCAATAAGAATCAAATGTTTTTTGAACCATTCAAATCGGTTGATCCGTGCGCCCGAAAATGTGACTGGAAATTTGTATCCATACATACATACACATACACACATACACACACACATCCATTTTTTTTTGAGGTATGCCAAAATGTTCAGAAACCTTCAAAACGTCGAGAAATGTAAAAATTTTCAATTTCGATTTTCGGCCCATTACAATAACTTACCCTACGGGAAGTTAATAAAGTATTTTTTGTCGACACATAGCAGAACTTATGGATAGTGTTAATACAAACTTCATTTTCTTCAGATTTTGAATATGCCTCGCCTAGTTCAAAAATTAGCTAATCGTAAGACAAAAATTCGTGCCGAAAAATTTACTCGTCGTCGACATTACAGAATAATGTTATTTAGTTCCACAAAAAAATGTTTCTAGTTTCTAACAAAATTCCGCACTTTGGCAACCTTATATATGGTTTTAATCGTATTTAACATGATAATCTTAAAATTATCTAAAGATTTAATTTTTTTCATAATTTGTTGATTTGTAGAATATTATTCAAAAATATTTAAATTATTAGAATATTTTAGAACATTTTACTACTGTGTATTTTATGAGTTTACTTAATATTATATGTTCATGTGTTGTGCTTGTTATTTACTTACAAATATGTATTTTGGTATTTCTAAATTACAATACAATTTACTGAATAAAATTAATAATATAAAGCCGATTAGCATTAATTAAATGAAGAAATAAACAAATTAGCTCAAATTTCAATATTGTATTATTTTCATATAAATTCAATAGTTGTATTCATTAACTTCCCGAAGGAGAAGTTTATGTTTTCATACAAAAATCCGATACGCTAATATGTTTTCTCGACATTTCAAGCCATTCTGAATCGAATGAGACCAAATTTCGAAAATGTATGAGTGTGTGTGTTTTCACCGTAAATTGACGTTTTCTCAAAAACGGTTGCACCGATTTCAAAATTTAAAAGCCTTTCGATGCATCTTGATGAAGACTAGCGTTTATTAGTTTTTCGCGAATATAAACAGATATTATAAATATGTCAGAGATATCAATTGGAAATAGCAATATTTAGATTCAATTGATAACAATAACTTTATTTGCTAATAAAATACCTGAAAATTTTATCTAAATATCGAAATCTCAAATTTGGTTGATCAAGTCAATTATTAAACATTTCGGGAAGTTTATGCAACTAGCCCCAAAGCTAAATGCCACTTTCAACTAGTTAAATATTTGTTTTAGTGATGTTTGAGCAATACAAGAAATAGTTTGTTTTCCAAATCCAAATTGTTGCCAACAAAATTGTTAAAAGTATGTGTGTATGTACATTTGTGTATATTTAATATCTATTTGATGAAACGATATTTGATGAAATATCGAAAAAGATTTGCGTTGATTAGTTTTGTGCAACGATTAGACGAAATGTTTCTTTTTTAACTAGCAGAGAAGTGCAAAATTTTCCATCAACTTTTTGACAAAAATTGCGAACCAAACCGCACTCGTGAAAATTTAATATAAAAAAGTCTTAATACAAAAATATAAAAAAAAGATTCGATAATGGATTTTTGAATTCAATTTATTTTATTACTGAACATCTCATCTATGTATGTGACAAATTTAATCACAACAATTATAAGTTTTCTTGAAAGATATCAATAAGGCAGATATCGTTCATTAAATGTTAGAGAAAAAAACATTTTTTAAGTAAAATACATTGTAAATAGCTAAATCTCGATTCTTTTTGATTTTATTATATACACGTACAAAGCAATTTGATCAGATTCAAAATATTTATTAAATTATAAATTTTATGAAACAATAAAATGATATGCATAACTAATAATTATTAATTTATATGTTGATTATCTTCTGGATATTTTTAACGAAAATAATCTGAAATCTCCGAGATGATCTCGACAGCAATAAGTGCAGTAACATTTTGCAGACTGGTTCATTATGTAAATCCAGTTTAGTAAACTTTAACGCATTTTGATTTAACTTACATTTACACCAATATCATAACTTTCACAAACTGATTTATCTCAACCTACACTAACATAAAATTGATTAAAGGAAGTCTTCAAAGAATGCTAATTAAATAATAGTATTAAAGTCGTCTTATAATACCATTATCTGCAAAGCCATTTTTTTTTATAAATGCTGGATTGAATATTTTATCTTTGTCTACTTTAAAATAATTATACAGTAATTTTCTGCATTAAGTGTTAATCAGCATACTTATAGTTCTAATATCTTGTAGAATGAATTCTTTAGTTATATGGTAATATATTAATATTTTGTTAAAACTTGACAAAATAATTTATAATTTGACTTTGACACTTAGTTTGAATTTTAAATGTTTAAAAACATTATACCTTTTTCTTTCTTTGTTCAATTCTAAGCCATGCAATTGATTTTATATCTCCTGTAGACAGATGATCAAATAAAATTATTAAAAAAAAAAAAAACATTATAACGTTCGACTTTCGATCTTTCTCAAACTAGGTAAAACAAAAAAAATAACACGTGTTCTAGAATAACCAAAAATAGAAGTGTGAAATAAAATACTATATAACTAGTGGTGCATGGCATGGTGCATTAAGACAAATTGCTAAAACTTCTCATATTAAATGTTACAAATTATTATAAATACTGTAACTTTCATCATTCGTATTTTATAAACATAATATAAAAGCTTAAAATTTGAAGAACGATATTTATATATGTTCAGAAGAAAAGTAAACCAAACTTGTCCAAGCGTAGAAAGAATGAAGGACCTTATCTCATATTTCTAATTGTAAGAATTATATAAACTGAATTGCAAAGGTAAAATGATTTATTTCAAGTATTTAAGCAAACTTCAAAATTTTAATAAGAATTAAAATTAAAATCCTGATCATTTTCGATATTTCTAAAAATTGAAATTTCAAAATCTAAGCAAACATTTTTTCACATGCAAAATGTTTTTTGAATCATTCGAATGCTTTGTTTTTTTAAAACTGTCTTTTTTACATTTTTAGCTTAGTATCTCTGAAACTGCTGGACCAGTATTTGCCAAAAACTAATCACGACTTCCCATCATTACGAATTGAATGATTTTTGTATGATTGAAATCGAATGGTCTGTTCTTTCAAAAACTTACTTAATTTCTATTTTCTGCACTCTTTGCTTAATATCTACAAAACGGCTGGACCTGCTTTGTCAAGAACTAGTCAACACATCTCCCCATAAGTAGAAATCGAATACGTAAAGATATGCAAATTTTATTTTTCTATTTTTGTACGATAATATATTACGATAATATATAATATATAATATAACTTACCCTGCAGGAATTTAAAAATGATTACTAATTAAATATGATTTCTAGATTAAATAATAATAATTATATGTATAGCAGGCATTTAAATTCAATTTAAATTTCACCAATTCTTGATTATAAAATGAAGTAAATGTTAACAATTATTTATTCATTCGTTTTGGCACTTGACGTCATGATTTAGCAGTTCTATAAAAGCAACAAAATGTTCAATATAGTTATTTCTGCAAATATTTAATTATCCACTTAAAGTTGTTCTTTATATATCTAAATCAATAGTTAAAAATTTTACCTAAAAAGCTAATCATCACTTCTTAGTGATTAGATCGATTATTTTATATTTTTATTTTTCAACTTAAGGCAAAATACCACTTACATGTTGATTCATTGATTTAAGTTGGAGTCGATCCATACCATTTATATCGTTTCAAGTACGTATTCTGATTGTTCAACTATGACAATAAAAAACGTAGGAGAGAAAATGATGTCTATATAGGCACACTAAATTCTTGTCATTAATCTTCATAGTACAAGAGAACTTCCTACTTGACATATTTACTTGATTTAATACTATTCTGATAAAACTGAGCATTATATTACACGAATCTTGTTGTGGAACTATCAGATCTTCTTCGGTATAAATCCGTTTGCCAACTTTAATTTTCGGATACATTCTACGTTTCGAATTAGAAACTGTTTATAGGATGTATCCACAAAACAAATACTCGAAACAACAAAATATATCGAGTTTTATAAGAACAATAACAAGATTCTGCGATTGAGATTCAAGTTACACAGATCACATCTATCTCTAGTTCTGCAGCATCTATTGTTCTGTCTCCATCTCAGAATTCAATATTACGACGATAGAGGAGACCGGGGCTCGATAATAGCAAGTTTAATTACTCGCTAGTAAATCTATACATTAATAAGCGATCTGACTTGGATTGGTACTCTGTGTATTATATTCCAGATTTAGAAATTAATTAATCAGTCATTTTGTTTCATTCAATGGAGCTAAATTGTATTTAGTTCGTATCGCCTGACACTACTAAATCCTCAAAAGTGATGGAAAACAGTTTCTATATAGTACCATTGTTTTTCCTCTTAGATCCTCTATTTTTAAATTCCCAAAAGAGAATTCATGTTTTCGCTACAGAATACAATTTGATTATTGAATGATGGTTTAAGTCATTCTGAATTGTTTATCACCAAAATTGAAAGAAATGATGTGTTTGTTTGTGAGCTAAAAATTCATCTTCTGACGACTTTTTCAAAACGACTACACACTAATCAAAAACTTAAAAGCTCATCTAATCTAATCTAGAATTTTTGATGAAACTCTATATTCGGTTTTTTTATAATTAGCAAGTGCAAACATTTTTATAAACTTTTTCACAAAACTCATGATCAGAATTAAAAGCTGTATGATAAATAGAAGATAGAAATCGTACTAGTTGGCACGTGGTAAAATGTTGTAATAAATATTTGAAAATGTTGTTTGACGATTTTGATGAAACTTTGTTGAAACCTAAAATATCAGGGGAAAGTCCTGTAACGAAGGACGGCACCTAGCGCCGGACACTCTATTTAACACGTATTATTTATGCGAGTATAAATCTTTTTATTTCAAAACACAAGTGAAAATACTGTGACGCACACGGTCACGGCGGGAGCAACCGTTTGCTGTTTTAGGCGCAAAATCACGGCGTCACCGAAATATCAATGGATGTAATTCTAGTATATGAATGCTTTTACATTTGAGTGGTATGCAAAGATAGAAGTAGTACTTGATTGTTAACCGTAAAATGGTAGAATATTATTAGATCTTTTAAGCAATTTTAGTAAGTACCACCAAATGAACGAAAATGTTGATCCCTTAGCTCCGGACAGTAAACATATTGATATTTCTTGCGAGAATTGACGTAATTTATTCTAATTATTTTATTTTGTTCTGTATGATTACATTTAACATGTAACATTTAGATAGAGCGCACAATAATTTTTATATATAATGAGTTTCATATATTTCTTACATGTGACATTAAGTAAATTCGTGCGCCATCTGTCGCGTCACTCAAATATATTATATAAAATATAGAATATTTATAAACCACATTTTCTCACATAACCTCTAATTAAACCCATGTGGGCTGTTCTATAATATTTATTCATCCTGGAATCAAGATTAATTTTTCAGCAAAATATTTATTTAATTGTTTCTTTCTGTACCCCCATTTTTTGTTTTTCCTAGTCAAAGAATTAAAAGCTTATGATGAATGCTCTAGCTGAGAGCATCGGTGTGGCCCAGCCAAAATGGTGGATAAATAGTGATTTTTTTTGCTATATCTAAGAATATTCGTCAAACACATATGTGCAGGCATTCCAGAGTGTGGAGATGGCTACATATGTGTTCAATTCAGGTTAATTTGAAATGTCCATATTTTTGTTACCGAAGTTTGATTGATAGTATTAATTATTTTTTAGCAAAGGTTTTGTGCTTGTCACTTTAGTTTGATTTCTACCATTGATATCTAACATAAGTCAATTTAATATACATATCGTAAAATATTTTTTGATTTTCTTATAACCTTAGGTGTCCGCCACTCGGGGTCTTCCCCCTATAGCCTACAAAATGTTGTATTATACAAATTTATGTATGTTTCGCATAATATTTTAAGAAGTCGCTTTGGTGACGTAATGAGTCAAAGTTTGACATTTGTCAAAATTTTGTCAACAACGGCTGAAGCGATTTAGAAATATGATGATTTGGTGAAAGCCATTTGATGACAATAGATAAGGCAGAACTTTGATTTAATTCCCTTTTTTGGAATTAGTTGAAACGTGCACAATTTTTTGTCTACATTCTCGGAAAAGATTCTGAACTAATTTTGAAAATTGAAAAACCGTGCAAAAAACTTCTTTTGCGAATCGTGTTAATTAGATATTGAAATGAAAGTTCTTCATGATCTTATGCTTGAAAAAATTATTTTATGTTCTTAATAAAATTGAAGGCGGCGATTTCTTGCATTAAACGAACATACAAAAATATGTAGGAGTCTATAAAAAATAATTAAATTATAGGAATTTATTAACATTGTGAATAATGGGCTGCGCTTTTAGGACATACAAGTTCGTATTTGTGCACTAAAATTAATGAAACTACAAATATTATAAGTCTCTTTGAAAGGTATCAATTAGTAATAGTATTAATTAGTATTTTTAGTGAGAGGTAAAATTTTATTTTCCAAATAGACAATTGCAAATTTTATGTAAATAGCTGCACCTTAATTTTTATTGATTTAGGTTGGTTATATATCGAGATAATATTTATTATATTATATATTATATAATTATTATATATTATATAATTATATAATATATATTATATTATTATATATTTATTATTTTAAAATTTCTTTTATACCTAAAAAACGTTTTAAAACATTAACCCGATTCTAATTAATAAGTTTTACGTAATGTACCTAAATTATTTATTTTAAATAAGTTATTTTTCAGTTTAATTTTAATCTTATTATCAAAAATATATTCTAGCCTATTAATTAATTGAGAATATAATTAATATGTTATTAGGGTGATTTTATATTTGATTGATCATACATTAGTCAATCAATCTTTCATTAAATAAAAATAACAATCGTTTAATTTAAATATAAATACAGATATAAATATAAGTACATCAAAATAAAAAAATAACGTCCAGTGACGCATTTTTCTGCTGCTTCTGGTCTGGGTATCTTATTTTGAAGAGATTTTTTTTGATTGATTTGAATTTCACTATAGTTTTCAATATATTCAACATGATATACTCATCATAAGTTAATTTGATGATATAAATCAAAACGAAAAAAAAATTCAAAGATATTTAATAATTTATATTAATGTAAAATAAATGTATTATGTAATAAATTTGATATAACATTTCAGAACCTACGTATGTTTCCTACAAAAATGTCCCATTTTAATAAATGTATTATAGCACGCAATTTTTTTTCACCTCTTGTTAATGGCGTATTATATAGTGAATTAAAATTAAAAACGTGTGTTGTTAAAATGATATATTTTATAGTAAATTAAAAGCCTATGTTGTTCAACCATTCCCGACCTCCACTTGCATGTTTGAAGTCGTATCAAAACTAATAAAGTCCCATTAAAAAGGTACGAATTAATTAAAAATATTTTTATCCCGTATGTATATTTCATTACACTTGCGTCGCAGGCGATACAAATTACAAATTACAAATTCGCCAGAGAATTATGTAGTGTTTATATTTAACTCGTTTTAATTTAGAGTTGCAACGATATGGACGCTCAAGTGGAATATTAAATCGACTCCAATGAATATAATCTTAATTAATGTGTTTGATGCTTGCTATGGCATGTTAGTAAATATTAGTGATGTGTGCACACAAAACATCAAATAATTGGTCGAAATTGTAAAACACTTCGACCTACGTCAATGATAAAATAATACCCAGATTATCAAAAGCTGCAAATAATAAATAGTGGAATAAAAAATTCGATACACCAAGCGCGGTACATACAATTCAATATTAATTAAAAATTATTTTCAATACTTACGAGGATCACTTATCAGGTTTATAAAACGATATTCTAAAATTAAGCAACAAATAAAATGTAATAGTCCAAAAACTCCAAATTAAACCAAACTTTATTTAATTATATTAATAATTTATTTGTATTATGTAAATTTTATTTAACCCTTTCGACTCGGATGCCGCCGCTCCGGCGGCATAGTCATTTTACCGTTGTGCTCGGATGCCGCCGCTCCGGCGGCATGATATGTTTTACCGTTAAGCTCGGATGCCGCCGCTCCGGCGGCAAATCGTGTCGGCGACGACTCGTCGCAAACTAAACTTACATTTAATTTTTTATATTTTTTTAAAAATTAATTTACTATTACATTCATTTATTGATTGATTTATTAATTTCATAAATAAATATATAACAAAATTAATTTATTAGCTCATGATCCCCATAATTCTAATAAAGATCTGTGAAGAATTTTTTAAACAATATAGCATGGTTTTGAGTGCAATTTTTTTTAATTTTCAAAATTTTCTATTTTATTATCATAATAACTATATTTAAAAGCAATATAACCACATTTTGAAAAAATCCGATACAAAAAAAAATTCCGAGTTGAGAGATAAGTATAGCACTATAATATTCCGAGCGCAGCGTACCGACTGGCAGTCCGACTCCCGAGTCGAAAGTGTTAATTTAGACACTCGCATTCTTCTATTTTTTTTTTCTTAACTTTCCGTATGAAAATTTTTGCATATCTTTACGTTACGAAAGTTTCTGAGCATTTTCGCATATCTTAAAAAAAATTGATGTATATATGTATGTGTGTGTGTGCGTATTTTAGGGTACAATATTTCGTCCATTATATCGGGAGCACGGATCAACCGATTTGACTGATTGAAAAAACATGTTGTGTCGTGTATAATATATTACATTCTCGCCCAGACAGGTTCAGCGGTTTTGGAGCAGATACGAACCAAGCACGAAATAGCAGGTTTTAAGAAGACAGCGTATCCGATCAGAATAATTCGAAAGCCATATTGCTTCAGTCGACGGTGTGAAGAAATGATTTGATTTTGTTTATTTTATCTATTTTTATAGATAAACATAGATAAAGGTCGTCGCCCAAATATAAGCTCATATATTTTTGCAGATTCATAAAATAAAATTTACAGTAGGTATTATAATAAATATTTTAATGTATTTTAAACAACAATTGTTATTATTCATTGATAAATTTTGGTTGATAATTGATTATTTTTATCTCATTTTATGTTGATTTACTTTACGGGAAGTTCCAGCTATTCAACTTTATACTTTTTTGTACCTAATAAAACATTTGATAGGTTTTATGTAAATTAAAATCATCCAAAAATTTAACTTTGATATTTTTTTAAATAAATACTTTTTACCTGTACCTACTCGATATTTGATACAGATGTATAATAGCTATATAAATGAAAAGAGTAATTTGTCTAATGTCTATGTCTAAATTTTGCTAGCACTAGTTTTCATGACAATAATGATAAAGATGATAGCTAATAGCTTTTAATTAGATGTGATTATTAATTTGTCCTCGTATTTTGTTAAGTTTCTAATTGCTGGCGCTTTATAAATATATATAATTCATATATATATATATATATATATATATATATATATATATATATATAAATTTGATGTTGAAATGTATGATGATTTTCTTGGGGGCGTAACATCAAGTAAAAAATAAGTAAAGTAGAGATTTTTTTA
>NW_020538040.1:81361075-81537670 GCF_003426905.1 Ctenocephalides felis | reverse complement strand
GGCTAGAATAACGTGAAAAAAACTGCATTTTAATATTCTCAACGGTTGCCGAATAAATAAAAAAAAAACTAAAATTATAGCATGATGAGGGTCACGTTTTGTATTCCGATTTTGGATGAAAATTTTTTGTTTCCGATTTTGATGATTTTCACAACGTTGATACCTTATGACATAAAGAAAATGCTATTAAAAAATTTCGATCGCACTTCAAATAGTTTTCGAGAAAAACGCATTTTTAATATGTGAAAAGGAGCGAATGGTTTTTAGCGAATATCTCGAGAACGGTTGGAGCTATCATAAAAATTTTTGCACCTGCAGATACATATTTTAAATGCTCATATTTCATTCATATACATCATGATCCTATGTTGAATATTTTCCGAGATATAGGCGTTTAACTGTTCCAAACTTGTAAATTTGAAACGGTTTTCGGGATATATCTCGCGAACGGTAAGAGGTATCTTAAAAATTCTTATACTGGGTTAAAGATCTTTTGATTTAGAATATTTCATCTGGGAACCTCAATATCCTACGATGAATCGTTCAAAAGTTATAAGCGCTTAAAGATTTCACGAGTAAAAATGCCCAAAAAATGGACGAAAAATTTGTTAGTTTTTTTAAATTTTCACAGACTTCCCGGGCACGTAGAAGCTTCAATTAAACGTCAGGTGAATTGTCTTGTGGGCTAGAATAACGTGAAAAAAACTGCATTTTAATATTCTCAACGGTTGCCGAATAAATAAAAAAACTAAAATTATAGCATGATGCTAGGGTCACGTTTTGTATTCCGATTTTGGATGAAATTTTTTGTTTCCGATTTTGATGATTTTCACAACGTTGATACCTTATGACATAAGAAAATGCTATTAAAAAATTTCGATCGCACTTCAAATAGTTTTCGAGAAAAACGCATTTTAATATGTGAAAAGGAGCGAATGGTTTTTAGCGAATATCTCGAGAACGGTTGGAGCTATCATAAAAATTTTTGCACCTGCAGATACATATTTTAAATGCGCATATTTCATTCATATACATCATGATCCTATGTTGAATATTTTCCGAGATATAGGCGTTTAACTGTTCCAAACTTGTAAATTTGAAACGGTTTTCGGGATATATCTCGCGAACGGTAAGAGGTATCTTAAAAATTCTTATACTGGGTTAAAGATCTTTTGATTTAGAATATTTCATCTGCGAACCTCAATATCCTACGATGAATCGTTCAAAAGTTATAAGCGCTTAAATATTTCACGAATAAAAATGCCCAAAAAATGGACGAAAAAATTGTTAGTTTTTTTAAATTTTCACAGACTTCCCGGGCACGTAGAAGCTTCAATTAAACGTCAGGTGAATTGTCTTGTGGGCTAGAATAACGTGAAAAAAACTGCATTTTAATATTCTCAACGGTTGCCGAATAAATAAGAAAAAACTAAAATTATAGCATGATGCTAGGGTCACGTTTTGTATTCCGATTTTGGATGAAATTTTTTTGTTTCCGATTTTGATGATTTTCGTAACGTTGATACCTTATGACATAAGATAAATGCTATTAAAAAATTTCGATCGCACTTCAAATAGTTTTCGAGAAAAACGCATTTTTAATATGTGAAAAGGAGCGAATGGTTTTTAGCGAATATCTCGAGAACGGTTGGAGCTATCATAAAAATTTTGCACCTGCAGATACATATTTTAAATGCTCATATTTCATTCATATACATCATGATCCTATGTTGAATATTTTCCGAGATATAGGCGTTTAAACTGTTCCAAACTTGTAAATTTGAAACGGTTTTCGGGATATATCTCGCGAACGGTAAGAGGTATCTTAAAATTCTTATACTGGGTTAAAGATCTTTTGATTTAGAATATTTCATCTGGAACCTCAATATCCTACGATGAATCGTTCAAAAGTTATAAGCGCTTAAAGATTTCACGAGTAAAAATGCCCAAAAATGGACGAAAAATTTGTTAGTTTTTTTAAATTTTCACAGACTTCCCGGGCACGTAGAAGCTTCAATTAAACGTCAGGTGAATTGTCTTGTGGGCTAGAATAACGTGAAAAAAACTGCATTTTAATATTCTCAACGGTTGCCGAATAAATAAGAAAAAACTAAAATTATAGCATGATGCTAGGGTCACGTTTTGTATTCCGATTTTGGATGAAAATTTTTTGTTTCCGATTTTGATGATTTTCACAACGTTGATACCTTATGACATAAAGAAAATGCTATTAAAAAATTTCGATCGCACTTCAAATAGTTTTCGAGAAAAACGCATTTTTAATATGTGAAAAGGAGCGAATGGTTTTTAGCGAATATCTCGAGAACGGTTGGAGCTATCATAAAATTTTTGCACCTGCAGATACATATTTTAAATGCGCATATTTCATTCATATACATCATGATCCTATGTTGAATATTTTCCGAGATATAGGCGTTTAACTGTTCCAAACTTGTAAATTTGAAACGGTTTTCGGGATATATCTCGCGAACGGTAAGAGGTATCTTAAAAATTCTTATACTGGGTTAAAGATCTTTTGATTTAGAATATTTCATCTGGGAACCTCAATATCCTACGATGAATCGTTCAAAAGTTATAAGCGCTTAAATATTTCACGAGTAAAAATGCCCAAAAAATGGACGAAAAAATTGTTAGTTTTTTTAAATTTTCACAGACTTCCCGGGCACGTAGAAGCTTCAATTAAACGTCAGGTGAATTGTCTTGTGGGCTAGAATAACGTGAAAAAAACTGCATTTTAATATTCTCAACGGTTGCCGAATAAATAAGAAAAAACTAAAATTATAGCATGATGCTAGGGTCACGTTTTGTATTCCGATTTTGGATGAAAATTTTTTGTTTCCGATTTTGATGATTTTCGTAACGTTGATACCTTATGACATAAGATAAATGCTATTAAAAAATTTCGATCGCACTTCAAATAGTTTTCGAGAAAAACGCATTTTTAATATGTGAAAAGGAGCGAATGGTTTTTAGCGAATATCTCGAGAACGGTTGGAGCTATCATAAAAATTTTTGCACCTGCAGATACATATTTTAAATGCTCATATTTCATTCATATACATCATGATCCTATGTTGAATATTTTCCGAGATATAGGCGTTTAACTGTTCCAAACTTGTAAATTTGAAACGGTTTTCGGGATATATCTCGCGAACGGTAAGAGTATCTTAAAAATTCTTATACTGGGTTAAAGATCTTTTGATTTAGAATATTTCATCTGCGAACCTCAATATCCTACGATGAATCGTTCAAAAGTTATAAGCGCTTAAATATTTCACGAATAAAAATGCCCAAAAAATGGACGAAAAAATTGTTAGTTTTTTTAAATTTTCACAGACTTCCCGGGCACGTAGAAGCTTCAATTAAACGTCAGGTGAATTGTCTTGTGGGCTAGAATAACGTGAAAAAACTGCATTTTAATATTCTCAACGGTTGCCGAATAAATAAGAAAAAACTAAAATTATAGCATGATGCTAGGGTCACGTTTTGTATTCCGATTTTGGATGAAAATTTTTTGTTTCCGATTTTGATGATTTTCACAACGTTGATACCTTATGACATAAGAAAATGCTATTAAAAAATTTCGATCGCACTTCAAATAGTTTTCGAGAAAAACGCATTTTTAATATGTGAAAAGGAGCGAATGGTTTTTAGCGAATATCTCGAGAACGGTTGGAGCTATCATAAAATTTTTGCACCTGCAGATACATATTTTAAATGCGCATATTTCATTCATATACCATGATCCTATGTTGAATATTTTCCGAGATATAGGCGTTTAACTGTTCCAAACTTGTAAATTTGAAACGGTTTTCGGGATATATCTCGCGAACGGTAAGAGGTATCTTAAAATTCTTATACTGGGTTAAAGATCTTTTGATTTAGAATATTTCATCTGAACCTCAATATCCTACGATGAATCGTTCAAAAGTTATAAGCGCTTAAATTTCACGAGTAAAAATGCCCAAAAATGGACGAAAAATTTGTTAGTTTTTTTAAATTTTCACAGACTTCCCGGGCACGTAGAAGCTTCAATTAAACGTCAGGTGAATTGTCTTGTGGGCTAGAATAACGTGAAAAAAACTGCATTTTAATATTCTCAACGGTTGCCGAATAAATAAAAAAAAAACTAAAATTATAGCATGATGCTAGGGTCACGTTTTGTATTCCGATTTTGGATGAAAATTTTTTGTTTCCGATTTTGATGATTTTCACAATGTTGATACCTTATGACATAAAGAAAATGCTATTAAAAATTTCGATCGCACTTCAAATAGTTTTCGAGAAAAACGCATTTTTAATATGTGAAAAGGAGCGAATGGTTTTTAGCGAATATCTCGAGAACGGTTGGAGCTATCATAAAAATTTTTGCACCTGCAGATACATATTTTAAATGCTCATATTTCATTCATATACATCATGATCCTATGTTGATATTTTCCGAGATATAGGCGTTTAACTGTTCCAAACTTGTAAATTTGAAACGGTTTTCGGGATATATCTCGCGAACGGTAAGAGGTATCTTAAAAATTCTTATACGGGTTAAAGATCTTTTGATTTAGAATATTTCATCTGGAACCTCAATATCCTACGATGAATCGTTCAAAAGTTTAAGCGCTTAAATATTTCACGAGTAAAAATGCCCCAAAAATGGACGAAAAATTGTTAGTTTTTTTAAATTTTCACAGACTTCCCGGGCACGTAGAAGCTTCAATTAAACGTCAGGTGAATTGTCTTGTGGGCTAGAATAACGTGAAAAAACTGCATTTTAATATTCTCAACGGTTGCCGAATAAATAAAAAAAACTAAATTATAGCATGATGCTAGGGTCACGTTTTGTATTCCGATTTTGGATGAAATTTTTTTGTTTCCGATTTTGATGATTTTCACAACGTTGATACCTTATGACATAAAGAAATGCTATTAAAAAATTTCGATCGCACTTCAAATAGTTTTCGAGAAAAACGCATTTTTAATATGTGAAAGGAGCGAATGGTTTTTGCGAATATCTCGAGAACGGTTGGAGCTATCATAAAAATTTTTGCACCTGCAGATACATATTTTAATTGCTCATATTTCATCCATATACATTATGATCCTATGTTGAATATTTTCCGAGATATAGGCGTTTAACTGTTAAATAAGAAGAATAAATAAGAAAAAACTAAAATTATAGCATGATGCTAGGGTCACGTTTTGTATTCCGATTTTGGATGAAATTTTTTTGTTTCCGATTTTGATGATTTTTTAACAACGTTGATACCTTATGACATAAAGAAAATGCTATTAAAATTTCGATCGCACTTCAAATAGTTTTCGAGAAAAACGCATTTTAATATGTGAAAAAGAGCGAATGGTTTTTAGCGAATATCTCGAGAACGGTTGGAGCTATCATAAAAATTTTTTGCACCTGCAGATACATATTTTAAATGCGCATATTTCATTCATATACATCATGATCCTATGTTGAATATTTTCCGAGATATAGGCGTTTAACTGTTCCAAACTTGTAAATTTGAAACGGTTTTCGGGATATATCTCGCGAACGGTAAGAGGTATCTTAAAATTCTTATACCGGTTAAAGATCTTTTGATTTAGAATATTTCATCTGGGAACCTCAATATCCTACGATGAATCGTTCAAAAGTTATAAGCGCTTAAAGATTTCACGTGTAAAAATGCCCAAAAAATGGACGAAAAATTTGTTAGTTTTTTTAAATTTTCACAGACTTCCCGGGCACGTAGAAGCTTCAATTAAACGTCAGGTGAATTGTCTTGTGGGCTAGAATAACGTGAAAAAAACTGCATTTTAATATTCTCAACGGTTGCCGAATAAATAAAAAAAAACTAAAATTATAGCATGATGCTAGGGTCACGTTTTGTATTCCGATTTTGGATGAAAATTTTTTGTTTCCGATTTTGATGATTTTCACAACGTTGATACCTTATGACATAAAGAAAATGCTATTAAAAAATTTCGATCGCACTTCAAATAGTTTTCGAGAAAAACGCATTTTTAATATGTGAAAAGGAGCGAATGGTTTTTAGCGAATATCTCGAGAACGGTTGGAGCTATCATAAAATTTTTGCACCTGCAGATACATATTTTAAATGCGCATATTTCATTCATATACATCATGATCCTATGTTGAATATTTTCCGAGATATAGCGTTTAACTGTTCCAAACTTGTAAATTTGAAACGGTTTTCGGGATATATCTCGCGAACGGTAAGAGGTATCTTAAAATTCTTATACTGGGTTAAAGATCTTTTGATTTAGAATATTTCATCTGGGAACCTCAATATCCTACGATGAATCGTTCAAAAGTTATAAGCGCTTAAAGATTTCACGAGTAAAAATGCCCAAAAAATGGACGAAAAATTTGTTAGTTTTTTTAAATTTTCACAGACTTCCCGGGCACGTAGAAGCTTCAATTAAACGTCAGGTGAATTGTCTTGTGGGCTAGAATAACGTGAAAAAAACTGCATTTTAATATTCTCAACGGTTGCCGAATAAATAAAAAAAAACTAAAATTAAGGGTCACGTTTTGTATTCCGATTTTGGATGAAAATTTTTTGTTTCCGATTTTGATGATTTTCACAACGTTGATACCTTATGACATAAAGAAAATGCTATTAAAAAATTTCGATCGCACTTCAAATAGTTTTCGAGAAAAACGCATTTTTAATATGTGAAAAGGAGCGAATGGTTTTTAGCGAATATCTCGAGAACGGTTGGAGCTATCATAAAAATTTTTGCACCTGCAGATACATATTTTAAATGCTCATATTTCATTCATATACATCATGATCCTATGTTGAATATTTTCCGAGATATAGGCGTTTAACTGTTCCAAACTTGTAAATTTGAAACGGTTTTCGGGATATATCTCGCGAACGGTAAGAGGTATCTTAAAAATTCTTATACTGGGTTAAGGATCTTTTGATTTAGAATATTTCATCTGAGAACCTCAATATCCTACGATGAATCGTTCAAAAGTTATAAGCGCTTAAATATTTCACGAGTAAAAATGCCCAAAAAATGGACAGAAAATTTGTTAGTTTTTTTAAATTTTCACAGACTTCCCGGGCACGTAGAAGCTTCAATTAAACGTCAGGTGAATTGTCTTGTGGGCTAAAATAACGTGAAAAAAACTGCATTTTAATATTCTCAACGGTTGCCGAATAAATAAAAAAAAACTAAAATTATAGCATGATGCCAGGTCACGTTTTGTGGGTTAAAGATCTTTTGATTTAGAATATTTCATCTGGGAACCTCAATATCCTACAATGAATCGTTCAAAAGTTATAAGCGCTTAAAGATTTCACGAGTAAAAATGCCCAAAAAATGGACGAAAAATTTGTTAGTTTTTTTAAATTTTCACAGACTTCCCGGGCACGTGGAAGCTTCAATTAAACGTCAGGTGAATTGTCTTGTGGGCTAGAATAACGTGAAAAAAACTGCATTTTAATATTCTCAACGGTTGCCGAATAAATAAGAAAAAACTAAAATTATAGCATGATGCTAGGGTCACGTTTTGTATTCCGATTTTGGATGAAAATTTTTTGTTTACGATTTTGATGATTTTACTTTATTATTTTATTTTATTTTATGACGTAACATATATTTGTTATTTGTGATACTATTAACAGATCGTCCTATGCTCAACTTAATATATTGAGCAACAAAATGAATTTAAAATGGACTTTGCTAAGATAAATATATTAATGAGTGTAGTTTCAAAACTTAAGTAATGAATAGCGGCTTTATATTTATTTTTAATACATCATCGAATTGATCATATGTTATTTTAGAAAATACGCTTTACTAACTTAGACTTTTTTTGAATAAGCAAATTTGATTTTTAACTCTTCGTAGGGTAAGTTAGAGTAATCGCAAAAAAACCGAAAATGAACATTTTTATATATAGTATGGTTTCATAGATCGAATGAAAAAAGTAAAAAAAATGCCATTTGGCGGTCAAAAATGATCATTAGACAAATGCATATCAAATTATTAGATATTTTATAGAGATTTTAATAATAAGTATAAATTTTGTTGGCATTTCTATGGTTTCCGTATCAATGTCGATCCGTTGGACTGCGATGCGGCGCTTACGCGCTTCGATATTTTATCTCTAAAACAGAAACGCAGCACGATTGCTTTAAAAAAAAGTTCAAAATTTTCAGAAAAATTAAAAGTACATATAAAAAAAATTCCAAATAAAAAAAATCAAATTTTCCAAAAATTCAAATTTTTTCCGAATTTTAAAATTCTCAAAAATCTATTTCTTAATGTTTTCAAAAAATTTAAAAGTTTTTTTAAAAATTAATTCACGGTACGAGAAGTTCCAGCAATTGCCTTAAGGTAACGATGCCATGCAACCAGTTACAACATTAATCCACGTGGAACAACTGATGGTAGAACTGCTATAATAATCAAAACATCATTAAGCACTACCAAACCCAGTAAACATTTCATATAAGCAACTTTCTTCATAACCACCCCAGAAATAAACTATATCTGTAATTTACTGTCCACCAAAGCACAAAATTACCTGTGTAATTTAAATATCTAGAAGTTTAGTTCAAAACACTTGAGTCCAAATCCGTTGCTGAAGGGACTAAAATTCAAATAAAATTTTGTTTATCGAATCCAAATAAGTGGTATCTATGTCACACTTCGTTAAATTGCCATTTAAACCTCTATATTTGGTATTTATAAATTCTAAGGGCAAAAATCTTACCAAAATTAAGCTTTTCAACAGCCAGCATATAGTTTAACCACAACCCGAATGCCTACATGCTACAACTTACACACTTTATATAAATATGTATTTTTTTCTTTTCTTCTTGAATCATTTCTAAATATTGCCAACTATATCAAAAGATTTATTGTAAATCTTTGTATTATATTATCGTTTAACGAAAATAAATAGATTTTAACATGGTGTATTTATTGTAATCCACTGCCGTGGACCCTTATTTCATTTCGTGGACCCCCAAATTTCGTTTTTGCCGCCGTGGACCCCTGGGGATCCATGTGGACCATTTTGGGAATCACTGCTTTAAACAAATAATTTTGACTTTGAAATTCAGTTTATATAATTCTTATAAATATTCGACAATGTTACAATGTTTATATTAATCTATTTGAAAACATTTAATATTCCTCGAACATTTCTTTACGATACGAGAAGTTCCAGCAATTTGCCTTAAGGCACGATGCCATACACCCCACTAGTTTTATTTATTTTTTTGTTACAAATTCTTTTACAAATTTTATAAAATTGAATTCAGATAACTTCATAAAAATTATTTTAGTTTACATACATTAAACAATAAATCAGCTATTATCTGAATTAAATATTAAAATAGATAACTTGTTAATTGTAGGTCGATTTGACAGCGAGCGGTAGGTTCAGTGTTAAATAAGTATTTTAATATGTATTTCAAATGTAATAATTTTATATAAAAGTAAGGTATTTGGCAATTAAAAAACCCTTAACATCTATAAAAATTGCATTCTATGGTTTTGATCGAAACGACGTCATATGAGAATACAACAAATATTGTATCAATAGCATATCGATGGATATAATTTACAGATATGCGGCATTTATAACATTTAGTAACTAGGCGAAGTTGCCAGAATTTAACGATGGTCTTGATAAATATTTACGAATATTTTCAGCAAACTTGACAGTGTTGCCAGAATGTGGGTATCAAATTATCAGTTGCCTAAACGACACAGGGACAGTCTGTTCTGTGAACGCAACGTGAAGACTTCTTCGTCGTGGTCATTTGTAGGTTATGATCGAAATGGTAAAGCTACCATGCGGTGCGTTGCTCAAGTTAACCAATAAATAATATATCTGTGAAGAAGATTTTTAATGTGAAAGTAGTAGTGTAACATCAAAGACAGCATAATCTATCACAAAATTGATTGAAAGTGATCGCTAAATGAACAAGTACTGTTTATGTGTTTGTGACTTCACTATAAGTGAAAATTCTATCGAGATGTGCGTGTTTAGTGAAGTGTTTCAAATAAATGTGAGCGAAAACGTGACAGAAATGAAGATAGATCGCTTTACTAGAGCATGTAAGTTTTATGGTTTTACATATGTAACATTATATAAAATTGTAAATGGATCAGGAAATAATTATTATAATACTTATGTCCTATACAAAATCATTAATGTGTATATACGTATATGATAATTTATTAATTATTTTCAATATTATGTTTGCGTAATCGGTTACATAATTCGTACGAACAAAGCAATTATTAAACGTCTTCATGAAATAGACAGATTGTAATTAATAATGAAATAAAATGGAACGATTGGTTACGTCATTTTTAACCTAGTTTATGCGACATGATATGCGCAATATCATCAAAATTTGATCAATTTTTTTGAATAAATATTTAAGTAAAAATTTAATTCACAACTACAATAGAATAAACATACAGTAATAAGTTTTTCAGTATAAGAAGTTACGATATAAATTCTATTTATTTCTAGATTTTCATTACTTAATTTAATGTTTTTAGAATTTTGAAATAATCATGTCATTAAATTTAAATTATATTGCTAATTAGGAAATAAAAAAATAGTCCTTTATATATTTTTTCTGTTTAACTTTTCGTCTTCAATTTCGTCGTAAACTTTTCATTTGCTGTTGCGCTTTTTGTCACAATTACCATTAAAATATTTAGATTAATTGCAAAATTATTTATTTCAATTATTATATTTATAACAATATGCAGGCGACCTAGGGGTTGCTGAAAACAGTTTTGTTTTTAAATATATAAAACTTGAGAACCACAAATTTTATTTTCACGAAATAAAGGTGGATAGTTGCTACAACTATTTCTCTAGCGATTCGAGTAAAAATAATTCCACAACTGTTGTTCAATATTTCACAATTAATCATTTTTTTTAAAAAAAGTTCGTTGTTACAACTTACCCTATGTTTGGGGCCAGTTGTAACGTCAAAAAACGACTATCATTTTTTTTTTTTTTTTAAATTGACTTGTTTCAATTGATGCAATTTTTGTATGTTACATCTAGCTCCAAGGTTCAGTTTCAACTAACCCCAGGTATGATTTTTTTACATTAATGAAGATAACTATTAATTTAATTTAGCAATCTCTAATATTGCTACACATTATTTAAGAATGATAAATTTGAAACGAATTAAGATATATGAAATTTAAAATTAGTCGGTAATAATAACATAAACCGAAATTTTATGATAGATCAATTTTATATTACCAGTAAAAATGACTGACCTGCACAGTTCTGTTTATTGAGTAGCC
Organism: Ctenocephalides felis; assembly: GCF_003426905.1. Lineage (NCBI taxonomy): Eukaryota > Metazoa > Arthropoda > Insecta > Siphonaptera > Pulicidae > Ctenocephalides > Ctenocephalides felis. The sequence continues at coordinate 81,526,327 of NW_020538040.1, read as the reverse complement.
ATGACGAAGTTATCAAGGACGATTTCCATGTCCGATTGATATACTTTAATATCGTTTGAAATCCTATTAAAAAAACGCATGTTACTAATTACCCCTGTTCATCATTTTCTGAAAATTCTTGAATCTGCTTTAAAATATTTAAAACTATATTTGAGAATCATAAGATACTGAAAATATTTATAATGTACCAGTAATAAAAGCCACTATTTTCAGTTTAGCAAAACTTTGTATTTCAATTTCATATTAACTCTGACTTGTGAATAAAGTGTATAGTGTATATAGATCTCAGAAACTAATTAACTTCTTGGCTGTTTTATAAAATTAAATATTACTTGTATATTTATCAATGATATAGATGTTGTTTACCGTAAATAACTGCACCAGTTCTAATGCGATTTAAAATACATTATTTCAATTATATCCAGAATTAGGTAGTTTTGTAATAAATTATATAAAATTATTTTTGTTTATTATATTTTTCTCTCTGAACGTCGTTTATATTTCACTTTCAATTACTTTATATCATATCATAAATGTATAATATTGCAAATAAATTTAGAATTTATTGATGATTAATAAGGTTAAAATTCATGTGATTGTTAGTTTATAATATGCCAATTTTTCATTAAATTCTGATATTTTTGATACAACATGTGTATTGGGAAAGGATCCGTTTGTTAACTTTCCGTAGGGTAAGTTATAGTAATCGCAAAAAAATCGAAAATGAAAATTTTTATATATCTTTACGTTTCAGAGGTTTCTGAATATTTTAGCATACCTTAACAAAAATGGATGTATGTGTGTGTGTGTGTGTGCGTAGTATGTATGTGTGTGCGGATACAAATTTTCGTCGACGATTTCGGGAACACGGATGAAGCAATTTGAATAATTTAAAGAACATTCGATCCGTATTGATAAGGAGACGTGCTGATTAGTTTTTGGCGGAGGTAGGTCTAGCCGTTCCGAACATATCGGGCAAAAAGTGCCAAAAACGGTACCTCAGTTTTTAATAGAACGGAGCGTCCGCTTTTAATAATTCAAAAAACATTTTACTTGTATTAACAAGATGAGGATTTGATCAAATTTTTATAAGGGCAGGTTTAGCGGTTTCGGATATAACCCATTTGGCGGTCAAAAATGATCATTAGACATATGCACATCAAATTATCAGATATTTTATCGAGATTTTAACAATAAGTATAAATTTTGTTTACATTCCTATGGGTTCCGTACCAATGTTTACTCGTTAGACAGCGACGCGGCGCTTACGCGCGTTATATTTTGTCTCTATGCATTTAAAGCAATACGATTGCTTTGAAAAAAAGTTCAGATCTTCCAACATACGTCAAAATAAAGAAAACATTTTTTTTTTTCAAAAAAAAAAAGATTTAAAAAAAAAAAATTTAACAATTTTTTTTTTCAATTTTTTTTTTCAAAAATAGTAATTTTTTGTCAAATTTATAGTTTCTCAAAAATCTTATTTTTTCGAAGTAATTTTTTTTTCAAAAATGTAAATCGTTTTTAAAAAAAATAATAATTTTTGGTACGGGAAGTTCCAGCAATTTGCCTTAAGGCACGATGCCCTAATTGCCTTAAGACCGAATTCCACTTACAGCTAGTTTAAATCACAAATTACACAGTTCTTGTAAGAAATGCTTACGAACCCTTGAATGTACTATTTGAATTTTAATCGAAACTAGCTGTAAGTGGAATTCTGTCTTAAGGCAAATAAGGCATCGTGCCTTAAGGCAAATTGCTGGAACTTCCCGTACCAAAATTTTTTTTTTTAAAAAACGATTAACATTTTTGAAAAAAATTTACTTCGAAAAAATCAGATTTTTGAGAAACTATAAATTGAACAAAAAATTACTTTTTTTTGAAAAAAAATTTTTTTTTTTAAATTTTTTTTTTGAAAAAATATGTTTTCTTTATTTTGATATATTTTGGAAGATCTAAACTTTTTTTCAAAGCAATCGTACTGCTTTACCTGCATAAAGACGAAATATCAAAGCGCGTAAGCGCCGCGTCGCCGTCTAACGCGTAAACATTGGTACGGAACCCATAGGACTGTAAACCAAATTCATACTTATTGTTAAAATCTCTATAAAATATCTGATAATTTGATGTGCATATGTCTAATGATCATTTTTGACCGCCAAATGGCATTTTTTTTTTACTTCTTTCATTAGATCTCTGAAACCGCTAGACCTGCCTTTATGAAAATTTGATCGGTTCTTCACCTTGTCAATATAAGTAAAATATTTTTTGAGTTATTAAAACCGGACGCTCCGTTCTCTTAAAAACTGAGTTACCGTTTTCGGCACTTTTTGCCCCGTATCTTCGGAACGGCTAGACCTGCCTTTGCCAAAAACTAATCAGCACGTCTCCTTATCAATACGAATCGAATGTTTTTTCAATTATTCAAATCGGTTGATCCGTGTTCCCGAAATCGTCGACGAAAATTTGTATCCGCACATACATACACACACATACATCCATTTTTCTAAGGTATGCCAAAATGTTCAGAAACCTTTGAAATGTAAAGATATATAAAAAATTTCATTTTCGATTTTTTTGCGATTACTATAACTTGCCCTACGGGAAGTTAATTAATGCAACAAAATGCGCTTCTGTCTATTGTTATGGTTTCTAAAGATATTTTGTATGAATCGGAGCGGTATTTTGTTTGGACTCAGTTGCGTAACCCTAAAAACAGAGAAAGCAAGTTTTTGATTTATTGGTATTGTATAGATAATGCTAATCAAATCTATTTATTTATTTGAACAGCGATCAGAACTTATGGGTCCTATGAGCTGCTGTGATGAATCTTTTACAAACTAAGTTTATTTTATTATAGATGGCAACCCAAACAGTTGTCACATCTCTGTCATGAATTTTATTATTACAATTATTTTAATAATGATGACTTTTAATTGGTGCAGCAATGCCGTATCAGGGCTGTTCTCACTTAGAAACATACGAGTATTGCTATCTATATTTCCAAGTGAAAACCGTTGTCACTACAGCTTGACACAGGCTCCTCGAAGCGGAATCGAACCCGGAACCCCTGGCTAATTAAATATCAATGAAATAATGTTTTTTGCATTAAATAACTTGGAAGTGTACATTTGTGGCTTTTATTTGACATCTACAGGTTTTGAATTGAAAGTAATATGTTACAAGCTGTGCTTCTGTTTGTATTTACATCCAGTTTATCGAATCGTAATTCACACAAAAACTAGCTGTAAGTGGAATTCTGTCTTAAGGCAATTAAGGCATCGTGCCTTAAGGCAAATTGCTGGAACTTCCCGTACCAAAAATTATTATTTTTTTAACATTTTTGAAAAAATTTTACTTCGAAAAAATAAGTTTTTTGAGAAACTATAAATTGGACAAAAAATTACTTTTTCTTGAAAAAAATTTTTTTAAAAAAAAAAAAAAAATCTTTATTTTGACATATTGTGGAAGATCTGAACTTTCTTTTCAAAGCAATCGTACTGCTTTAACTGCATAAAGACGAAATATCAAACCGCGTAAGCGCCGCGTCGACGTCTAACGCGTAAACATTGGTACGGAACCCATAGGAATGTAAACCAAAATTATACTTATTGTTAAAATCTCTATAAAATATCTGATAATTTGATGTGCATATGTCTAATGATCATTTTTGACCGCCAAATGGCTCATTTTTTTACTTTTTCCTCCATATCCCCGAAACCGCTAGACCTACCTTCATGAAAATTTTATCGATTCTTCATCTTGTCAATACAAGTAAAATGTTTTTGAATTATTCAAATCGAACGCTTCGTTCTCTAAAAAACTGAGTTACCGTTTTCGGCATTTTTTGCCCCGTATCTTTGGAACGGCTAGACCTGCCTTCGCCAAAAACTAATCAGCACGTCTCCTTATCAATACGAATCGAATGTTTTTTGAATTATTCAAATCGGTTGATCCGTGTTCCCGAAATCGTCGACGAAAATTTGTATCCGCACATACATACACACACATACATACATACATACACACACACACACACACACAGTGCTGGATTTACAATAGGGGCAGTCGGGGCTACTGCCCAGGGCGGCAGTTTTTCGGGGGCGGCAAAATTTTGATAAAGAGAAAAAAAATGCTATACAATGTAATTAACTAATTTATTAATAACATTCAAGAAATATAATTAACAAAACATAATACGATTGCAATGCAAAATTTGGGTTCAAACAGCCAATTATTAAAATTTATTATTTTGCTTTGCCTCCCTCTCCGAACGTAAATTATCAAATTGGTTAATAAGTTATTATGAAATTTGGCAATTTGGATAATATAAAGTTTTGTAAACGAGCTGAAGGTTTAAGAAAAATATGTTCTTCAAATTTCCAGCCCACTTAGGACGACAAATTTATGCACTTCCAAGCTTATAGCGCCGAAAAAAATTTAAACTAATGACTCATGGAATTGTTCCATTAATTATTGCAAATAACTGGAATTTCTCGTACTGAAAGTTACATTGTATAAAGAGCTTTAAAATTTTTAGAAAAATGAAAAAAAAGCCCTTTTAAAAACTTTTTTTTATATGTATATTGAAATTTTTTGAAAATTATGAACTTTTTTCAAAGCAATCGCACTGCGTAGCTCAATTTCCAATTTCCGAAACCGCTGGATCTGTTTGTGCCAAAAACTAATCAGCATGTCTCCCCATCAATACAAATCTAATATTTTTTTAATTATTCAAGTCGATTTCGAGAACACGGATCAACCGATTCGAATGATTTGATTTCTATTGATAAGGAGACGTGCTGATTAGTTATTGGCCAAGGCAGGTCCAACTGTTTTGAAGATACAGGCCAAAATGCCAAAAACGGTAATTCCGTCTTTGAGAAACGGAGCGTCCAATATCGTTAAAAAAATTGACATATATTGGCAAAATGAGCGATTGTTTTTAAAAAAGTTCAATATTTCAAAATATAAAAAAACTCAAAATTTTTTAATTTTTCAGTTTTCAATTTTTTTTTATTTTAATTTTAATTTTTGGTACAGGAATAATATATAAGAACAATTTAAGTACAATTTCAGGGATGGGGCGCCATTTTTGTCAGTGCCCCAGGGCGCCAAAATTCTAAATCCGGCCCTGCACACACACATACACACACACACACACACACACACATATATCCATTTTTTCTAAGGTATGCCAAAATGTTCAGAAACCTCTGAAACGTAAAGATATATAAAAATTTTCATTTTTGATTTTTTTGCGATTACTATAACTTGTCCTACGGGAAGTTACAAATTTGAACAATTTAACTTACAGAATTAAAAAAGAAATCTGTACATCCTATTAAAAATAATTTTATTTTTATTTAAATTATCTTATTAATATTTTGTTTTCTGGAACTATTTCTAGGTATAGATAAAATTTAAAACAAAATAATAAAATACAGAATGCGTTTCGTCAAATATTCTCAAAACGAATCAATTTTAGGCATTTGTGGTTTAGCAGTATAACATAACTAGTAGCGAGTGCTTTATGGTTTTTCAAAAGAATGGAATGAATGAAAATTAGTGCACTTCACCACACTTATTTTTGGTTATTTATACTTGGTCTTGCCCGTGGGTAAGCGGTTAAGAGCGACGGGACTTGTTTCAGAGGTCCCGGGTTCGATACCCGCTTAGAGCAGCCTGTTGTCAGGCAGCAGTGACGACGATTTTCACTTGGAAATATAGATAGCAATATGATTCCAAGTGAAAATAGCCCTTGCCCGGCATTGCTGCACCAATAAAAAGTCAGCCCTATTAGATTAATTCTAATAACAAAAATCATCAAATATGGATGGATTACCCATTGGGTTACCATCTAAAAAATACGAAGTGAGAAGTTTCAGCCCAACAGCTCATAGGATGTAAGGTTCTGATTGCTGTTAAAAATATTAAAAAAATATAAAAAATAATAATAATTTATACTTGTACTCGTATATTTACATCTACAAGAGATGTCCAATGATGGAATCTAGAATAACGCACATGAAATATATACTTTCTAAACTGAATTTAAAATTTAAGATATAATATTTAAAATATTGTTTTTAATTTTAACAGAACTTTGTACATCTTTGATGAAAGGGTTTTGAAATTGATGAAAATTTTGAATATTTTTGAAATCTTAAGTGTGTTTTAATTTTCAAAAAAATTCGAAAATTTTAAATTTTTTGAAAATTTATGATATGAAATTATTGGAAATCTTAGTATGGAACCCAAAAAATGTAACGAAATTAGTACTCATATTTTAAAATCTCTATAAAATATCTGATAATTTGATGTGCATATGTCTAACGAACATTTTTGATCGCCAAATATCATTTTTTTAACTTTTTCTTCTCTAACTCCTAAATCACTGGATGTGGCTTCCCAAAAATTAAATCAGTTTTGCATTTCGTTAATACAAGTATAACGTTTTACCATTTTTGGAACTTTTGGCGCCGTAACATAGAAACGGCTGGACCTGCTTTTGGACGTCTGAAACATAAAGATATATAAAAGTTTTCATTTTTAATTTTTTGCGATTATTATAACCTACCCTACGGAAAGTCAATAAAATCGATTCAAACATACGCTATACTATATTACCTCCGAAGCCAACGATATCTAAGGATATAAGAAATAACTCTTCCCTTGGAGTTTGTTTGCTTAGATCTGCAACTCTTTCAATTATGTTCAATTTTTGTGTCCTATGTTAGTTATCTTCTGTATCATTTAGCAAGTCCATATTGTGTCCCGCAGCTGTTACAGGAATGTCGCGGTTTGAAAGAAGCGATTGCTTCGTCGTCTCGCTACTTGCGGTTCTAATCACACGACCATTTGTCTATGATTGTGTTTGTATAGAATTCTCATCGATTTCAAACCACAATCCTCTGCACGGAAAGTAAAGCTTGCTTTATTTGTGTCAAAGTGCATGTGTTGGTCAATTATATCCCTAAAATATAATATTTAACTCTTCGAGAATCGGCTCAGAAAATGAAATTATTTGCTTCAAATGTCTTAATTGAATCAGAGGTCTCGGGTTCGATCCTGCTTTGAGCAGCCTGATGTCAAGCAGTATTGACATCGGTTTTGACTTGAAAATATGGATAGCAATATGTTTCCAAGTGAAAGTAGCACTTATCCAACATTGTTGCATCAATAAAAATTCATCAGTGTTGCCGAAATTGTAATAATTACATTTATCGCATACAGATGAGACGGTTCAAATTTAACCCTTTCCGCTCAGATGCCTCCGCTCCGGCGGCAAAATACATATTAATTTTGGAATTCGCGAGTGGAAAGGGTTAACTTTTAACAATGACGAGTAGAATCGGCGACAATGGTCAAACGTAAATATTACGGGAATAGCCCTTGTACGATGATCGGGCCAGAAGCAAATATTACGCATCACGGGCATGGCCCAGTACGGTAATCGCAAGTTTTACAAAATATTTATTTATACAAAACTATAAAACACAAATTATTCTGTGTCGGAAAATAGTCATAAACGATGCGCCTGGTTATACAAATTTGGCCCAATGTTTTGGAATGAAAATCGTAAGAAAAGGGGTTCAATTGAATTGGCACGTTTAAAATTTCAAGATTTTTATATATTATCACTGCACTTTTTGTTAATTCATTAATTTTTTAATTACGAAGCAAAATCCGATCATTTATTCTTAAATTATATTGTTATGTGGCATACCCAGCAAATTGACAGATTGAAATAATTGAGAGAATGCGAAATTTTACAGCTTTACTATAGATTTGTATGGTACCTAGTTGCATATTACAAACTGTTGTACCTTCAGATTTTAACGCTTACGGGACTGTAAACTTGATTTCATTGTGTATGTTATGCAATCTGTTTGATAAAAAATTGTGGTCATTGAAGGTCATTGAAGGTCATACATTTATAATATTTTATTTTTAATCATTTTATGAAGAATGGTGACGTTTAAAACAATTTCCAAAATGTATAGCTGGTTGATTTTGACATGTTTTACAATAAAATGTTGTTGGCCGCCTACCTCCTGGTGCTTTTCTATCAGAACAGACAATACAATCCATTTTCCTTTCTCTCGCATTTAGAATATGCCACTGATTAGTCAGTATATTTGTTCATTTTTGTGCTGCCATAATGGTTCGTTTTTTCTATTATATTGTCTAATAATTCATTTCTACAATATAAAGTAAAATAATCAATTGGATGTCTTATATTGCTTGGTATTTGTAGTCGGGGTGTTTGTTGATGATGTCAAACTCGGTTATTGAAGGAGAATCGGCACATTCGCTAATGTCTTTTCGCTCTTCATTTAATTTGTTCAACTTCTTCTTCTTTTGTTGGTTGGATAATATCATCATCACATTCATCATTATCTTCGCTGCGAATAGTAATTTCGTAAAATTTGTTTGTATGAATGTCTATTTGAAACTCATCTTCACTACTGCTTAATTCACAAAATTTACCAGTCGTTTTGCCATATTTAAAAGCGCCCGGTATATAGCCCATATAGCAAAGAAAAAGGCTAAAAATACTACTAAAATAACTTACAATTATTTTCAAAATACAATACTGTATATCACTGCTGTATGTAAGTTATTCAACTTTTCGATGCAAACTGAGTCATTGTTTATAAAATAGCCTGTGCCTCACAGAGTATGTTTGTCCACTGAGGTGGACAGCCGTCCCCAAAGTGTTAATCTCCTTTCAATTTTTTTGCAAAAATTGCTCTTTATGCAAACTTTATTTATAATTATGCAAACATCATTTATAAACTATGTACTGCTTGTGTGCATCGGGAAATATTTGTACAATTGGAAAATGAGAGGGGTGAACAAACCTTGATAAAAATAAATCGTTTTTTCTAAATAAAATTCTTGCTTTATTTTAAGGTGAGAAGAAATTGCTTTAAAATTCAGTGAAAAATACTCACTGAATGAAAACGTGATGCAAAATTAGTCAATTACTAAAATGGCTATTATGAAAAAGATTTGTGGAAGGAGGGTGCAAATTTAGAGTTGTATACATTTTTTCATACCGAATTATGAAAAATTAAATTACAACAAATTGATTCCATAATTTAAAAAACAGTATGGTTATATATATATATATAATATATATAGAAACGTTTATATATATATATATATATATATATATATATATATATATATATCGTATATAGAACGTTTCCAATATATATGCCGATATATAAAGAAACAGTACACGTATTAAAGGCAAAATTTCATATATATATATATATATATATATATATATATATTTAAATATATATATAAATTATGTATTTTGTTGTTGTATTTGATTATAACTTTACATTTTCAGTCGATTGATTTTAATTTTGAAGTGTTGGACGAAACGATCATTAAATTTTGCCTTTAATACGTGTACTGTTTCTTTCGCCTCTATTGCTACATATTCTCAATCTACCCAACACCTTTCCAGTTGGACTATTAGAGGACGTCCTCGATGGATTTTCTTTGCGTCTTGTTTGCGACTGCGATAAAAACGTTTGAGATAAGAAATTTGTGTCTCCGAAGCCGCCGCCGCTAGCGCATCGCGACCGTTCGGGGAGACGCCGTGTGCCCCTTCGATCGTTGCGAACGTTTCCAATGCCGATATGTGTGAACAGAAAAAAATAGAACAAAAGCACACGTTGTAGAACACACAACATACATGGTATTACAAGTGTACAAATACGGCACGATTTGTAGCACTGGCGCGCGACTACGACATCCTGTGCGAGATTATGCGACGCGCCGGAAGAATTGAACGGGTTCGAGCGAGTTTGACCTTTTAAACGGATATCCGCTGAAAATTTTATATTTCGCACCGCAAACTTTTGCGTCAAACAGAAATTAACGCTCTCTGAACGCAATTTAGAACCTGATTACACAATAACGACTTGTAATTTTATTTTACCGCTAAAGTTTTAAGGTCGAATGCTAATTTTATTTGAGAGGATTTACTAATTCGGTGCATATATACTTTATTATAAGCCTGTAGTTAACATCTTATATATATATATATATATATATATATATATATATATGTATATATATTAGGGTGGTCCTTAAAATGGTCATTTTCGAATTTCCTTACTCCCATGGGCTCAAATGGTTCCAAATTGATAAAGAACAATTCTCTGAAACTTTCAGCTCTTAATATTAACGTTTAGATAGACCGCAATTCAATCAAACATCGTATGGAAAAAATTTTGAAAATTTAAAAAAAATGTTTTAGGTATAACTTAGCGACAAATAAATGAGTTTATTCATTCATGAATGAGTTTTATCCATTCATTTGTTCGCTAAATTACATATAAAAAACTTTTGAAAATTTTTCCATGCTATTTCCATACAAAACTTTGATTGAATTGTGCTCTATCTAAACGTTAATATTAAGAGCTAAAACTTTCAGAGAATTGTTTTTTATCTATTTGGAAACATTGGAGTCCCTGGAAGCAATTATTGTAATAATTACATCATTTTTTATAAACCATATATGCGATCGCCATGAAAATTTGGAAACATCTTACCATAAGCCAGTATATCGTAATAATAATTATTATAGTAATAACATTATTTCTTTTAAACCATACATCAAATCGGCATGGATATTTGGGAAAGTGTTAAGTATATTCCCGGGCTAGGTTTTAGCACATTTTGATTGAAATCAAGTGGTATTAGTTCACCACCTCTATTTGGTTGCTGAGTGGGATATTTCACTCAATTATTCAACGTTCATACAACTCAATATTGAAGCAATAATCTAATTAAATTACCATAATTTTTTAGTACAATATAGAATGCTGTACAAATGGATGTGGGGGGGGGGGTGTATGTGTTTTGTATGGATACAAATTTTTGTCTACGATTTCGAGCCCACGCATCAACCGATTTAAATGTTTCAAGAAAAACATTCGATCCCTATTAATTGGAGACATACTGATTAGTTTTGGGTAAAGATAGGTCAAGCCGTTTCGGAGATACGGAGGTAAAAGTGCAAAAATGGCAGTTTTTGAGATAACGAAGCATCCGATTTGAACGATTCAAAGAACATCTTGCATGTGTTGACAGTGTAAAAAAACCATTAGTTTTTGGAAAAGACAAAAAAAAAGGTTTCAAAATTCAAAGAAAAAAAATATTTGCAATGCATAAACGTCGTTGTCTAATATAATGTCCGTATAATGAGTATTACAGTATTTAAAACAATCTATTTGAAAACATTTTCTCGAATATTTCTTGGCGGTACGGGAAGTTCCAGCAGCTGCCTTAAAGCACGATGCCATACACCCCTGGTTTATTTATATCTTTATAAAAAATCGAAATACATTTAGTTACATATGATCCATGTATTTATCAGAGCGCAACGCTACATTCGTTTCAGTTCGTAAAATGTATCGCCCATAGAGGTACGGACATTTTAATTTGAAATAAAATCATGCATCAAATGTGATAGACGGGTCTGCCAGCTATAAGCATACATATATAACATTGCGACATGAAAATTTCTTACCTTTTCTGACCTTTCTGGAAATACATCATAGGCATCCCAACACTGCCTCACATCGGCCACCCTTCGTACAGAACATCAGTCACCGCCTACCACCCTTGCTTTTCGACTCTTTAAATAAACAAAGAGCCGAACGCCTCAGTAAGTCGACGCTGATTCAAGTATTCATATCATTGTCCAGTCTCATGGTTCGTTATTGTCTACATCTCATTGGGATCGTATGACATTTGTGTGATATCCACGTCTTGCATTACAACATACATTTTTCTATTATCCCGTTATCACGATGTTGCCGGGATAATAGTGTATTTTTTTGGAAAACTCTGCAGAACATGATCACACCATAACCGGGTTGGTAATATTACGTCACGATTCTTCGCGCGCACACATTCTTCGTCTGGCGCCTCTCCTCGGCCCCCCTTTACCCTAAATCCATCAAATCTTGGTCAAAATGACGTGACGTTCTATGTTATTAGACCATCGGCGTCTCCTCCCGCGGCGGCTTCCCCGCTTTCGTCGCCCTCTATTGTGCTTCCGGCCGGCGCGCTGCTCTTGTCATGCTTTTCACGCTTTTCGCACCACGCTCCCACGATAGAAAAGCGTGTGTAGTTTATATAATATGTTTGTGATGCTGCTCAGCCGACACCCAACGCCGTTTCTTCCTCTCCACGAAAATATAAAAACTGTGCTACATGTGTATTTATCACGGACTACAACCTAATAGTTTTTCCTACTAGACCAACGTTTCGATTCGAGAAAAAAATTGATAAGTGTATGTAATTAATTACAATTTCATGGGAATGTTGTAGCTTATAAATGATTTCATATAAATAAATAATTCGGAATGTTAGTCATATGCAAGTAGAATTTATTCATTAAGGTTAAGCATATTATTTTTATTAACTTCCCGTAGGGCAAGTTATAGTAATCGCAAAAAAATCGAAAATAATTTTTCTTATATATCTTTACGTTTCAAAGGTTTCTGAACATTTTGGCATACCTTAGAAAAAATGGATGTATGTGTGTGTGTGTATGTGCGTGTAGTGTGTGTGTGCGGATACAGATCTTCGTCGACGATTTCGGGAACACGGATAAAGCGATTTGAATAATTAAAAAAACATTCGATTTGTATTGATAAGGAGACGTGCCTAGTAGTTTTTGGCAAAGGCAGATCTAGCCGTTCTGAAGATATGGGGCAAAAAGTACCAAAAACGGTAACTCCGTTTTTAAGAGAACGGAGCGTCCCATTTGAATAATTCAAAAATCATTTTACTTGTATTAACAAGATGAAGAACTGTTCAAATTTTCATGAAGGCAAGCCTAGCGGTTTCGGAGATCTAGTAAAAAAAAGTAAAAAAATGCCATTTGGCTGTCAAAAATGATCATTAGACATATGCACATCAAATTATCAGATATTTTATAGAGATTTTAACAATAAGTGTAAATTTTGTTTAAATTCCTATGGGTTCCGTACCAATGTTTATCCGTTAGACGGCGACGCGGCGCTTACGCGCTTCGATATTTCGTCTCTATGCAGTTCAAGCAGTACCATTGCTTTAAAAAAAAGTTCTAAATTTCCAAAATTTTTCAAAATAATTTTTTCTTCAAAAAGACTTTTTTTTTCAAAAAAAAAGTAAATTTTTGTCAAAAATTTATAGTTTCTCAAAAATCTAATTTTTTCAGAGTATTTTTTTTTTCAAAAATATTAATCTTTTTTAAAAAAAATATTTTTTGGTACGGGAAGTTTCAGCAAATTCGTCTTAAGGCACGATGCCATGCGCCCCACTAGTTTTCATTTTTATTATTATTAACTTTCCGAAGGAAAAGTTTGTTTTCATCAAAAACTCCGTTTTGCTAATTTTATGTTTTCTCAACATTTCAAGCCATACTGAGTCGAATGAGCCCAAATGTGGAAAAAGTGTGTGTATGTATGTGAGCCGATTTCAAAAAATTAAAAGCCATTCGATATAACTCGATATGGACTTGTGTTTCTCAGTTTTGCGCGACGATCGGCCAAGCCGTTTCTTCATAAATAGCAGAAAAGTGAAAAATTTTTCGTCCACTTTTTAGCCCACAATTCTAAACCGTTTTTAAAAATACATAAACTGTCCGAATGATATTAGTTGGCAATCAACCTTATCAGTTTTTGATAAAGATTTGCTGCCACAAGGTCTCGTAATTAACTGTCGAATCTTTCGACATGTTTGCGATATCATGGTCTTCTAGATTTAAAATATTACGGCCTACGACATTTTTGATGATAGGCATCATGGTCCTAAAGAACATACTAAAATATTATGGCAATACAAGTGGTTTAATTTTAAAAATTCATCAAAGTTTGAGAAAATATAATGATAATATAAGTCAAAATTTGTGTCAATTATCTGTCTACAGGGACTCTTCTATTTAGGATAATAAGTGCTATTTATTGTATTTTAGCATCTCAATTCCTAAACCTGAGATCAACTTGCCATCATTAAAGGGGTATTATAATGCAATAATTCAAAAAAATAGTTTTATTGTTTGTTTTTTATATTTTCCAGTACTCATAATAATTTTTACATATTATCAATATTTTGCACGATAGGATTTTTTAAATTTATTTTTCAAAATACACCTTTTTGACTTTGTGAAACTTTAAACGCGTTTTCTTTAAAACTGTCTGTTTCAGTACGATGTCCACGATTTCTCGGGTTCTACTAATAAACCGATTCAATTGAAATTTTTAAAGAATAATGTTTATTGACTTTACTCTGGCTTATACTAGCCTTATCCCCAATTTCAGTTTTAACTATTCTTGAAAAAAAATGCGAGAAACTCAAATAGGTGGTAAGAAAATAGTCTTTTTTTTTCAAACAGTTGCCAAAATTTTTACTTATTTTTAGTATATGCTATTGCGATGTTAATCTAGATTAATATTTTTTTCATTTCGGATTACTAGAATTTTTTGAAACACCAAACTTCAACAACTGCTAAATTTTGCAGTAAATATAGATAAATTAAAAAAAAAACACTAATAAAAAATATCATTCTCGCTTTTTACGATGATTTAAAATTGACCTAAAATTCCTGCATCTACACTAACCCCCTTAACATCTTTTAATTGACCTGTAGTATTTTAATTAACTAGTAGCTAAATGAATGAAACAATATTAACTTTGTAGCTAAATTATAACTGTAACTATATCTGAAAAGTTCATCATGAATGAATCATCATGGTAGTCTAAAATTTATTCAAACGAACACCTATCGTAGGATGGATACGAATTACTTAGATAGACGTGCCGGGTTTTCAGACTCAATGTCGTTAAATATCATAATATCATATCTTTTCTATTTACAGTGCTTCTCCTATTTGGGGTAATAGCTGTTTTTGCTCTACTTTAACATTTTAATTCCCAAACCTGAAACATAATGTAGGCATTCTTTACCCGTCTTTTAACGTATCTGCAATAACCTAGTACCTAAACGAATGAAACAGGATCAACTTTATAACAAATCCCATTTAGTCATCATGATACTACAAAATTTCTTTAGACAAACACCTACACCAGTAGGGGATACGAATGATTTAACATGGACGAACTCTTACTACACCAGGAGGGATACAAATGATTTAGCATAGACATGCCGGGTTTTCAGGCTTCAATACCCATTGCCGTCACAATATCATAACCTTCTTTGTTTCGGGTAATAACTGCTATTCACTATACTTAAGCATCTCTGTTCTAACAATTATATAGTATCTGAGAGATACACTAGGCATCGTTTAAACGTCTTTTATGTTACCTGTAATTACCTAGTAGCTTCACGAATAAATTAAGATTGATTTTGTAACCTGAAACCAATCATAAAGATGATACTAATTACTTACGTGTTGTTGAATGATTTTCTCAATAGTCTATAATCATTGCTCTAAATATTAAAACTGAAGCAAGGCTGTAAGTACTAGCAACTTGTAAGACTTACAATTACTACTACTTACAATACTACAATGTAAGTAGTACTAGTCATGTTTCAGTTCTAATTTTTAACATCCCTTAGGGTAAGTTATAGTAATCTCAAAAACATCGAAAATAATTTTTTTATATATTATCTTTACGTTTCAAAGGTTTCTGAACATTTTGGCATGCATTAGAAAAAAATGGATGTGTGTGTGTGGGGAAAATTTTTTTGTTGACGATTTCGGGAACACGGATCAACCGATTTAAATCATTCATAAAATATTCGATTCGTATTGATGAGGAGACGTACTGATTAATTTTTTGCAAAGGCAGGTCTAGCTGTTTCAAAGATACAGGGCAAAAAGAACCAAAAATGGTAATTGAGTTTTTGAGAGAACAAAGCGTCCAATTTGAATATTTCAAAAAACATTTTATTTGTATTCACAAAATGAAGTATCGTTTAAATTGTTGCGGAGGCAGGTATATCGGATTCAGAGATCTAGTTAAAAAAGTAAAAAAATGATCATTAGAAATATGCACATCAAATTATGAGATTTGTTATAGAGGTTTTAATAATATATATAAATTTTGTCAACTTCCCGTAGGGCAAGTTATAGTAATCGCAAAAAATTGAAAATGAAAATTTTTGCATTTCGCGACGTTTCAAAGGTTTCTGAATATTTTGGCATACCTTAGAAAAAACGGATGTATGTGTGTGTGTGTGTGTGTGTGTGTATGTGCGTGTATGTATATGTGTTCGGATACAAATTTTCGTCGACGATTTCGGGAACACGGATCAACCGATTTCAATAATTCAAAAACATTCTTATTCGTATTGATAAAGAGTCGTGCTGATTAGTTTTTGGCAAAGGCAGGTCTAGCCGTTTCTAAGATACGGGGCAAAAAGTGCCGAAAACGGTAACTCAGTTTTTAAGAGAACGGAGCGAGCGAGAAAATAATGAAAACATAGTTTCTCAAAAATCTTATTTTTTTGAAGTAATTTTTTTTCAAAAATGTTAATCGTTTTAAAAAAAATAATAATTTTTGATACGGGAAGTTCCAGCAATTTGCCTTAAGGCACGATGCCTTAATTGCCTTAAGACAGAATTCCACTTACAGCTAGTTATATTTCTATGGGATCTATATCAGTGTTTATCCGTTACGCGCTTCGATATTTTTTCTTTAAAGCAGGAACGCAGCACGATTGCTTTGAAAAAAGTTAAAATTTTTCAGAAAAAGTATAAAAAAAGTCAAATTTTCTCAAAAATTTCAAAACTCTCAGAGCATTTGTTATTTGGACTCGTTCGACTTCCTCAGAAGACTGACTAAAACTGGCTCTCTTAAACCCATACCTTGCATTACAAACATCTACACCAGTTGGGATACGAATGATTTAGCATAGACAAGCCGGATTTTCTGACTACCATACCTATGTCGTCACAATATCATAACCATATAATGTTATCTACCAACATTGTTACTCCAGTATACTTTTCTTACATTTGCATACGGGTGAGCCGATACAACTGCTTCTCTTTTTTTACACAAAAAGGTTCTAAATTAGCTGAATTGTAAAGGAAAGTTTCGTAGTAAACATCATATATTTTCCTTGAGTTTACTCTCTCATAAACGAATCTTAAAATCTCTTGTTTTCCAAGCTATTCACGTTCTGAAAATAATTTTTAAAATATTTTATAGTTGATCATGTCTAACAAGGTTTTTATCAAGTTTTAATTATTATAAATTTATACATATATATATATATATTCAAAGTTTGTATGGAAAGAGCATGGAATTTTTTTTGAAAATTTAAAAAAATGTTTTAGGTATAGCTTAGCGACAAATGAATGAGTTTTATTCATTCATTTGTTCGCTAAATTACATCTAAAAACATTTTTAAAATTTTTGAAAATTTTTCCATGCTATTTTCATACAAAACTATAATTGAATTGGCGCTCTATCTATACGTTAATTAATATTAAGAGTTAAAATTTTCATGGAATTGTTTTTAATCTATTTAGAACCATTTGAGCCCCTGGGAGCAAGGAAATTCGAAAATGACCATTTTAAGGACCACCCTAATATATATATATATATATATATATATATATATCTATTATTGTTTTGCTGTACGAGGTACTAAAATTATTTTAGAAATTATTTATAAAAGTAATAAACATATTGTTGTTGATATGATTTTCCACAGAGTTAAAATCTGAAATTGATTTATTCAATATGCTGATCCATATATAAAGACTTAAGATTATACTAGAAATATTAATTTTCAACCAATTGAAAATTATATTGAATAACATATAATAAAAATCGTTATGATGCGTTTGAAAAATTTCACAATATAGATAAATAAGTTATATTTTGTTAATAGAAAATTAAAATAACAAACTAGTATTTCTCTGAACACCAAATACATGCCTCATTCCAAGTTGAGTTAATTTTTCGTATTATTGCATCGATATAACTATAGAGACAACAAAGTTGCATGCTGTGTTTGCCAGAATAGTAGTAATAAAATTATTAACTCTAATGTAAGATAGGAGCTTCAAAGTTTAGTTCCATCTGGGACCACAAATTTAGGTCAGTGATGCGAGACACTGTGCTGCACCGAGATAATTAAAAGATATGTAAATACTTAAGTACTAATTTACATCTGTTTTAGTATCAAAGAACGAAAATAGCATTACTTAATATCAGTTTCATAAAATATGCAATTTACTACTTTAATTCCTATATAATAAAATAACTAGTGGGGCGCATGGCATCCTGCCATAAGGCAAATTGCTGGAACTTCCCGTACGAAAAATTTTACTTTGAAAAAATTAGATTTTTGAGAAACTATAAATTCTTGACAAAAATTTACTTTATTTGAAAAAAAGACTTTTTTAAAAAAATGTTTTAAAAAATTTTTTATTTTGAAATATTTTGGAAATTCTGAACTTTTGTCAAAGAAATCGTACTGCTTTAACTGCATGGAGACGAAATATCGAAGCGCGTAAGCGCCGCGTCGCTGTCTAACGGATAAAAATTGGTACGGAACTGATAGGAATGTCAAAAAAATTTATACCTATTGTTAAAATCTCTATAAAATATCTGATAATTTGATGTGCATATGTCTAATGATCATTGTTGACCATCAAATGGCATTTTTAACTTCCCGTAGGGTAAGTTATTGTAATGGGCCGAAAATCGGAATTGAAAATTTTTACATTTCTCGACGTTTTGAAGGTTTCTGAACGTTTTGGCATGCCTCAGAAAAAATGGATGTGTGTGTATGTGTATGTATGTATGGATACAAATTTCCAGTCACGTTTTAGGGCGCACGGATAAACCGATTTGAATGGTTCAAAAAACATTCGATTCCTATTAATAGGGAAAAGAGCTGATTAGTTTTTGACAAAGGCAGGTCCAGCGGTTTCGGAGATACGGAGCAAAGAGTGCAAAAAATAGAAATCGAATTTTTGAGAGAACGAAGTATCCGATTTGAATGATCTAAAAAACATTCAATTAGTAATGATTGGTGAAAGTGTATATTAGTTTTTGGCGAAGGCAGGCCCAGCCATCTCGAAATTACAGAGCTAAACGTGCAAAAAATGGCAGTTTTTGAGTGAACTAAGCGTCCGATTTGAATGATCTAAAAAACTTTCTGCTTGTATTGACAAAAGAATTGATTTTGGAAAAAAAATTTGTTCCAACTTTTTCTTTTTTTTTTTTTTTGTAGATTTTGTATATCGAAAATATTTCAGATTTTTTTTTTAATTCTGACTATAGTTCGAATATACTTTACAAATAATTTCAACTCTGCAGTTCATTTTATATAATTCTTATAAATATTAGACAACGTTACAATATTTATAATAATCTATTCAGTATTCCTCGCACATTTCGTTATGGTACGGGAAGTTCCAGCAACTTGCCTTAAGACACGATGCCATAATTGCCTCAAGACAGAATTCCACTTACAGCTAGTTTTTAAATTTTTTTACTAAATTTCCGAAACCGCTAGACCTGCCTTCATGAAAGTTTAACAAATTCGTCATCTTGTTAATACAAGTAGAATGTTTTATGAATTATTCAAATCGGACGCTCCGTTCCCTTAAAAACTGAGTTACCGTTTGTGGCACTTCTTGCCCGTATCTTCGAAACAACTGAACCTGCTTATGCCAAAAACTAATCAGCACATCTTCTTATCAACAGCAATCGAATGCTGTTTAAAATAATTGAAATCGGTTGAACCGTGCTCCCGAAATCATCGACAAAAATTTGTATTCGCACACACACACACACATAATCCATTTTTTCTAAGGTATGCCAAAATGTTCAGAAATATCTGAAACGTAAAGATATATAAAAATTTTTATTTTCGATTTTTTTGCGATTACTATAGAAGTGTCAAGAAATATATTTTAGCAGGGAAGAATTCCATTTATAGCCACTGAAAGTAATTTTAATATTATGGGTTCCGAAGTTTACTCTTTTTTTCTAAAAGTTACAATAAACTCGTAATTTTCTGGTATACAAATTAGTACCACATGAATAAATTTGATTAGCAATCCATCTATAGTAGTAAATTACAAATTTCTTACTTAAAAAACAGTTAGTAAATTATTGACTGATAACTTACTAACTAAATCGAATTAATGCTACGTAAATAATTTTAGGATTTTAAATATATTATTAAACGATTTTGAAAATTCGAGACTACTAAATTTACAGGTTTCTTTTCAAAAAGTGCACTTTTTCAAAATATTAAAGACCAATTTTGAATTACAAGCCTCTACTACTCTTCTAAAATTTACGATTTAAAGCTATTTTTCTCATAAGATAAGAATATCTTGTTTCTTGGCCAAAATTTAGTTTAAACTAAATTTGTATAGTCATTAATAATTATCCTGTATCATTATCCTGTATCATTCTGTACGATAATGTTTAAGAATTATTATTGATACCTAAAATATCTACTGAAATATAGTAATGTGAATATAGGATTTTTCATTTGTATATATCACATTTTCGCAGAAAGTATTGAAGAATCTCAAATGTATTATATTACTTTAATACGTGTCATACAATATATTGAGCCAATATGTGTTGGCGGTTGATACCACATTCATTTTTTTTTTTATTTATTTTATTTGGTCTCTTATTTACAAACTAGCCATATACAAAGTTTCCTACATTTATATTCTAATTTTACATTTAACTAAAAAATTATATATAATTTTATAATAATCAATATTTGACAGTAAACTAAATAAATTAAATGG
Organism: Ctenocephalides felis; assembly: GCF_003426905.1. NCBI lineage: Eukaryota > Metazoa > Arthropoda > Insecta > Siphonaptera > Pulicidae > Ctenocephalides > Ctenocephalides felis. Next base: position 81,505,547 of record NW_020538040.1, on the reverse strand, counting down.
TTTAACTAAATTTTTAATTCTATATAATTCATATAATAAATAATCCCTATTTTCTTGATATCTTCTGCAAGTTAAAATTATATGTTCCAAAGATCCCACATCCTTCCGACAGTCACAAATAGCTGACTCTCTCATCTTTATTTTGAACAGGTGTTCTGGAAAATGTCCATGGTTACACCTTATTCTGTTCATCGTACTTATAAAGTATCTATCTTCATTTTTGAATTGATAAAACCAAGGTACCTTTTTAACAAAGTCGTTAACCCCATTATAATATTTTCCTTTATATCTTGATGTTATTTGCCAATCCGTTTTCCATTTATTAACTGCTTTATTTTTCATAACTTTTATTATATCTTTATTTAATACTTGGTTATATTCCATTCCCTTTAAGCAAGCGTATTTGGCTAATTCATCAGCTTTTTCGTTTCCTGAAATTCCGGAGTGACCTTTTACCCATCCTATTCTTATATCCTTTCCATTTTCTTTAATTTTCTCCAAATCTTGCAAGATATCAAAATAATTTTTTTCTAAATTTAGATCTCTAAAAAACACTTGTAATTTATTGATACAGCTCATGCTGTCCGTAATTATAATTGTTTTATTATAATTCTGTTCTTTAGCTTTTCTTATGGCCTCTTTAATTGCAAATAACTCCACTGTATAGACAGAAACACACCCTGGTAACTTGTAACATTCACTTGTTTGATCGGTTTCTTTATATGATACCACATTCATATTTTCGAAAATTTTATGTGAGATAAATAAATTTTTGCACATATACTAACATTGTTTTTCAAACTTTAACAAATTAACTACATTTATTAAATTTTAAGTAAAATTTTACTTTCAGTATATTATTCCAAAACTTGAATAAATTTTTGATGTTTTTCACATTTTTTTAACAAAACAGTATTTTTTTTCTTTATTAATAATTTTATATAAAAATCTTTTTAACGTGCTGACATTATCCGTATGAACCAATAAGAAATAGAGTATATCGCCGGCGCCGATAAACTTGAAATTACTAAAACTTATTTATCGTGTAATAAGTAATAAAAATCTGCCAAGTTCTAACCGACTCGCATTCCGAAACTCCTCTATCAAACTCTATCTGTATCATAAAACTATATCTCAATATAATATTTCAATTATAAAATAAATATTGTGCTATATTAAAACACGACTTAATAATGGCATGATGAGAATTATTAATCGTTTGCAAACAGTTTTCGTGGTAGACCAAGTTTTGTACATTATTTTTCTAGTATATTGAATAATAATTTTGTTATTGATTTATTATTGATTAAAATAATATCAAAATCATGCTTAATAACATTATAAATATCAGTATTGGCTTTACATATATTGCTGATGCAATAATTAATCCCACATTAATTTCAATAACACATAATTATGTTTACATATTTAAAGATTAGAAGAATATAACTAGCTAAAAGTTTTCTGATTTCACTTACTTATTTATAAATTAAGCCAAAAAATTTAGAAGCTGTATTGTTATTTTATTAGCTATAAATTTCTAATGAAAATTAAGTTATTATTGTGATCTATCAGAGATCATTACAATTTTGTCTTAGGACTATTTTTCGGTTTTTACTTTTTTTACTCACTTTTTTCTATAAAATTCAAGTATTTTACTATTAACATAATTTTGATTAAATTCGTCCAACTTTTGATGAAATTTGCTAATAGACTTTAGTAAATTTTTTTAAAAGAGGGTCTCTCGAAGTCGGTCGATTTTAAAAATTTCAAATTTATAGTTCATCAAAAAGTTTCAATTCTTGAAAACTTGGGGTTATTGTGCCAATATTTCTGATTATGTTCTTAAAAATTTTATTCACGGTTACGATTCCAGAGTTTAAATGAACAAAAGTAATGAACATAAAACCAGAATAAGCAAAAAATGGTCACAATTTCACCAAAGCCTCATGTTATACTTAAAATCTCATAATTTATATAAAACTGATTTTTTTCTCATTTTTTTTTTCAGAACATTTTGGCTTGACGGTGAGTTCTGGGACACCCTGCATAACTTACCAAAGAAGATTGCTTTCACCAAAAAGGTTTGTTTGTTAATTTTATGTTTGTTAATTTTATGAAAAATAAAAAAAAATACTCACATTGTGGCAATCGCCTTTTGAAACTGTTCGAAAGCTATAAGTTGGAAATCCTGGTGATTCGTATGAGTGAAGATCGACCTGGCTGTTTCTTCGTGATTTCGCGGATTTTTTTTAAATTATCATTTTATGGGTATTAACGAACATCCTAAATTATTATAGACCTATAATAAGTGAATTAATTATAAAATTTGTTCGCTTTTAAAACATCCACTATCTACTTTCCAAGCTCATGTTCGTGCGATATAATTACTGATGTTATAAGCGTGTTTGTAAGACATCAATTGGAAATAGAATTGATTAGTTTTTTTTTTTTTGTTTAACCGATAAGTTCACAACAAAAATTATAGAAATATTTCGTATTTCAACGAAATTCTGCTGAACTCTGTTAAAATAGTACACTTTTTATCGAAGATACAATTGTGGCTATATCGGACAGTTCAAATAATATAATTTCTTAGAAAGACGGATTAATAATCCAGGTACGTTTATGAACTAATGCATTACAATTTGAGAGATTATTTTATACTACAGAATAGTGCAAAGGTGCAAACGAATTAGGTTTTATTATTGCTATCTTGAACCATATATATATATATATATATATATATATATATATATACAGTGGCGTCGGAACCATATATATATTTGATGGGTGGCGTCGGAACCAAATTTTTGATTGGGCTTTTTTTTTTTTTCTTTTTAGATAGACAGCCAGCGGTCTCGTTTTTTTTTTTTAGAGATATTAGCCCATATAATTTTTTGAAATTGATGGGTGGGCTGAGCCCCTCCATCAAAATTCATGGGTGGGCTCAAGCCCACACAGCCCACGCGGTTCCGACGCCACTGTATATATATATATACATTAACCCTTTAGACTCGGATGCCGAAAATTCATACTAAACTCGGAATTCGCGAGTCGAAAGAATTAAAATATATTTATACAATTTTATTAGACCAGGGCTGAGCCTCAGGCGTTAACATTTGTAGTGAAAAGTTATATTTTTTAAATTAATTTAATTTGCAAATTTAATAATTTTAAAATTTACTATCAATTGAGTTAGTTGATTATCTCCCTATGTCGAGCAGTTCATGCAACTTACGCAAATGCCATTTATACCTAGTTACTTTATAAAAAAAAACTCATTTTTTCAAGAAATTTTTCAAACTTTGTTCTATCAATACAGTAAATTACATTCTTTAAATATTTTGCATACTTTATTAATATCAAAACTATCGTGCAAAGTTTATTGATTTGGGTTTATTTTGCTGGTTAAATTCTGTAGAAAAAAGTAATTAATTAAATTAATTAAGTTGGAAATATTTCCACATTTCGAGCAGTTTATGCACCACGCCCTGAGGCAAATGCCATTTATACAAAGGTACTATATAAAGATCTTATTTTCCAAAAAAAATACAACTTTGTTCTATTAATACAGTGAGTTACATTTGTTAAATATTTTGGATTTTTCATCAATATAAAAAGTATCGTGCAAAGTTTATTGATTTTGGGTATATTTCGTTAATTAAATTTTATAATAAAAAATCATCCAACCCATAAGTTCATTATTTATAACACAAGCAAGCCTGTAATTAATTGACGATAAAAGTCTATTCCAAAGCACCTAAATGCAATATTGTTCCTATTTGAATTTTCCGCGTTGATAGGTTCCAAGAGTGACTCGTATATCAATTTAGTGCATGCACAAAAACGTTGAAAAGAAACGCCGTATCACATTGTCCAATTTATAAAACATTTAAACCATTAGCCGGTCGCGCGACGAGACTGCGGCCGCGGAGACAATGACCTGATGATTAAGCGTCGACGTTCCCAATATTTCACTCGAAAGTATCGCAGACGCGGACGCCGACGCTAATTTCATACGTCCATTGATAAACAATACATGACATGAACACAACAACGAGCGAATAAAACTAGTACACTGAGAGTGAGATAAAAGATTCAGTAGCATACTTGCTGTTTTGTACTTACTTGTTAGAGGATTTGTTCTGGATTCTTTTATATAAATGATGGATGCAAGCATAAAAATTTACACTAGTGATCTTTATATTGTCTTCAAATTGATTAATATAAATACTAAAATATCGGCTAATATTTATAAAAATTATATAAACTGAATTACTAAGTTATAATTATTTATTTAAAGTATATAAGTGATATTTAGAACTTTAACCAGAATTAAAATTCAAATCTGAATTATTTTCGATATACAAACATTTTTATCAAAAAAAATTGAAACAAGAGAATCATTCAAATCTAATGCATACTTTTCTCCAAAACTGCCATTTTTTGTACATTTAGCTCTGTATTTTCGAAATGGCTGAACCTGCATTTGCCAAAAGCTAATCACCACTTCTCCCAACCATTACAAATTGAATGTGTTTTATTATCATTCAATTCGGATACTCCGTTCTCTCAAAAACTCGAAAATTTCTATTTTCTGCACTCTTTGATACATATCTCCGTAATGTCTTTGCCAAAAACTAATCAGCACATCTCCCTGTCAATAAGAATCAAATGTTTCTTGAACCGTTCAAATCGGTTGATCCGTGCGCCCGAAAGCGTGAACAAAAAATTGCGGACACACAAAACACACACACATACATCCATTTTTGCTGAGATATGCCAAAATGTTTAGAAACCACTGAAACGTGAAGATATGCAAAAAAAATTATTTTACCATTACTATAGCTTATCCTACGGGAAGTTGAAAAATGCTCATTTTATTAGCGTTGGTGCATATAGAATGTAGTAGATATTTTATTGAAAATATACGATTTTTGTATGCGTTTCCATGAAGATTTGTGTATCAAAATAATGTAATAAGATCCAGAACAAACCCTAAGAAGGTAAAAAGGACTAAGAAACGACATAAAATTTAAGATTTTGATTGTTATGTGGAAGAATTACGAAGAGATTACTCGGAGATTTTGTCGTTCTTTTAAAATTATTTTCAATTACTTATATTTGATCCCCAGCTTTGACTCTAGATTTGTGTTCAACGGTAACAACTTAGTTGTAAAACATATTCCGTCTACCCAATACAGGCGACTTTTTTATTTTGTGGTTCTGTGTTATTTTATTGTTTGAAATTAAAGGTTTTATATTGGATCTTTATGAAAACTATTTTAATCCTGAAATTGAATATGTAATTTTAAAAAAAAATTATATATATATACGTATATATAAAATTATATGTATATATATATACTGTTTGTGCGTAAGTATATGTATATAGTATCCCCGAACTCAACGCCCAACCACAGCGACGTAATGGTACTGATTGTATTAATTTATCCGGTTCAAGTTGAATGTTATGAGCTTTCAAGTACAACCTAGAGCTTTGGTGAAATTGTGACCATTTTTGGTTATTGTGCTTAAATTTTATTATTTTTAAATGGCGTGAACGTGTTAAATTTCGAGTGAAATAGGTACTTTTGCTGGAAACTTATTTATTGAGGATAAATAATAGCTGTAACTCTGAATAACAATTCTAGAATTATAGTTGAAAATGACAAAATTGCCAAAAGTTTCGTAAAATTTTGAAAATTTATTAAAATTTTGGTTGCTTTGGTCGTCAAATCTTGCATTTCTTATATATTTAATTATATACTTAATTATTAAATTGGTAATTGAAAAAAATACAATTTAATTGAAATAAAAAAAAGATACTATATTTGGTGAACAGCTCTTACCTCTTCTATGATGCAGAAGATTCTATATAATTCTGTTTTTTTCATTATTTGTTCGAACAGCTGAACTATGAGTTCAATTAGCTACTGCATAATATTTCTTCTCAACTACGTAGCTTTTTAGAAAGTAATTCTTTCTATTTGATGCATTTTGTAATAGTGATGATAGATTTATTTTAACTTTCTACAGAATCGCCAGAAAAGACAAAATTCACTTTTAATATTTTTCTCTATTTTAAAATAAAAATTTAAAAAAATATACCATGCAATTTGTAAGTTGAGCTTTCTAAAATTGTGTCTATTTTTCGGTTATTGTGGTTACATATTTTTAGAACCACAGTTAAAAGTAATGACAAAATTACTCCAAGTTTTGTAGAGTTAGAACTATTTGTTGAACTTTGAATTTAAAATTTTTAAAATTGAACTACTTTTATAGACACCATCCTTTGAAATGTACTAAGGTGCATTGACTTCGGAGAGATAGATGATTAAAATATTATTCATAACACGTCGACATTTGCAAACATTTTATAAATCATTTATTAATATAACATTATTGTATTTTATACTATTATTTTTTTTAAATAAATAAGTTTCTACCAAAAGTACCTATTTCACTCGAAAATCAGATATGATGTATTCTATTTCTGGATTTGTTAAAGATATTATACATAATTTTTGTTTCAGCAGGGACGAAAATGTAACTCGTAAAATGTAAATGGATATTTTAAAATAGCATCCATATTTTTTTTAAATTAGCAATCTGTAGGCACTTAACAATTTTTATAAATAGTATATGCCCAATGCAATTAATATAAATTTGTCATTTTATCGATAAAAATGACCATTATGCGAGTTTTCAATCCAAACTTAATTAATTAAACTCTATTAATCTGCGAGAATATTGGAAAAGTGTATATTGTAGCTCACGTTTTATTAATTTCAAAATTAATTATAATCGGCTGTTCGTATTAATTCGATATATATATTGTGTTTGAATTTATAGTAGACACAATTCACTGCTATATAAGTATGCGATGCATAATACTAACTTACTCAAAAAGTTCATATTACCAGAATATCCTTTTACTAATTTTTCTTGAGGTTTTAAAGCATTCTGAGTTGTTTTAGACTAAAATTGGAAATTACTGCTGTATTCTACATAAAAACCTAATCGATCATTTAAGTAAATACTTAATAGTCATTTAAGTTTAGAATGGCCAAGAAACGACGGAAAAATTAGGATTTTAAGTATCATGCAGAAGATTTACTGGATCGGAGATAATTTTTTTGTCCCCCAGTTTTGGCTAGATTCATGTTCAAGGGTAAAACTTATATTGTAAAACATATGCAAACCCAATATAGACGAATTGGGTATTCGGTATTGGCGAAGGTATTTCTCTATAGTTCGCAGATAGGTAAGTGCAAAAAATTTTAACCAGGTTTTAACCAAAAACAAAATTCTGAACCGATTTTAACAATTCAAAATGTTTGGTAGATATCATTTGATACTCGTGCTGATTAGTTTATGGTAAATATTGTCCGGCCGTTTTTTTTGTAGTAACTTATCAACATTAGTTCTTATCGAGTACCAACAAATTGATTTTGAATTTTTTAAATTGGTGCATCAATTTGTGAGCAACCGTTGATGAAAAAGTCAAGTTTTAGTCTACAATCTACATACATACAATAACTTTTCTACTTTGACGTCAAACGATCTAGTTTGATTCTGATGCGATATTGTTAATTTACAACATTGTTTTTTCAATATGGTAAGTATTTATGGCTTTAATAAAAATGTAAAATTTCTAATTTTTTATGATAAAAAACATAACGATATAATCAAAATACAAACTAGTGATGCATGGCATCATGTCTTAAGGTAAATTGCTGGAACTTCCCGTACCAAAAATTTAGAAACTTTTGGAGAAATGATATTTTTATATTGAAAATTTTGAACTTTTTTTAAAGCAATTGCGCTGCTTCAGTTGCACAGAGACGAAATATCGAAGCGCGTAAGCGCCGCGTCGTAGTCTACGAACAAACGATGTTACGAAACCCATAGAAATGTCAACATAATTCATACGTATTATTTAAATCTCCATAAAATATCTGATAATTTGATGTGCATATGTCTAATGATCATTTTTGACCGCCAAATAGCATTTTTTTTTTTACTTTTTTTTTACTAGATCTTTAAAACCGCTAGACCTGCCTTCCCAAAAATTTAATCAAGTCTTCATCTTGTCAATACAAGTAAAATGTATTTTGAATGATTAAAATCGTACGCTCTATTCTCTTAAAAACTAAGTTACAGATTTTGGCCCCGTGTATTCGAAACGGCTAGACCTGCCTTTGTCAAAAACTAATCAGCATGTCTCCTTATCAAGATGAATCTAATGTTTTTTGAATCATTGAAGTCGATTGAACCGTGTTCTCGAAATCGACGACAAAAATTTGCATCTGAACACACATACACACGCATACATCCATTTTTTCTAAGATATGCTAAAATGTTCAGAAACCTCTGAAACGTAAAGTTATATGAAAATTTTTATTTTCGATTTTTTGCGATTACTATAACTTACCCTACGGAAAATTAAAAATAATCCAATATTGATATAAAAAGTAATAAAAAATATACTACAATACAATAGTAATTTCAATTCTGCTATTTGTACATGTGATTACTGTCATGAATTGGACTCGCGCCTGACATCGTTTTTAATATATAAAGCTGAATATGAATATACGCGGGAATAATACTGGCACATATGTGAATTTAGATAGAGGTAGCTACGTCCTAAATAAACAAGGGAAAAACAAATTATTGGGATAATCGCTAATTATATTTCCGTATGATTCACGATTGTTTTCATCATTATCACTTGACACGTTGCCGTCACGCCGATACATATATCTACCCTCTGCCTACCTACATTCTAATATTCGGCTGGCGATATTACTTCCTTCGGTATGTTTGTTTATACCTGAGAATTAGACGATGACATGAAGACGTTTATTAAATATAAGATATATAAGTATATAATGGTTTATAAGTGGCCTATTTCTGACTTCGTCCAGCTTTTCACCTAGATTGTTACTTGACTCTATAACAAAACAGAATAACTAAAAATGTTATATCATTATAGAAATGATTAATATTAAATATTATGAATTGGTTTTGCTGAACAAATTTATGGTACAATTTATTACATTAATTCATACTATAATATAGTATCATTTATTTATCATTTACATTTATTTAACCTCTTTTGCTTAAATTGTCAAGCAAGATAATAAATAATTACATAGGATTTTGAAACGTTACATTTTTTTGTTAAATTCGGTAAAAACTCAATTTTTAAATATACGTTGAATTTCGGCTTTTCACTGAAATAGTCTTCATAGGAATTGTGGGACTTAAATCAAAGGTTTCAGTTTTGATAACCGCATCAGACCGCCCAATATCAAGCAGTAGTGACATCGATTTTTACTTGTAATTATGGATAGCAATATGTTCCCACTACCGAAAATCTACTACTTGTACTAATTAACTGTTGAAAAAAAAATTTAAGCCGGTTTTTATGAAACTTTTATGGTGATATATATCATGGCCTTATAGAACTTACTGAAATATTACGGCTTTACGACAAGTAGTTTAATTTTTAAAATTCAACGAAGTTTGAGAAAATGAGTAGTTTCTTTGGCGTTTGTTAAAATTAAAATTAGACGATTTACTTGGAATAACGATAGAGTACTTGGTCTTAATGAACATACTAAACCATTAAAGTTCTGTGAAAACTGGTTCAATTATAAAAATTACTGCTTTTTGAAAATTTGTTTTTAGAAAATACTCCGAGTTAACGTGTTCGTTCGTTTTCAATTATGTGTGATACCGCCATAAATCCACCCGAAATACTTTTATCGAAATATTTTTCCCTCGTAAATTAATTTATTTTTTATTGATTAAGTTGATTATTTACACTTATCGGGAAGTTCATGTAACTCGCTTCAAGGCAACATGCCAATATCAACTAGTTATCTATGATTTTATGTTATATTTTTGCTTTCGCCTTCAAATAAAATTCTATTCAATTTTTTAAATAATTATAATGGAAAAATAGTACTTGTTTGTTTTCCATAAAATTTGTTAATATATTTATTAATTTTAGAAATACCGGGACAATCAGAAACAAAATATCTAAATCCGGGACAAATATTGCTCTTAGAAAAATCCGGGACACAATGTAAAATCCGGTAGTTTCCCGGCCAAGTTGTGACGACTTCACATTAATAAAATAGACAATTTGCACTATTTGATGTACGTTTTTTTATATTATATTTTATTAAATATTTATCATTTTAAACTCGCATCATTTTGGAATGTTTATGTTTGTGTATATTTGCTGCACATTGTCTAAGATAAAATGCTACTTATGTCTCGTTTCAATAAAATTTAAAAATCGATTCGCAAATAAATAGCCCTTAATTCATTCGTTCCTAAATTAGCGGTTTGGCTCGGCGCCAGAGTTACTGCGACGATGTTGGTATTATATCATCAGTTATCGAGTTCGTCCCTTAAGTGACCGAAGGGTCAATTCGCGATATGAAATAAGCAACTGATTGAAACAGCAAATGATTCATTTATTTATTTATTTTTAGGGGGGTGTTTGTGACGCAGTCGTAGAGCCTGTGATTTTACAACCACAAGCTTCCGATTTCAAAACCCGTGTTGCGGATAGTGCAGTGTTGACATCAATTTTCACGATCAATATAGTGAAATTAGATCAACAACATGCACACAAATAAAACAACCCGTTCCTAGCATGCATACTGACATAGGGCGCATGGCATTGTGCCTTAAGGCAAATTGCTGGAACTTCCCGTACCAAAAATTATTTTTTTAAAAACAATTAACATTTTTGAAAAAATTTTACTTCGAAAATATTAGATTTTTGAGAAACTATAAATTCGACAAAAAATTACTTTTTCTTGAAAAAAAAATTATTTTTGAAAAAAATTTCTTTATTTTGACATATTTTGGAAATTTTGAAATTTTTTTCAAAGCAATCGTACTGTTTGGACTGCATAGAGACGAAACGTCAAAACGCGTAAGCGCCTCGTCGCCGTCTAACGGATAAACATTGGTGCGGAACCCATAGGAATGTAAACAAAATGTATACGTATTGTTAAAATCTCTATAAAATATCTGATAATTTGATGTGCATATGTCTAATGATCATTTTTGACCGCTAAATGGCATTTTATTTTACGTTTTTCATTAGATCTGCGAGACCGCTAAACCTCCCTTCATTCAAATTTGATCAATTCTTTATGTTGTTAATACAAGTAAAATGTTTTATGAATTATTAAAATTGGACGCTCCGTTCTCTTAAAAACTGTGTTACCATTTTGGCACTTTTTGCCCCGTATCTTCGGAACGGCTAGACCTGCCTATGCCAAAAACTAATCATCACGTCTCCTTATAAAATCGAATTGAATGTTTTTTGAATTATTCAAATCGGTTGATCGGTGTTCCTGAAACCGTCGACGCTTATTTGTATCCGCACACACATACACACACGCGCACACACACACACATACATCAATTTTTTCTAAGGTATGCCAAAATATTCAGAAACCTCTGAAACGTAAAGATATATAAAAATCTTCATTTTCGATTTTTTTGCGATTACTATAACTTGCCCTACGGGAAAACAACCATGAGTTTCTAAACACAAATTAGCAAAGGAAAATATAATTTATGACATTCGTATACTTGATATTCTTTTTCAACAAAAGCAGTATATCTGCAAATATATTATATAACAATGGTCAAAGAATAGAAGCTTAGTTTCAATTATTTACGGATCAAAATTCAGTCTCAATAAAAACGTAGCAGATGCGAAACATGTAAATCGGTCGAAAGATTAATTGGTTTTCTTAAAATATATATAATTATTAAATTGGCATTTAGAAACAATTATTAATTTAATTGAAATAAAATATTTACCATATTCAGTAAACAACTTTAACTACAGTTATGAATGCAGAAAATTCTTTATAATTATGTTTTTTTAATATTTGTTCCAATAGCAATCAGAACTAAGAGTTCAATAAGCTATTGGATAATATTTCTTCCTCAACCACGCAGCTTTTTAGAATGCAATCCATTCCGTTTGATGTATTTTAAATTATAAATGGTTGTAATTTTTGCAATAGTGATCATGTATTTTTTATTGCACAAATGCCGGAAAGGACTTCTACTTTTGTAAAATGAACATCATTACTGCCTGATATTAGATTATTATAAGAATAACAATATTATGTATTCTTATTAGTAGTAATAATATGATATTTATTTAGCGTTGCGAATATGAAATTCTATATTACAAATAACGTTCAGTTTTAGTCGTTTTTTTTAATAAACCCTGTAACTATTTTAATAACTAGCATGAAATTGTCTTAAGGCAAATTGCTAAGACTTTCCGTACTGTAATAAAATATTAGAGGGATTAAAATAATCATTCAATAAAAAATTATCAATGATAAATAAAAATTGATCCTATTATTTATAAATAGATCATTATAAATGCTGTGATTTTTATAATTTGTATTTTATAGATGAAATATAAGAACTTAGGCTTATAAATTAGGCGACGTCCTGTGTTGTGCATGAAATATAAACATACGAATGAATTGATCATATGATTTTATCTCATATTCATAAGTATTATATATTTTTAAGATAATGCATATCGTAAATATAATAATATACATATTTTAGCAAAACTATGTTCAAAATTTTTGATGTTTTTTGAGAATTTGGAAAAAGTTTTTTTTTCATTTTTGAAAAAAAAATAGAAATTTGACTCATTATTAAAATCTCTATAAAATATCTGATATAATTTTAACTTGTTTTTTTGTATTTCCTACAGCTGGACCTACCATCTCAAAATTCTAATCAGTTTTTTATTACGTTAAAGTGTTTTGTCAAAACCACTAGACCTGTCTTTGCAAAAAACTAATCAACACGTCTTTCCATCAATAAAAATCGTTTTTTGAATCATCCAAATTGGTTCATCCGTGCGCCCAAAATTGTGGACGAAAATTTGTATCCAAACATCCATATATTTTTTATTAAGTATGTCAAAATATTCAACAACCTTTGCAACGTAAAAATATACAAAAACTATGATTTTCGATTTCTAGGAATTTAAGATACTGTATATATAGTATTAACAGCATGAATGATTATATATCATATGAGATGAAAACCAAAGTCGTACTGGGCTAAAGTGTTTTCTTAATATCCAACACTAAACACACCGTTTACACGTAATAAGCGGAATCGTCCAGCTACCTATATAAATCTCCTTATTATATATAATATAATATATAATAAAAACGACGTGTTTATATAATATTTATCATCTCAATTTTGATCCCATAATGCACGTTCAAGAACAAAACTAATCAAATAGTGTATATAGAAACGTTCACTTTATATAAATGCTTTTATGGAACATCTTAAATCACATATTTCCGCATTACCAAATTACTATTCTTCTAGGATACACAATCAATTGTCTTCAGTCATATAGCACATACACATACATCTGTACGGGCCAACAGAAACAGTAACAGTAACGTAGAAGAAACGTATACGGCACAGATGAACGGAAATACAACGATACATTTCCACTAATACGTACATTAATACAAACGCGAAAACAAATGCATACAGATATAATCGTACATTTATATATAGAAGAGGATATTATGTGTGAGTACAACAGGGGCGTATTTATCATCCGAAGATGAACAACAGATTCAATCAGATGAAAATTAGTGTGGTGGCGAAACACTTTTGAAATACTATTTGTACGATATTTTGTTAATATTTTTTGTATACAGTGGTATTTCGCATATCATTCTTAACACTTTCGCTACGAGTGTCTTCCATGGACGACATGTTAGGTGTCGGTCTTTGCTTCAAGATTTATCACTATATAATTTTCAACATATTTTTTGATAATAATAAATATCTTAAAAAAAATCGTTGGGCTTGGTCTGTTCAGTAGCACTACTAAGGAACACCCTGTTCCGCATTTTTTGCTGTTTGCACTAATACTTATAATTTTTCCTTTTTACCATATATTAATTTTTCTTCAAGTAATTTATAATTTTCTTTGGAGTAAGTTATATTAATCGTAAACAATTCGAAAATGACCGTTTTTTTATATCTTTACGTTTCAAAGGTTTCTGAACATTTTGGCATGCCTTAGAAAAAATGTGTGTGTGTGTGTGTGCGGATACAAATTTTAGTCGTCTATTTCGGGAACACTGATCAACCAATTTGAATCATTCTAAAATACACTCGATTTGTATATTAATGGGAAGACGTGCTGATTATTTTTTAGTAAAGTCAGGTCAAGCCGTTTCGAAGATATGTGGCCAAAAGTTCCAAAAATGGTTTTATTTTTTTTTAGATAACGGAAAGTCCGATTTGAATGATTCAAAAAATATTTTATTTGTATTGACAAAATGAAGTACTGATTTAATTTTTGGGAAGGCAGGGCGAGCGGTTTTGGAGAACAATCAAAGTTAAAAAAAAAACTATTGTTAACTCTAATCGTCTCTATTAATACGCAATGTTCTCTTGATCACTTTATTTACTCAACTACACTACGTTCTCTATTATACGCATTATTAACTTCCCAAGTTATAGTAATCGGAAAAAAATCGAAAATGAAAATTTTTATATATCTTTACGTTTCAGAGGTTTCTGAATATTTTGGCATACCTTAGAAAAAATGGATGTGCGTGTGTGTGTGTATGTGCGTAGTATGTATGTGTGTGCGGATACAAATTTTCGTCGACGATTTCGGGAACACGGATGAAGCAATTTGCATAATTTAAAAAACATTCGATCCGTATTGATAAGGAGACGTGGGGATTAGTTTTTGGCAAAGGTAGGTCTAGCCGTTCTGAAGATACGGGGCAAAAAGTGCCAAAATCGGTACCTCAGTTTTTAATAGAACGGAGCGTCCGATTTTAATAACATTTTACTTGTATTGACAAGATGAAGATTTGATCAAATTTTTATAAGGGCAGGTTTAGCGGTTTCGGAGATCTAACGAAAAAAGTAAGTAAAAATGCCATTTGGCGGTCAAAAATGATCATTAGACATATGCACATCAAATTATCAGATATTTTATAAAGATTTTAACAATAAGTATAAATTTTGTTTATATTCCTATGGGTTCCGTGCCAATGTTTACCCGTTAGACAGCGACGCGGCGCTTACGCGCTTAATATTTTGTCTCTATGCATTTAAAGCAGTACGATTGCTTTGAAAAAAGTTCAGATCTTCCAACATATGTCAACATAAAGAAAACATTTGTTTTTCAAAAAAAAAGATTTTAAAAAAAAAATTTAAATAATTTTTTTTTCAATTTTTTTTTTCAAAAAAAGTAATTTTTTGTCAAATTTATAGTTTCTCAAAAATCTTATTTTTTCGAAGTAATTTTTTTTCAAAAATGTTAATCGTTTTTAAAAAAAAATAATAATTTTTGGTACGGGAAGTTCCAGCAATTTGCCTTAAGGCACGATGCCCTAATTGCCTTAAGACAGAATTCCACTTACAGCTAGTATACACTTGTTTTACATATTATCCAACGCCTACTAGATTAGTGTCATCTATTCTTAGTTAACACTATTATGATTATTATAGCCATATACGCATCAAATTATTACATTTTATACAGATTTTATTAATATGTACAAACTATAGGTTTCGTACCAGTGTTCATCCGTTAGAGCGCAACGCGGCGCTAACGCGTTTCGATGTTTTGTCTCTAAAACAGCTACGCAGCGCGATTCAAAAAAAGTTCAAAATATTTAAAAAAAAATCATAATATAAAAAAAAAATTCAAGAACAATGTTTGCCAACATTTTTAAAATTTGCAAAAGTATTTTTTTTTCAGTTTTTAAAAAAATTTAATTTTTTTTTTTTAATTTCAATTTTCGTTACGGGAAGTACCAGCAATTTGCCTCACGGCACCATGCCATGCCCACTAGTTACTCTTTATTATTGAAAAGTACAATATTTAGAGTCTATTAAGTATATTTACTTTTTTTATGCACAGTAGCTAATTTTAATTCAAATACTTCTTCTATGCGAGTCGAGCATTTAACTATTCGGCCAAGCCCGTCGCTAAAACACTCTTCTTTAAGAAATAGTATCATTATGAATTCTTTTCTCGATCTAAGACGTTATATTTCGAAATGCGTCACTGTACATATTCATAGATAAACTCCAGCATATAGACTACACTGATACTCAAATCCATACCTTTACAGCCATATGAAAGATATGTACACAGCTATATATGATGTATCCATAAACACGTACATCCGTGTACGGCATACAACAACGGTATACACTCTTCTCGTGAAGATTTATCACGGTACATCATTTAGTTCTGGGGCGGTCTGGGGCTGTTGTAGCTCGCATCACGCACTCCGATGCCGGTGTGGGTTCGCAGGGATGATTCCGGGAGGTTCGCTCTCGTCGGGCGCGATCCACCGCAGCGGGCGGCGGGCGGCGGGAGAAAAAGTGGTTGAAACTCCGATTCCGGGAGTCACACCATTGTTTGAAACTTTTCAAAAAGGGAAACGCGCGGCGCACGACTGAAGTTTCAGGTTTCGGCACAGGTAGAGCGATCAGTGCAATCAGCGATTTAATATCGAGGAGATTCGATCACGTGTGTGACTATTGTGGAATTAAATCTGTTATGAGTCGATCGCGGCATAGATATTTTATTTTCAGATTTTGATTCATTTTCTTTAAGTTTGGTCTTTTTTAATCGTGGGTGGATGTTATATTTATTTATTTATTTATTTATTTATTCATAAGCAAGCCGTAATCAATAATAATATATATTATTTCAGGCTCTTGTCAAGCTTATTCATAATTAATATTAAACGGATAGTAATTTTATAATAATCATAATAGTTGCACAAATTTCGCTTCTGAAAGAAAGAGCTGAAAGAAAGCATTCGAACATGAAATACAATGTTCATCATATTAAAGTCTATTTGACCACCAGTCAAGCTCAAAATTCTTGCACAAGGTTGAAAGTTATACTCATTTAAAACCGTAAAAAAATTAAATTAATAAAATAGCAATAAAAAAACATGGTTGTACAAGCGATCAAATGGTCAGACTACATAGATAAAGGATAAGGATTATGCAAGAAAATAGTTATTGAAATCAAATTGAGAAAATTCAGTAATATCATAAAAAGCTAATTCTTTAAAAAGTTTAATCAGGGAAGCATGAAATTTTTTGCTGTCTGAGTTTCGGATATTGGGTGGAAGTTTATTCATAAGCTGAATACCTAGACCGTCGATCGTATTGAAAGAGCTGGCTAATTTATATGTGCGCGTTTTAATAAGTTTGTGTCTAGTGTTGTAGTTTGAGGAGGACGAAGCCACATCAAAAAGTTTCGAATTGTTTTTGATGAAAGATAATGTTACCAGCAGAAAAATGCATGGGACAGTTAGAATATTGTGTTTTTTAAATATGGGTCTGTGGGAGGCTTTACTGGGCAAGGAAAAAATTATTCGAATAGCTCTTTTCTGAAGCTTAAATATTTTAATTAGTTCGGATGAAAAATCCCAGAATTGGATGCCGTATGAAACGTGAGAATAAAAGTTGCTGTAATAAACTGAAAGTAAGCAATTTAACCGAGTTTGGCTTTTATATATCAACAGTCACAGTAATATGCAATTTTGATTCACCTGACCCAAACTGTCAGTTAATGGAAAAGTTTTTGATTTAAAATTAAATCACGTTTTAAATGTAACCTAATTTTTTTCAGTTTTATTAATTTTATGTTATGCTAATTCTTGCAATTTTAATTGTAATAAGCACGAAGCACCATGGTATCTATTCTTTTGATTTTGATGTGAAGTTTCCAAAAAAATATGAACAATTTGTTTAAAGTGACATTGGTGCATGTAAAAGACCTAGAATTAGAGTCCTAAATTGAGATTATATTAAGCATTTTTAAACATTTCTTATGCTCACAAAGAGTCTTGCAATTTTGCAACCACATGCTTCCAATTCGATAATCCCCTTGAACAGCCTAATATAAAGCATCCGCGATATCCGTTTTTACTTGAAAATATAGATTTAAATATGGTTCCGGTAAGTTTAAATATCAATCAAATACTTGTAGGCCGACTGTTGGCCTTCTAGAGAAATGACGTTAAGGCAAATTTTATTGCAATTGCACATTAAAAGGTTAAGGTCTGACGGTTCAAACAATAAAAAAATGTTGCTGATATAAATATTTTAATGTAAATAATCTAGAAATTTATAATGAATATAAATTCGAAGATTCTTTATACAATTTACTTAAAATAAATTTTGTTAGAACAACGCAGTTTAGTTTGAGAGTAAATAAAACACATTTTTGCAATATTCAACTCGATGACTATAATAAGCTGATATTATTTAGTATAGGGCACAGCGTAGTTTAAAGGTTCGCTGGGAAAAAAGGTCCACTGCCGATATCTCCAAAATAACTAAAGTTAAGAATTTTTCAACAACAATATTCGAAATGCATGAGCTAGCCATCACATTCATTCTTTCGAAGTTGCTATCAGGAATTAAACAAAAATGTTTGAAAATTCATAACAAAAGGATTTTCTTTCCTTATGACCACTGCTATTTAGTTTACGAGACCTTGATGTAATTTTCAATTATACATTTTTTAAATATAAGATGTATTATTAAATTTAAGTTAGATTCAGTTAGAGGTTTTATTTAACCTCTACAAGAGCTTGCACGTTGGTGGCGTAAAAAAGACCAGTTGAACATTTACACTCAAGATGTAAACAATGAGAAATAGTAAATAAGAATGTAAATTAAGTTTAAAAAAATCTATTTTACAAGAGATACATTGAATAAATAGGTTTTTCAAGTCTACTGATATATATTACTGACAAATTGCCAGATCAAGGTTATATACAGTATTTTTTTGTAAAAAATATATACCCATGAAATTTTTATTTTGCATTGATTGGATAATGTAGCGATTATTTCGTAAAATATTTTTTGTAACATCAAAAAAACATCATTTCCCACTATGATGAATGGAAGTTTTACTGAACATAATTATGCAGTTGTTTATTTTATATGTATTTGTTTTGATATTATTGGTTTGGTTTTCTCAATATGATCGCTCAAAGTCAGATTGGACCTTTGTGCCCCGCTTTACCCTATGTAGTATAGATATGTCATTTACAAAAAATAAGAGTTAAAAATCCATTATGACTCAATTGTCTGAACAAAGTTGTCACAAACAATGAATGCCAACCCTTGGAGTAAACGTGTTGAATGCTGGAATTTATTTTTCTCTGTTGCCCAGGAAAATATCGAGTAAATACTCTGATATAGCAGCTATTTCTAACAGATAACTAAAATAAGAGTTCTAGGTTGGTTTATTATATTATTTATTGAATAATTAACAATAATTATTACTTGTGTGTCTTTTAGAGTTTAAAATGTATAGAGCGGGTGATGAGTTTTATTTTATAATTTTTCAAATAACTAATTGAAGCGAAGATATTGTGAGTCTTAAATATGTTTGATATAGATGAATGGAAATTAATTAGACCGTCTTATATACGAGTTTTGTACAGCAATTTATAGCATTTCTTTTATTTGTTCTATTTGATAAAATACTATAATATTTCAAACATTTTTACATGGTAAAAATGATATTTGCAGCATATTAAATATAAAATATATAGGAGATTATAGCAAATAAATATAGCAAACTAAAAATTAATAACTGATGTTTGGGTTTCATATTTTAGAGAGAATATTTTTTGATATAATTTTTGATATTTTTTGTATTTTGTAATTATTTAGTAATATTTTTTACTTTTTACACTTTTCAACACAAAAATATGTTTAACATTATTGCCTGTATTTGAAACATTAACGAAAATGTCAACTTTACATTTTGTAACAGACTAAATAAAATGGCTTGAAATATATTTTTTAAACAATTCAGTAAACATATATAATTTATAAAGTTTTAAATATGATAAAATGTTAATAGTGTATCGTCTTTAAAATGTATTAATTAATGATGAATTGATTGCAACGTTAAAGAAAGCTCAGGTATTATAAACTCATAAAGAAGTTTCAGAGTATTGAATAAAGCGTATTGGAAGTTTCCCAATAGTCTGTTTTGTTCTTGCTGCAAATAATTCGTATTAAGAAAACAATGTTATGATTTAATTTTATACTCAAGGAAAAATGAAACAGCTTGGCTCTTGTGAATAAACTAACAATAATTTTTAATGAACTAATTTTATAAAAATCATTTAAAAACTGCATTGAGCTCGAACGAACGAAATGTTATTCTTTGCCTTATAACTTTTTTTCCTTAATTTATTAAATAATCTTATACTAAATTAAATAGTCTAGGAAACTATTAAAGATAATTATTATAAAGCATATTTATCAAGTATCAATTTGCGAAATAAAAGGCTAGGCCAAATACAAGAGTAGTAAAAAAAAATAATTTCAAGCATTACATACAAATATCGATTGTTACAATCTCATAATATAGATTTTAAATTTCATGGCTAAAATATGGTGTACAGTACATAACAATTTTCTTTTTGTTGAAGTACAATAATATTTAATAATCTTTAAAACAATATCAAATGTTAAATTTGATAAATTTTCTTTTTGTAAAGAATATTATTTTGTGAAGATTTTTATATAAAAATGACAAAGTAAATGTTAATTACTCATGAAAGTTTGTGAAGTTTTAACTTTTAGTCTACAGAAATTGCTGCTTCAATTTGCGCTTAATTTTAATATCGTATAAACAATCGATTTTTAATTATATATACAGGGTTTCCCTGACTTTAACGTCAAGCCGAAACGGAATGAAATTATTGACCTTAACTCTTCAAAATTTTTTTTTTTTTAATTATCACGTTGCTTAGAAATTATGAGCCTTTATGTGCAACCTAGAACTTTGCTGAAATTATGACCATTTTTCGGTTATTGTGGTTAATTTTTACTAATTCGTTCAATTAAACTTTGCAACCACAAATAACATTTCTGGGACCACAGTCAAAAACAACACAACACTTGCTGTGACTTTTCCGAAATTAAGACTTTTTATTGAACTATGAATTTGAAATTTTTAAAATCGACCTGGTAGCTCTCCTTTATAAAAAAATGCACTGAAGTGTGAACACAAGTTTCATAAAAAGTTGGTGCATTTAGTCAGGATTGTAAAATGGTAGAAAAATATATATAGAATTATATATATATATATATATATATATATATATATATATAAAATTATATATATAAAAAGTAAAATATCTATATAGAATTATTTTCCTACAAAATGACGTCAATTTTTCACACTTTTCCATGGCGTATTTTCAAATCAGCTTTAACATTAAATTTTAGTCTAAATCTGTATATGGTTTTGAATAGAAGATTAGATTTGTAATCATGTGCCTTCGCAGGAAAAGGGGCAAATGAAACTTATGGCATGTAAAATCGTATTTTTGACATAGGTAAAACATTGTTTCAGGACGCTGATGAATTTTGTATTGTTATGAATGCTGCGTAGAGATTTGTGTTTCTGAAAAAAGAATTTCTTTTGAGTAATTTCTATTGTGTAATATTCAGAATGTTCTCGCAGAATAGATTATTTACTCATATTTTAATTATTATTTTTTTTATTTCGTAGCATATAACATATTATTGAACTTCTTAATGTTAATAATTCTATTTCTGGTGGCATAGTGACCCTAAATTTGTTTCTGTTTAAAATGTCTAGATACGTTTTCAAAAACACAGTTGTTCACAATTACGAAAATTAGCATCATTCACGTAGTAACTTAAATATTGGCCAACGACAATATTTAACAATTTTTTTTTCTGACACAGCACTTCAACCAAATTTAACAAATATCAGCATTCAAACACACATTGTATGGAAATTCATATTTTTTTAAAATAACTTTTAATTTAACTTTTTTAAATATAAATAACTATTATATTTAAATTAATTATATTTCTTTAATGATATTTAATTTATTGATTTATTGGTTTGTCGCTGATATTAGCATCCAAATACTAATTGTAAGTTAATAGATACTTTTTGTACAGTTACCTCTCAAAACGAATGTACATTATATTATTCATATTTTTAATATTTTATTCTCCTGCATACCTTAGTAATTTTAGTAACATTTTTTAATAATATAAACGATATTACTTATTACTTCGAATTTAACGAATATTGGCATTTAAATTAAAATTGCATGTAAATTAAAATTTCTAGATCTGTAAACTATGGAAGTGAATGTATTTTATTATTTAGATTTAATAGTTTAATCTCTGGCATATATTAATTACAATTTGGCTATACTAATTTCAAAATTATATTTGGTTTACTCATAATTTAACATAGTATATATATATCATCATTTAAGTTTGAATTTTAAGTGATTTGACATTCATACAGTTTTTATCTCATCTGTCAAACAATTATAATATGCGTTTACAATTTTTGCCTTTTTTAACATTATTACTATATTTTTTTGTAATTCATCGTTGCTATTTTATTTTCTTTGACAAACTACGAAATGATTTATAAAAATAGGTATAGCCGTTTAGGGCGATTGAGTGACAACAAACGTACAAAAGATTTTTGTATATATGTTTAAATATATATATATATATATATATATATATATATATATTATATAACTATTGTTATTTATGTAATGTTTTTTTAGATTACTGGATGATGACACACATTAAGTGTCGAAACGTTTAATAGAATATAAAAAAAATTAATTCCAAACGTTTCGACATTCAATTTAATGTCATCATCAGTGAATCTGAACACAGTGAAAAAATTCATATAACCCAGTAATTATAAGATTTGTGGATTGGTATAGAAACTAAAAATATAAGAAAAAGAATTAACAGAACAGCAACACTTAACAACAAAAAGACAATTTATTATGTGTACACAGCACAAAAGTTTGCACTAACATTGACACAACTATAACTTCTCAATAATCATGATTTTTTTCTATATGAGCAGAAAAAATAATGAGAATTTTTTTTACACAAAGATGTAGAAAAAGTTAAAGTATTTGTGCAAAGAAACATATGTAATAGCTATGGTTTCCGAAGCTTATATGAACCTGGTTTATATAACATAGTTTAATAATTTATTAGATAAAGTGTCTGAAATCTTTAGTCCTAACATAAATTTGTCTTATCATTGTGAGCTGATAATACTATTAAACCTATTAGAATCAAACGGATGTAGGTCAAATTAATATAACAGATGAAAAAAAGAAATAACTTCGTTGTGGACTAATTAATTTTAAAATTGTCAGGAAGGATTAAGTCTTGTGCTCGTCGTTGACTTCGCGTGACACGAGTTGAGATCGTTGCACTACAAATCCATACATCAGTTCCTTTTCTTCCCTAGAGATTTCATGTTACTTGTAGCTACAAATACAGTGTAAGAGATATTTCCTCGTAAATCTTTTTTTTTTAATTCTTATCATTTTGAAAAACTAGTGGTGCATGGGATTGTGCATTAGGGCGAATTTCTGAAACTTCACGTACCAAAAATTAGTTTTAAAAAAGATTCAGTTATTTTTTAGGACTTTGAAAAAATAAATTTTGAGTTTTTTCATTTTTTTAATGTACTTTTTTGAAAAATTTTAACTTTTTTCATACTTTGAAATATTTTGGAATTTTTTAACTTTTTTTTTTTTCAAAGCAATCGTGATAACTTAGCTGCGAAATCGAAGCGCGTAGGCGCCGCGTTGCAGTAAACGGAATACAATTTCACATTCAATTACCAAGAAAAGGCTTTATCTTTACCATAAACTAATCAACGCAATTCCCAATCAATATCGTTGGAACAGTTTTTAAATTTTTAAAATTTGTTAAAAAATGTGAGCCAAAGCGTGAACGAAAATTTTACTCTTTTTTCATTTTTGTCTGCCAAATGGCATTTTTCACTATTTTTTATTGGATCTCCGAAACCGCTAGACCAGCCAAAAATTTCATTAGTTCTTCATTTCATCAATACCAATAACATGTTCTTTGAATCATTCAAATTGGTTTATCCGTGTTCTTGAAATCGTCGACAAAAATTGTATCCGCACATACAAAAACGCACACGCACACGTACATCCATTTTTGTAAAGTATGCGAAAATGTTCAAAAACGTTTGAAACGTGAAGATAAGTTAAAATTTTTATTATCGATTTTCTTTGCAATTACTATAACTTTCCCACGGGAAGGTTAAAAAAAAGATTATAATTGATAATAGATATAACGTAAAATATTATGCGCAAGAAATTGTAGGCTTTACATAAGAATTTAAAATTGAAAAAAATTGCGAGAGTAGAAAATATGAAGATACTTATTTTTACATTCTAGATATCATTCATTCTTAAGATAATCTCATTCGCTATTATTTAACTCAGTTGAGATTTTTCCAAAAATTCGATACGATCTATAAGTGATATTATAAAAATAATTTATTATTTACAACAGTACTGCAATATGCCGAAATAATAAATAATCGGTAATATCTATAAGTATAAAGTTAAGAAAACAGTGTTTTAATTATCACAATGAAATAAGTTGGCAAATCTTTAGAAAAGAGTTTCCCTAATTGTTTATAAATTATAATTTTTTTTTTAAGTATACAAGATATATTTTTTTTAGCCAAGTAATTTGAAACGTCACAGATTAAATTGTTAATAAACTATTTGAATTTATTAACGTCCCGAAGAAAAAGTTGTTTTTGCGAAATAATCTGATTTACTAATTTTATGTTTTCTAGACGTTTCAAGTTATTCAGAATCGAATGAAACGACATTTGGAAATGTTCGCGTGTATGTAGGCCAATGTTTAACCTTTTATAGACGTTTTCTCAAAAACGGCTGGACCGATTTCAATAATTCAAAAGCCATTCGATGCAATTCGGATAAGCATTTCATGCGATAATCGGCCGAGGCGTTTCTTTGCAATCAGGAGAAAAGTGTGAAAATTTTGTCCACGCTTTAGTCCACAATTTTTAATCAATTAAACTGTTCCAAAGATATTGATTGGGAATCGCGTTGACTAGTTTATGGTTTATGGTACAGATACAATCTTTTCTTGGTAATTAAATGTGAAAAAAAATGTATTACGTATTTTGTATTGCTAATTGTATAAGGATAAATTTTGGAGTCGAAACTAACATACTAAAAAATTATGGGCCTACGATAAGCGGTTGAACTATAAAATTTCATCTATGTTTAGAATTTCGTCGTCTGCTTCTACTATTCTAATCAGAATCTATTCCGAAGCATATGTACATAGAACATGAAATATATGAAATGAAATGTGTTAAACAAGTTAATTTAATTTATATAATTAGACATTATTTTTGAGTGAAAGCCAAAATGTTGTTTTCAAAATAAAAAGTTGAAAATTTTATCTAAATAGGCAGACCTCAATTTTATGAATTAAGTGAATTATTATTATTTTTTATATATATATATTATTAACAGCAATCATAACCTTACGTCCTATGAGCTGTTGGGCTGAAATTTCCCCTTACTTTGTATTTTTAGATGGTAACCCAATGGTTAATCCATCCATATTTGTTGATTTTTGTTATTAGAATTAATCTAATAGGGCTGACATTTTATTGGTGCAGCAATGCCGGACAAGGGCTATTTTCACTTGGAAACGTATTGCTATCTATATTTCCAAGTGAAAATTGTTGTCACTGTTGCCTGACAACAGGCTGCTCAAAGTGGGTATCGAATCCGGAACCTCTGAAACAAGTCCCGTCGCTCTTAACCGCTTACCTACGGGCGAGCTTAATTAAGTGAATTATGCATATATATCGCAAGTTCATGCAATTTGACTTAATGCAAAATGCAACTTAAAGCTAGTTTTATTTCACATTTCAAAATTACACTTCTATAATTTTGCGAAATTGTATTTTACAATAAGGTGAGTAATGGAAAAGTTTGAACGCCTCGGAGTAAATTATATAATCTTTAGTGGGTAACTTGAATTTTGAATGCAAATAAGTTTCTGAAGTTAATTTATTCAATCGCTAGAAATTATAAAGCGAATAAAAAATCACAGTGAAGTAAAATACGAATCCGCCTTTAATAAAGCACATTGTGCTAATTAATCGAGTATTAAGCGACACGTGTGCAATTTCACAGTGAAAGTGTTACGGAAAATGTGAAGAATCACCGGCGGCGGTTCATTTGAATAACACCGCGTGCGTGTATGAATGATAGATAAAAAATCATCGTGCAGGTGATGCTTCGGTTAAATCGTCGCGAAAGGCGTACGGGGTTGACGAGTGGGTGGTTTTCGCCCTTGCGTGGAGTCTTTGTTGTGGGTTGAAGTTGAGGGTGGTATCGGTGGGGTGGTTAACCCCTGTCCGAGGGTTGGGATGGGGTTGCGGGCAGAGGAGCCCTCTCGCGAGAGCATCCTTGGCACATGCGCACGCGGTAGGCGCCATTGTTAGTGGGCGTAGCTGGCATGTCTGTTCAGTCGCTTTGTGTCCACGCTACGAGCAACATCTCCGCGCTCTACGGACAGCGTGTTCGGTATGCAGCGGGCACGCCCCTAATTTCGATTCCGATTTAATAAACAGTCGATGTTTGTACTCGATCGGAGACGGATCGCGTATTATGTGTTTTTCGGTGATCGAATATAAACGTGATGGTTCTGTGAATGTTTCATAACCTGTCAATTTAATTTTGTGACCGTTTTCTAACGGTTTAATCGAAAACATTTTTAAGGCTAGAATTCCCGCCGTCGTGTGCGCTGTGACTGATAGTGTGTGATTTCAAGTGAGATGGATCGAGGAAAGGGATACTGAGGGCCAGATAATGTAAGTGCTAAGTACGAGAGGAATTTATTACGTTCGCGTACATGCGTGCATGCCGTGGTGGGGATGCTGTTCATGTAATGATGACATTACTAAACACCTGATTTACTCCGTGTCATTGAATATAAATTTACACTCTCAGCTGTTACGTTCAAGCAGTAGAGGAGACTGGGTACGGTTGTGACACTCTTTTTTTTTGATCAGCCATAATTTTGTTAATATACCGGTTGGGAGAAAATTAAATTAATTAATAACATGAACATTTGTCTACGTGGAAATACTGAAATAATGTTTTTAAATATGGTATTAAATATTAGTCATAAAATCAAATCAAACATTAGTCTTAAAATCCACATCAAAAGGACGGTTGTGACGTCGATTATGGTTAGTAGTGACAGACATAAAATAAATAAAAAACAATAGGTGAAAACACGAAAATGGTTTATAAAGACTTATATGTGCCCATCATTATGAAAGTGGTCTAAGTCATATATTTTTTGTTCCAAGATATTTAATGAATTGCATTTGAATAAATTAAAAAAAGATTTTTACATTATGCGACATTTTAATTTTTAATTTTATTAGTCTTAATTAATGGGAATTTATTATGAATATGAAATTTTGTGTGAATTTCATACGATAATATTGTTTTTAAGGTTTGAATTGACTATATAATTTCTTTAAATTTTTGACTTAGACCACTTTCATAATTAACACTAAATGAATTCCATATAATGTTGAAATTACAACCACTATCTAATGGTTCATTTTTGATAATTTCGTAAAAATTACATTGAATACATTCAGTTTAAACTAATGTGGTATGAAATAACTGATAAACTCATTTTTTTAAATTTTGACTTAGACCGCTTTCATGATTATGGGCACATATTATCGTTAATAACAATAATATGTAATAATTTGTAACAGAACACAACATAAACATTTGAACAAAGCTTATAAATAGAATATAACAATATATAACACAACATAATTTTTTAAACAAAGGTAACAAGAATTCCCTTTGGAATCTTTTTCATGTTGAGTTTTTCTTTTCCTTTCTTTTTCGTATTTTGTCTGAGTTAAGTAGATTTTTTATTCATGTTTATTTTTTACCTGAACACTACAAGACATGTAGTCACAACCGTACCCAACTCGCACTTTTAAAAACAAATCATCGATATGACTGAGTTAAATTATCTTAACAAAAACTATCTGCTGGTTTATAACTACTAATGTTCAACTCACAGCAAAATAACAAAGTGATCTATCTTTATAGAATTAATAGTTATGTTTAAAAAATCGATTATAGAAACTTACTTTTGACTCTTTAAAAGCAATGCGGTCTACATATTATGTTAACGTAAGACACTGACTGAAAGCAATAATAGGAAGAATCATATTTCATCTTTTTTCCCTTGGATCTTATCGCAAAATCAGTATAATTTAGCTTCTATGACAACTGTCACTACCGTACTCTGGTACAACCAGACCCTACACAACACTTATTTATTTTTCTCGACGAGTTTTTTTTTGCTTATGAAAAATATAATGTATATGAACATATTTTTATTTTTTCTTAATTTACCATAATATTTTTTAAAAAAAATTGTGATTCAGAAAATGTTTTACAGAATTTTACTAATATAAATTTTTGTTCAACAACAATAGATACAGGTGAAAGATGTAATGATATGAATAAACAAAGTCATGGCACATGTTCACCGTTTATCCCATTACAGTTGAAAGTTTGCAGGCTAAAGTTACAGCTTAATAAGTTTTACGAATTGGTCGATCTCGCGTTAACAAATTAACGTGTACTGGCATGCATCTATTCACATATACACCAAATCCAACTAATTAGTACATGTGTACATGTTAACTAATACACTGAAGAAGTATCATTACTCTTTCGAATTCACCCACAAAAGTGTAATAAAAAACCTTACTTTGGAAACATAGACGTGCTTGAGAATGTAATATATATTGGCATTTATTATATATATGTATATATGTATATATATATATATATATATATATATATATATATAATTTTTTCATATTACTTTTTAAATTTTCAACTTTTAAATAATATAATATAAAAATAAAATAAGAGTTGTAATAAAAATTCTATAATAATGATGCATTAAAAATATGTGGAGCATTAATTAACAAAGATGAAATGTTTTGTTCTTAGCTGGTAAATTTTATTAAAGATCTTTATAACATAACGATATTCAAATATCTATAAGATATTTGTCTATCAAATGATCTTTGTCTTAAAATTAATTTAAATAATCCTATGCAAAAAGAAAAAAACAATATTCAATAAAACGCAAGGTTTTCTATTACTTTTAAATTGGCATATTTTCTATATTACTTTTGAAATTCAATAAGATACAATATTTTTCGACAATAAAAGAGAGTATATTAGTTTGAGCTTTATTTATACGTAGCAACGGAAATTGATAATTATTCATGGAAAAAATGTTTGTGCAAAATAGTTTGTAATTTTTATTACATTTCTATATTTTATTATTTAAATTTATTTTTTTAGTTTTCAAAGTAAAATTGTTTTTTCTTTAGTTATTTTTTACTTAACATCAGTGAACGTTTTGATAATGAAATCGACACTTTGTTCAAAAAATTTTCAGAAATTATAATCTTAATATTTACCATTCATAAAAAATAGATATAAAATTCTTTATTAAAAATAAAATAATGATGGTTTTTAACTTGAATTTTTTGAATTAAAAATTTATATAAAACAGTTATAAATATATTGAATTCAAATTGTTATAAAGTAGATAAAATAGGTATCGCATCCTTTAGTTTTCTTAGAAAAAACATGCATACAAAAAAAAATACTAATAATAAGATTAACATTTATATATACACACACTTACTTATTGCTGAATATTGATACTAGTAGTTCTGACATGAATCGATATGAAAAGTAAAAAAAAGTTTGAGACTAAAAGACATTACATAATTACATTAAGGGTGTAATCTGGGTGAGCATTATTAAAACATTGATTTTGGTTTTTGAATATTTTCAAAGTTTAACTGTTCAAAAATATGAGTACAAGACAAATTTTCATAATTTAAATTATTTTCGGAGATGAAGCTGTTTCACCCACAAGTTTAACCACCATATTTCACCTCTGTTTCCTTCCTTAAAAGCGAAACTTAAAAGTTTAAAGGCGTTTTTCTCGCCTGCCCTTTTAGATACGATACCCACAGTTTCTAATCTTTCACTGAACCAATTTTTGAAACCAATTACTTGAAATTTTTATAGTCTTTTTTAAGAAATCCTCTTCAGTATGAACTACTCTCACTCCGAAGTAAAAAAATCTTTAAAAAAATATATTCATAT
Source organism: Ctenocephalides felis (assembly GCF_003426905.1). Taxonomy (NCBI): domain Eukaryota; kingdom Metazoa; phylum Arthropoda; class Insecta; order Siphonaptera; family Pulicidae; genus Ctenocephalides; species Ctenocephalides felis. The sequence goes on along the minus strand of NW_020538040.1, from coordinate 81,475,311 downwards.
ATACTCAAATTCTTTGGAGGGTTGAAATCATAGGTATGTTCAGGTGCCACATTTTTGGGATCCCCCCTTTTATCACATTCTAGAATTACAATTTTACGACAATTTGTATTTTTTATTCTAAATTTTTCAAATATCAATTGATAACTTGTGGAAAAAAATTGTAAAAATGTTGTTTGCCTTTTTTTACAGGTGTTCAAAAATTGCATAAAATTTATACCCCCTTAACCCCCTTAACACGTTTGCGTCCAGTACCAGTTTTAGCAAAGTAAAAAAAGAGTCTTTTATTTTTAGATTGGTGATATCCGAAAATTGATTGAACACCGTTTATAAGTGTACTCAGATTATCATATTTTAATGTATATATACTATGGATACTACAGCATCCGCGTGAAGTATTTTGCTTTAATTTTATGCAATTTGCTTGTCCTAACTGATTTGTGCGGAAAAATAAAATAACACAAAAATACCTAAAGAATCAGTTGGTTATTATTTTGACACGTATAATAATTACTAAAACGTATGATTATGTAAAATTAAATTCAGAATAATTGACATCAAAATTTGTATGCTATAGTATTCATGTCATTCTGCATCACAATGAAAATAAATGCTATAGCATTCACGTCTCTTAACTTGTTGAACATAGTTTTTATAATAGACTTTAATAGGTATCAATTATAGTACCCTAGTATAATATAGGATATGTATTCCGTGTAACGTATCTGTTGAAAATATAAATAAAATAAAATGAATGGTATGAATGATTTTTTTTTTGTAATTTTATTTTCAATAGCAATTAGAATACATGACAATTCTATGAGCTTTTTGGCTTATGTCATTCACTCGCACACATACACACACACTTTCAAACACACATAAAAATTAACCTGATAAAAATTATATTGTTGGAGAATCACTTCCATAAGTGATTCTACTATTCTGTTCATATAAGGTTCTAAGGTTCCTCCATATTATTTTTGGGCAGCTTCTTCTTCAGTCTTCTTGAAGTTGGTATCTAAAGAAGCTGAGTGACTATATAATTTGTATGATGTTCTAGTTTTTGAAAATGTTTGACACTGTTGATTCAGAATGATTGACATCAAAATTTCAATGATATAGTATTCATGTCATCCTGCATCACAATGAAAATTCACGTCTCTTAACTTGTTGAAAATAGCTTTTATAATAGACTTTAATAGGTATCAATTATAGTACCCTAGTATAATATAGGATATGTATTTTCTGTAACGTATCTGTTGAAAATATAAATAAAATAAAATGAAATAACAATAAAACAAAATGAATCGGCAATTAATATTTAACGTGCACATGGTACGCGGCACCGTAATAACTTGAGTACAACATTTGAATATTAATTCGCGTTTTCGGCGAGAGGTCGGCGCGGTGTGTTATCGAGTCCCTTTCATATACCTTAAACATTCTGTCCCATGTGTGCCCGGTCCGGTGTTATTATTACTGTTTCTCTCTAAACTAACGAAATGTATTAAATTTTATTATATGAACTTTGCCGCAGCTGGCCGCTCGTTTTCTACATTTTTGCATGTTACGTGCGGCACAGGATCTGCAACAATAATACAAATTAACTAAAATACCTTTTTGCAAACTCGTAGCAGCTGAATTTGTTTGAGTTTATTTTTTTCTTCTATTCACTTGTTATGGATGTATTTATTTCAATCTAGTCTATAATTATAGTAATCGCAAAAAAAAATAGAAAATTCAAATTTTATATGTTTACGTTTCAAAGGCTTCTGAACACTTTGGCCTTAGAAGAGATTGATGTGTGTATATGTTTGAACACAATTTTTAACGGAGAGCACGGATCAACCGATTTAAATTATTTAATAAAACATTTCCATAATAAGTACAAGTATTGTTTTTACTTCTATGGATTCTGTACCAAAATTCATGATCGCTCTTAAAGAAAATGAGTTTTAAAAATGTTGAAAATATTAAAAATTTTCAAATTCAAACAAATATTTCCAAAAATTTTAAATTACTGTACGGCAAGTTCCAGCAATTTATCTTTAGACACGATGTCTAGCACTTTTATTTTTATTTTAAACTGCAATCAGATTTTCGTATTCTAGCAGCTGTTGTGTTAATTATTTTTATTAATGGCAAACCCATTATGTCCTGTATATTTTTTGTTGGTTGCATATTCCTATTTAGGAAGATTGTTTTTAGTTCTATTAATATTTCACATAATTATATAGTTTATGATAGTATGTAGTATGTATCTCATTATTTGGTTGGTTTTTCGATTTCATTACTCCATGTGCAAGTTATTGAATAAAACTTACATGTTGTAGAACAAAATTTGTAGACAGGTTCTTTCAGAACTTTTTTTCTTACATATGAAATAAAAATGTTATTTACGAGGTTTTATTAAAATTGATTAATAATTATTCATTTTGAAATACTTTTATTTATTACTTGAATATATAAGGTAGATTGGGGCATCAAGGTTTCATTTGATTTTGAGCAATTATTTTGCGAAAACCCAACCAATCAGAACAAATAACATATATCAAACAAACAACTGACTATGTCCAGTAAAACCCTCTGCTTATTCATCATTGTAGAAATGTTTTTCAACTGTTTTCCAATAATTTGTCACCTGATCATTTCACCCCATAGGCGGGACGGCTAAGAGCAAACAAATTCAATGACTTATTTTTAATTTAATGGCATTTTCCGAAATAATAGCTACATTATTCAACAAAGGCAAAATATTAATTTTATGATAACAATTTTTACAGAGGTAACACTAACATATTTTAATAACACATTTCGTATATATTTTATATAACCATGATATTGTATTCTGTCAAAAATAATGATTAGCAGATTTATTTAATTTGTCTCTTGTGATTTTTTTTCAACTTAATTTACTTTTGTATGTACTATTTTTTATTGTTTACACCTTTGCCAGGGTAAAGGTACAGTTGGAACTTTTTACTCCACCCACGTGTAAACTTTTATAGAGATTATATATAAACTGTTAAATCTAACTTAAAATTAAAATTAAAAACATCTTATTAAATAATTAAATGATATACACTCAAAAATTATATCAAGGTCTCGTAAGCTAAACAACAGTGCTCATGATAAAAAAACTAATAATAGAAAAAATACTTTTCTTTCGAGTTTTCGAACATATATCTAACGAGAACAACGTTGTTAAAATTAAGGTAATGTCATTTATATGTTGTTTCCTCTAGTTAAAAAATTGTTGAAAAAATTTTAACTTGTTTTTGAGATATTGGAGATGACTTTTTTTAACCGCTCTACTTTATACTTGAATATTTAATTGCAGCCAAATATATTACAAATTAACATATTGTGAATTAACACATCTTACAATATGAAATTTAATTGTTCCTTGACTAACTACATAAGTTTATAATTTATTTTCATTCTTACGACTTACTTTTTTATGAAGAAATGTGTAGATTTAGCAATGTTTATGAACTTGCTGAATGACGACATACATACAGTATTGAAACGTACATTATTGTTTTCTATTTCTAAATTCTAAATTATTACCAAAATTTCTAAAAGTTAAATATTAAAGAATGTTTTACCTTAGCTATATTAATAAATGTTAATTTTAGTTCATTTCAATAATCGGAATTATTTTCTATAGGTTCATTCTTGTGCACAACTATAAAGCATTTAATATTATTCAAAATATTTCCCATTTTTAGAGCGATATTATACAAGCTTAATCATATAACATGATAAAATTACCGAGTTTCAACATATATTCTAAAGAATGAGCAAATATGAATCCGTTCTTGCTCTGGTGGCATACGCTCACAGAATATATTTTGATTATTTCACACCTTTCATAAGTATTAATATCATTGAATTTTCTGCTAGTGTATCATAAATATATTCCTTAAATAAGATCAACGGCAATGCACTATTCATCCAGACCATTTCGTATACAATATCTCATGCATTCGAACTTATCAGTTGAAGAAACTTAATCCGCAGCTTTTCCTTACATTTGCAATTTTCATATTGTATATCCAAAGCCATATATAATACTTTCATGCCTTTCCCTACGCGTTTTGATAAATCTGAGGATACAAATTTTATGTACTCGATTTTTTATACAAAAGATTGAGTGAAACAAAATTTATTGAGCAGAAAAATATTGCAACCGAAACCTCTGGGTTTGTCTTTTTTTATCTCATGTATAGAGTACATATACAAATCTGTTATTTAAATATATATATATATATATATATATATATATATATATATATATATATACTAAGGTTCTGCAAAACATTACTAAGTGTGCTTTGCCATAAGGAAAAATGCAAAAATTCCTGATTGGTATATATAATTGATTGATGTTTATCAATAAATATTGAAATTTAGTATTTTTTAAAATTATGATGATAGAATGTTGAATTTTTGATTTTGACTTTAAAATTTTGAATTTTGACGTTGCTAAATATTCATAATTAAACCAGCACTTATTTGACTTTAATATTTTAGGTACTTTAATAATTGATTCAAGTACTAATTCGACTTCTAAATCAGAGCAGCGGTTTTTGAGAAAACGTCGAAGACTAAATGTTAGCTCACATATACACACATACTTTTTTATTATTGCATCGAACGATTTAGGATGACTTAAAACATCAAGAAAACATAAAATCAATATATTGGATTTTCTTGCGAAAGTATAAACGTTTTCTTCGGAAAGTTAAAGTAATACGCTTTGAAATCGACACCAAGATTTTAATCACCGTCGTAATGAATTTCAAATGATGTCATAATTATCAGTGATATCAACATATTCAATCAAAATCTTCAAACGACCAAAAATTGTAGTAAATTTTAAATATATTTGAAGTGAAAAAGTTGCAATATTTTCAAAACTTGAAAAAAAGAAATATTATAAAATTTTCGGTAATTGTACAATTTTTACTACCTTAATGGAATTTTAATTTGTCCTCTATTTCAAACTTTATTTTAAATTGAGTTGCAGTGTTGACAATTTTATTTTTATTATATTAATATTATCTATATTTTGTTTTCAAATATAATTCCACACGCTTCAAAAATTATGCTTATTTAAAATCATGAATTTTCACATGTGACATCTGTTTTCATATTATATTTCATTTTTTAACTAAATGTTTGCCGCTTCTTGTACATGAACAATTCAAGATTCGAGTGTTCAAGAATCAATATTCTTCATAATAAAATAAATTTGAATACTTGCACTGAATAAAATATAGATAATTTAATATCATTTCAAATCAATTTGCTGTAAACCTGATTTGCTCGAGCATCCCTAAAAGACCCAAAAGAACAAACCCTTTAGATTTATCAAGTTAACATGTGATCTAGATTTATTATTATTTTTGTATCTTCATCTCATCAATTTTTAATCTTCAAATAACTCCCACTGGGTAGCATTTGAAAATATTATCTCAACACATCAGACAGATTGTAACTATATGGAAATTAAAAAATATAATTTGGTGACAAAAATTTAATACTTACCAAACACCTATTAAGCGCCAAATTATGATGAAAACAAAACATTATCGATGTTCCAATAATAAATATAATTTGATCAATTTTATTTCAAATAAGTAAAATCTATATATGTTTAAAAGAGGGATATTCAGAACTATAAATATCAAAATATTGTCTACGGAAAAATAATGAAAATCTAACGAGAAAAATCATATTGACAATAATGATAATAATGCGAATGCAAATATAAAAGTTCTGAATATTATTTATAAATGAATTGTCTTAAACTTGCAGAACTTATTGAAGACGTTTAACATCAAATAATCAGGCCATCACATACTTAGTACTTACTAAATGTGATGTAAATTTCTTGAGAATGGTTCTGGCTTCTCCGCGATTTCCGAAATTGCAATATGCAGGAAATTTGTAACATAGGGATGTGCATTAAGTCATAGGTAACTCCATATGCCATAACAAATGCACGTTACGTTACGTTATATGCCATTTGCAAGTAAAATTATCTTTCGCATTGCCCGCCGGGCTTCGTAACTATGTTGACTACTTCCCTAAAGGCAAAGATAGAAGCCCAAAGACACCTGATCTAGGGCATAATCCGCTTGTGTATACAAATACATATATCCGCGCATAAGACGTCCCTACCAATATCTTCATGGACTGAATTTATACACATGTACCCCGAAACAAGGATCAACCGTTCAAACCGCCAAATAGGCAATGTTGGTCAAACGCCTTAGACAACTACGACTACGTGAATGCCACTGTGCATTAAGGCAATTTGCTAGAACTTTACGCTTCATAAATATATTACAAATTTAAATAATTTAATTTTATATCTTCGGGGATTTTTTAAAAAAACTAGCGAGGTCCATGACATCGTGCCTTAAGGCAAATTGCCTTAAGGCAAAAAATCTTGGTATAAAACCCAATGAAATTTACACAAAATGTGTACACATTATGAAAATCTCTATAAAATATCTGATAATTTGATGTGCATATGTCTAATTATCATTTTTGACCACCAAAAGTCGTTTTTTTTAACTTATTTTTATTGAAAGTCCATAACCGCCTTTTCAAAAATTTAATCAGGTTTTTATCTTGTCAATACAAGTAAAATGTTTTTTTGATTATTAAAATCGGATTCTCCGTTCTCTTAAAAACTGAGTTACCGTTTTTGGCACTTTTAGCCCCGTATCTTCGGAACGGCTAGATCTGCCTTCGCCAAAAACTAATCAGCACATCTCCTTATAAATACGAACCGAATGTTTTTTGAATTATTCAAATCGGTTGACCCGTGTTAATATTAATTAATTAGTTTGGTAAATAGTGGAAGTTAATTAACTCTTACAATGTTTGGTAATTTTTTATTTTTTTAATTTAATTTTAATTTTCGAAATGAAAAAATAAATTTTTAACAACTTACATCTTGCAAACAAATTATAATTAACAGTTAAATTTGTTCATTCAGTGTTAATTTTGCATTCAATGTATTTTACATGCATTTTACGCTATTATTAACTTTCTATAGGATAAGTTATAGTAATCGCAAAATCAAATCGAAAATGAAATTTTGTCATATCTTCACGTTTCAAAGACTTCTAAATATTTTGGCATACCATAAAAAATGAATGTGTGTGTGTGCGGGTACAATTTTTCATTGACGATTTCGAGAACACGAATCATCATCCGATTTGATTGATTCAAAAAAACATTTGATTCCTATTGATTGGGAGATTTACTGATTAGTTTTTGGTCAATGCAGGTATAGCTGTTTTGAAGATACGGGGCAAAAAGTGTCAAAAATGGTAATTCCGTTTTTGAGATAACGGAGAGTCCGATTTGAATGATTGAAAACACATTTTACTTGTACTGACAAAATAAAGAATTGGTTGAAGTAAAAAAAATGTTATTTGGCTGTCAAAAATGACTATTTGATATATGCGCATCAAATTATCAAATATTTTATAGAGATTTCAATAAAAAAATATAAAATGTTTAGTTTTAAAAATATATTTCAAGAAAGCCATCTATCGATTGTTCTGAGACATATTTTTGTATTTTATTTTTGAACGCCATTAGAACTATTTACATACTACTATATTTGCAAGAGAAAACCAATATTAATACTCCTTGATATCAGGCTGCTCAAAATCGGTTTTTAGTCTGGTCTTTTCGGTTGAAAGACTAGAGCTATTATCACTAAGCCACGGGAAAGCTCGCATTATTGATGGAAATGAAAAAGCTAATTTTTAATTGATAATATATTGGGTACTGAATCTAAGAGTTAGTAAAAAAATATAATTAAGAAATCCAATAATTTGATGTATAAAATGGCAATTTGCTGCTTCTTATTACTAATTTCTTCTAAATGCGAACCAATTTATGAATTAAACCTTTCTTAACCAATGCGCAATATGTTTTTCTACTATAAAAGTATATTATTTCATTGAACTCAATTGATGGCAATTTTTCTATATTAAATATTTTCCAATTTTATTTTTGTATTCGCAATATTACCGCATGTTGTTGTCGATAACGTTTTTCTCATTATATTTCCATTATTTTTCTCTAGCCAATATTCCAATATTTATAGTTCTGAATATAATTATTCTTTTAAATATGTATGGATTTTATTTATACGAGGTAAAATTTATCAAAATATAATTATTATGTTGAACATCGTTTTGAGTTTCATTTTCATAATAATTTTACGCATAATAGATGTTTTGTATATGGTGAATTTTTTTGATCATATTAAATTATCTACATTTTATTTTGAATACATATTTCAGAAACGTGTAGTTAATTTTTTTACTGATAGGAACATAAGTTTCACGAATTTCTATAATTTTAAATGGTTTCAATAATAAAAAATCATACAAAATAATTTTTTAATTAAAATCTTACATTTAATTGTACATTCAATATATTAGTATTATACTATTTAATTTTAAGTTCCCAAAAGTGCGCACTTTAATGGGTTTCCGCTTATAAACAAATTAATTTTAGGATCTTTACTATTTCAGGAAGTTTTGTATGCGAATTGAATGATTCAATGTTTTTATTATTCCTGCAAATCAATTAATTTTGAGTACTTGTTTTTACTAAAAATAATATATACATGAATTTTCTAAAAAATGTAAGCCAACTCGTATTGCTACAGTTTTTATTTTTTTAAAGCTATGTACTTCAAAGAACTCGATATTGACTATGAGATCGAAATACTTATAATTAGAATTGAAAATAGTTTTTTTACTATATTTTTACTAATTCCTACTATGTTTTGTTTAATTTTTTGTTTTTGATATGATTGAGAATAATGTTTAGGACTAACAAACTAAAAAATGCAAAGATTAGAAATTATATATGAGAAATTCCTACGACTATTTAAATTATAATTTTATAGTATCAATTTAAAAAGAAAAAAAAATCAAATTTATCAATAAGTATAATGCTATACAACCATTAGTTCATTACTTTATTATAAAATCGAATACCTTTACATAAAGATTTTTGTCACATCTTTTCCAGCAAAAAGTAGATCGCCAGAAAGAATCGGTATGAAAATATCCATTATCGAAATATTCGTGTAACAAAAATTAAATTTCTCGATTCGATTCTGCTATAATGATCATATAATCTAGGAGACTTGTGAGTGTATGCGAGTTTAATAATTCCAGTTATCTCATCAGATTCTATCAGCCCGATTTTTAATTCGCAGATATGAATTTAAGTCGTCTGATTATATTTTATGAATGCACAATGAAATCATTAGTATTATATTAAAATTAATCGTCTGTGAAACGTAAAAAAATAATTTTTTTCTTACTTTACGTTATACGTCCGTACAAAATAATCCGGGCATCACAGACAGGGAGTTGCAGGTATTTTTAATTGCTCTCTTGCATAAAGTTTAGTGTTGTAATTGGGTTGTTTTATAATTGTGTAATATGATTAATAATATTAAATTTATCTCTTAGATTATGCAAATAAATGTCATGAAATGCTACATTAAAATAAAAATTAGTGAAAATTGCTTTTTAATCTCAGGTTAATTGTATTACACTTACATTCAAATTTTATAGTAATATAAGACGCATCGAAGATTTCATTTTTATAGTAATGTAAAGTATGATTAAATAAGCACATTTAAGAACATAAATTTATAATAAAAATATAAAATTATAAAAATATTAATTATTGCAAATATTTAAAAATTCATTAAATTAAGTTGAGAGTAATTCCACCATTTTGAAGTAAGAGTGACTACTAAATATAATATGATCATACGAAAATTGCTATTTAAAACAATTTATTTGCATTATTTAATTTTACTAGTATTAGAGATCATTAAGTATCAAATATACTACTGTGTACAAATGAGTAAGACTTCATTCAAAACTCTTGAAGTTTTTCTTCTAATTCTAATGTATCCAAATTAAATATATCCTCTCGGATGCAAAGCAACTATGCCAATGCTTTTTTCCAATTTTTAAAACATTTTTATAATAGTCTTCTGGAATCGCCATTAGTTCCTTCTTTGATTCGGCTTTTATGTCTTCAATCAAGTCATAACGATGTCCATGCAATGGTCTTTTCAGTTTAGAAAATAGCCAGAAGTCACACGATGCTAAATCAGGAGGATACGGTGGTTTCGGAACGATATTGGTTGAATTTTTGTGAAAATCGTCACAAAAAACGAGTGCAGTCTACGACGGTATATTATCGAGGTGCAAAAATAACTTGAAAATGGTGTTGCCTGACCCATTTGAATATCCGACATCAGCATTCTCTCTAGTAGTCGATCGACGATATCCAGCACCAAATCCTTGATTTTGTTGATCAGTAGATGTTCTTGGTCGTCTTCGATATAGTGTGTCTCTAACGCGCTCTCGACCTTCTTTGAACAATTTGTGCCAATAAAAAACACTTGTTCTTGACATTGACTTCTCACCAAAGGTCTTCTGCAACTCATTATAAACATTTTGGCTGCTGATTTTTTCATTTTATGCGCATAAAAATTAATGTTATTTATCTGTTAATTAATTCCAGACATTATAAAAATAAAAGAAACAACTTTCTTTGTTTGCAAACAGATGCATAACTATTATACCAATGTACCAATTTAGGTAAAATTCGACACAAATGTCAATGGAAGTACCATCAACTAAAAAATAAAAACATTTGCCCGAATCTGTAAACCTGGAAAGTTGAAATTGAAAAGTTTTACTCATATTTGTACTCATATACTCATATTGGCTCGCCCGTGGGTAAGCGGTTAAGAGCGACGGGACCTGAATCAGAAATCTCGGGTTCGATACCCACTTCGAGCAGCCTGTTGTCAGGCAGCAGTGACAACGATTTTCACTTGGAAATATAGATAGCAATATGTTTCCAAGTGGAAATAGCCCTCACCCGGCATTGTTGCACCAATAAAAAGTCAGCCATATTAGATTAATTCTAATGACAAAAAAATCATCAAATATAGATGGATTAACCATTGGGTTACCATCTAAAAAATAAAAAGTAAGGAGAAGTTTCAGCCCAACAGTTCATAGGACGTAAGGTTCTGATTGCTGTTAAAAAGAAATTTAAAAAAAACTATATACTCATATTTGTACACATCAGTATTACATAAACACGCATGATACCAAATAACTTCATTAAAAAGGTAAAATTGTCAATACATACTATGACTGTGATTATGATATGTTGTTTTTGCTTAATCAAATATTATCATTAAATATTCAAAAATGAAAAATACAATTTTTAGACATGATACAAACAATATGAGACAACATAAAACACAGCACGATTTTTTAAATATAAATTGAATAACGGGAAATAAGATTTGGTAATGATTTTCAGTGGTTAAAAAGAAATATGTATCCATGGCAATTCTTAATAAAGTCTTATGAGCAATTGTGACGATTCTCCTTTGCAAATTGATAAGGCATTTCTTTAGTTTGCCCTATTTGAAATATTTTATTTCATGAATTTTTCTAGTACTTGTGTTTTTTTAATTACAAGCAATGCTGAGAAAGAACTAGCTTCATTTAACTTTTTTTTTAAGGAGCATGAATACATGTATATTGTATACAGAATGTTAGAAAAAATGCAAATGATTTTCACAAATCACATTCCCCTAATCGGTGTTATATGTTTGAAAATTTTAACTAGAATGTTAAGAGATAAATAATAAAACATGATACATTCAATTCTTAGATGTTTATTTATTTAATTCTTCGTGTATTTCAATTAACGCAATATTTCTATATAACATAAAATTATTGCATATTACTTGAATTCCTAAATTTGTGTCACATTTTCTTCCTTCATCATGGGACATCACTACTCTTGGTCAAGAAAATGATCGATTTCTTGAAAAATAAACCACAGACTTCAGTTGTCGCAATAATCTAGTCCGTAACGCTCTCAGCCTGCGGACTATTGGGGCTTCCCATTGCCTTGGATGTGTGCGCGTCCTGTGGGGGGTAGTGGGCACAGGCGTGAGGAAGAGCAATGTTGCGTTGATGGCTTTCGGCCCCCCATTCGCTAAAAGGGACACGTATTTTTGTCTGCTCCTCATTCAAACGAAAAACGGTGTGGATTTAAAATGATGAGTCGTTTATCGTTCATTGAGCTCATGGGAAGGGCCCCGTACCGCAGCCGGAGCACGGAAAAGAGCAAAACTACACATACTGGTATACGTACGGCGTATAGCCACGCATTACGATCTTTTTTTCGCTTGTGTTTTCGGATGCGCGCAACTCAAATTGCCGATGATCATGGTTTGCTTTTTGTGTGTTGTGTCTTATCAAATGTTATCGTGTATTCGCATTTCGCATCGAGGGTAGGAAAACGTCGGTCTGCGGGCTAAATATTTGTTAATAACTTTGGACTTGTCGATATATTTTCGTTTTGAATTTTTCAAACACTTCATAATAATAATTTTACATATGCTTTCATACGAGATTTTACGATTCAAACATTTAGATTTCATTTTGTTTATTTATGTGTTACCCGCTTTTCCTTATAACTTGTTATGTATACATAAACTAGTGGTGCATGGCATCGTGCCTCAAAGAAAACTGCTGAAACTTCCTGTACCGTAAATTTAACAGATTTAACGTCGTAATACATCAGAGAAAGCTTGTTTCTCTCTTTTTCTCAAAACTTAGAGATTTTGTTAATTTTTTCTAATTTTATGAAAATTTGGATGACATTTGAATTAACCAATAGAAATGCAAACAAAATATTGCTGTCGTAAACTCTTATATTTTGATGTTCGTATGTCTAATGATCATTTTCTGAGTACTACTGTGTGATGCACAAATTCAGCATGATAATAATTAGGGAGAAAAAATATAATTATGTAAGAAAAATTTAACTATATTATTTATGAAACTGAATATTTTTATGCATATATGTTTGTAAGCAAATACACTTACATAAAAAGTAAGAGACAATTTTTTTCGTTGAATTTTTTATAAGTATGTATAACATTCTATAATCTAATGTGTCATTAGCTTCATAATGCAAACCATCATACAGCGGTCAAATTTTTAGAACAGTTACTGATGATATGAAACTTTTTACATGAATTACTTATTGATCTCCAGATTCCAACATGTATGCACCCGCTCAGTCGTGCTTCTGATAATATTTTATTTATTATTTCTTATTCTTTATAGTAAAAAAGTAATTACTGACATTTAGTGCTTGTTTCCAATTCCTAATTATTTACACGTTAGTGTTAATATGTGCAAGTGATAATCTAAGAATTTCAAGTAAGTAATGTTTTATGCAATATTTTAAGATTCAAATATTCTTTTTTATTCTTGTTCTGTTTATGTTTAATTTTCAACGTTGCTTTTTTTTGTTTTTTTTTTCAAAATTGTAGAATTTTACGTCGAAACTGAAAAATAAAGATGTTTTAATGTTACGCTCTCCAAGAAATTAATCATACATTTCAACATCAAATTTAAACACCTTCAACACACACACACACACACACACACACACACACACACACACACACACACACACATATATATATATATATATATATATATATATATATATATATATATATATGATGATAATGAAGAGTGCTCTGCCCTAGGGCAGGTCCGTGAGCTGAGTTAAACTCCAACTCGATTCAGGGAAGAAGTAGTGTGAGAGTTTTTCCCATTTCCATTTCACACCGCAGTGCCCGAGATGAGTTTATTTTCAATTGGAAACATATTTTAATCTATATTTTCAATTGAAAATAGACATCGCGCTGCCCGATGTCAGGTTGCCAGAGCGGGGAATCGAACGCGCTGTCCATACAAACTCAACGCGTTAACGATCTTGGCTACGGCGAACCCATATATATATATATATATATATATTACAAATGTATTCTGAGTGGATAATAGATATTAATTTGGAAATATGAACAAACAACACTCTTTTTGCACTAATTTATTAAATAATAATTTTCACAAACGTTTCGAGACTAGGTTTGTCTCATCATCAGTGTGTTATAATTAAAAAAATTTTAAAATATGGAAATCTAAATTAGCATGTTGTGTTTTTCATTACACGTCGTTCACTGCACGTTGTTCTTTTAATACCAATGTCTTCGGTATTCGTATTCTCGTATGTGTAATGAAAAACACAACATGCTAATTTAGATTTCCATATTTTAAAATTTTTTTAATTATAACACACTGATGATGAGACAAACCTAGTCTCGAAACGTTTGTGAAAATTATTATTTAATAAATTAGTGCAAAAAGAGTGTTGTTTGTTCATATTTCCAAATTAATATATATATATATATATATATATATATATATATATTAAAAAAATGTATGTTTATATTTATTGTTTTTCTGTAAAATACGCTTCTGCGAATTAATTTTACAAGACGTGTATGAATAAAACGAAACATTTTTCATTTTAGCGAATATAATACTTTTATGGTCAATGGCCGACTGTACAATAATCGAATTGTGCAAGAGAAAATTAAATCATTTTGGCTTTTAGAAAATTTAATATTCAATCTTAGTAACTGTATTCTGATTCATAGATAGTATCTAATTTTTCAATATTATTAGTTTTGTTTATTTATCTTCTTATCGAGATATAGATAGGAGATGGAATGTACATTGCTCCGAAAAGATGACAATAAATAATATTTTAAAAAACGTTCTTCATTACTATATATGTATGTGAGTATGTATATGTATATTAATATATATATATATATATATATATATATATATATATATATATCACTGATACAATATCTTATTTAAACTGAAGTTTATATTGGCATTGAGCCAAAGTTAAGTGCTAGAACGTTTCCTTAGTATGCGGAAGGTACTGTAATTATTTTCAACAGTAAAGAAATTATTGAACACATACTTGAATAATACCAAAAATTGTATAATTGACAATTGAAACAAACGATTGAATAATGACAACTGTATTTAATCTTTTTGCAAATGTTTCTCCATTCATGTAAAAGTTATACAATTTTCCATCAACGTAATATATTGCAAATACTTTGCATATTCCATACTTATTTTAATACATAAATACATATGTTCTGCCCTTGAGCATAAGATTAAACACGTGACCATATAAATTGTCATCTATAAAGAGGATGGTAATAAAATATCTTGCAGCATCTGGTGAAAAGTAACTATGTAGGATATGACGAATAAAAATTTATTATAATATTTGAAATAAAAAATACTACTTATATATATATATATATATATATATATGTGTGTGTGTAAAAAAAATATTTTGTTCCTAAGAATTTCCAATTGAACATAAAGAAAAATTTTGCTTCTTTTCAGCATTGGGTAAACATCCAACCTTGAAGAATTAAGACTCTTTGTTGAGCTGTAATTTTTTTTTTTTTAAATCGATTGACTTTGATTGATCTTTCTTCAAAAAATATTTACTAAAATGTGTTGGCAAGTTTATCAAAAGTTCACTATTATAGAAAGCCAAATCTCTAGATTGCTGCACTTAAAAGCTCATAATTTACAAACAACGTGCATTTTTTCATAATTTCAAATAACTATCGGCATGACGTTAAGTTTTGGAACACCCTGTATAAATCCAATCGGACTTAACGTATTCTTATGAGTATATAAATGAACCAAGAAACTAATTCTTTTTAAACAAACTATCTGTAAAATTTTTGTTTTGATTTCTATAACCAAAGAACTGAGCAATATTTATATTTATGATAAAAATTCCAAAGTTGGGCACCTACAGCATATATTAGATGTATTCATTAAATCATCAAGTCAATGTATGATTTTAAGAACATTCTGTTTTATTATGAATTTTTAAGACTGGCACAAACTAATGTTTAATAAATCAATGATATTGGTAATCTATTAAATTAGCAACAAGTTAATTCCATGTAAATATTTTGACTAGATAAACTAATGTACGTTTAGAATTTTATAAAATATTATTCAACTTATTATAATAAGTAAACCTTTTTACAATTCTGTGAAGTATATATAAATATCTTTATAATTTGTATATTATATCTTTATTTATAGATAACTGACGTGCATTTCATGCTTGTTCCACATAGAATCAAAGTGTTATATATTATACTTAACGAGTACGAGTATATACGATTGTACAAAATATCCTGTTTGTACATGAAAAGTACAGTTGAATAGTTGAATTATTGATACAATCCTGTAGTAAAACTCTCAGCCATTTTTATTATGAAATCTCGCGTTCTCAGTTTTATAGGAATAGCAATTTATAAATAATAAAGATATCGTATAGCATTACAAACTGGTATGCAAACATACACGCGGACGTACGTGTTTTTCATTCTTATAACATGGCACAAATCCCTAAAAAAAATGATAAAAAATAAATTAAATATTAGTGGTTTATTTGTAGGATATACGCTTTTCGGTTATATTTAGTGTTCATACTTATATAGTATTTATTTTATAGTTTGTTTTTACTGTGGTTTTATTTTAATGCTGCTTGAGTTCAGAAGAAAATATATATATATATATATATATATATATATATATATATATATATATATATATATATAAAATGCAGCATATGTATTTATATGACTTATATATTATTAAGAAATGAATTTTTAAACTGGAATTGACGGGGAAGTCTAACAAAACTTTTGTATTTTAATTAAACCAATACAAATCCTATCCTATACACTTATTAAATAAAATTAAATTAAATAAGTATTGAAAACTTTAAAATCTTTAAAATCTTTAAATTATTCAACTAATCTTAAAACTTTCTGGACATTTGATAAATTGCAAAATACGGTACAGTAGTTCACAGCCGATCTTTGGAATAAATGACAATATATAATATATCATAAGGTTCTTTTGTTCGATGTTGAAACATATTGATATATAATAAAAAAAATGCCCAATGCGTCGAAATAAAACGAAATATTTATTATAGTTCATACGTTTCGAGACCATTTATGTCTGTTTCATAATTCAGCTAAAAAAAATTAATACTATATTACAATATTATAAATATTACAAAAAGTTTAATTTTACATACCAAACCAGAAGAAAAACAAGAATAAACAAACTAATGCAATTATTTATTTAATAAAAACGGTAGCATTAATTGTAGGAACAACAATTTGCACATGAAATAAACCATTGTAAAACAATATACAACTAACTACTTAAAATATTTTTTTGAAAAGTGATATGTTAACATGTGTGACCATGTGGATCAATGAAAAACTGGACACAAACAGCGACAGAATAAAATTGTGGTAACTACGGAATTGTGTCAAACTTATAAACGTTAACTAAATTTTGATAACTTTCATAAAGTCAACAAGAAGACGTTAGTTTTTGACACAAAAGAAATTCAAAAAAATAAAACTCAAAAAATTTTATGAGGTCAATACATTTTCTATATATAAAATTATAGGATAATCCGTGTTAAAAAAAATGTTCCAAATTAATCATATGTTCAAAGAACATCTTTTTGTTGTATAGGATTTGTTGAGCTATGAAAATGTTGATTTATTTTCTTGAAGAATAAATCGAGCGAGCTTTTTCTGATTTAATACTTATCACAATCTAAACAATTAACTTTATGAACTGTGTCGGATAATATCTTAGCCTTCATTCAATGCTAAATAACTATGATCTTGTATCATCTTTAGTGTTACTACAATTTGTACAACTAAAATAATACAATTTAGTTAAATTATATAGCAAAAGCAAGGTCAGTGATAATTAAAACTTATATAAAATACAAGTGCTCCGGCTTGAACGTTTAAACAAATATACGAGTATATGTAAAATGAATATCATTCTTGGAAATTCGAATTTCTTACTTTCTCAAAAATTGAAATTAAATTCGAACAGATTTTTCAGAAAATGAACTACAAAATATAATTATAATTCTTGTTAAAATATTATTTGTATGGCTACATAAGTGTAAGTTTAGTATGTATGTATGAATATGCAGTGTGTGTATACATATCTTAATTTATGTGATACATAAACCTTCGTTCGTGTCCGACTGTACAAGTAAATAGCTATGTGAAATTATTTTAGTTAATTTATCTTAATTAAGTATATATCTCTTGTTCGCACATCCTCGCATGTTCTCTTGTTTGTCAAGTATTGTGTTCTGATGCTTCGTGTTCTAAATAGAGTACGTACTTATTCGAATTAATTTCACTCTTCGTCGGTCATCTGCTAATGAATTTTGTTAAATATCAATTTCTTCGTTAAAAACATCATGATATAATACACACATAAACTAATACACATAATTGCTTTCAAAAATAGTGTTTTATATCACGAGTTTTACTTCAGTGCATACTATCTTCAGTTTATATATTAGGACTCTTAATTTAGGAGCTTTCTGTTTTATTCGCTTTTAGATTTTTTTTTATTTTGTTTAAAATAATTGTCTTATCGATTCAATTATATTTAAAGGTTATTGTACAAATAGTTATGTTTTTCGTTTTTGACTTGCAATATTCGTATTTTTCAAAATGATATATTGCATTGAATTTAATACACCTGCATTCTTTGGATTTCAAATTTACTCTATAAATTAATTGTACATAAGTAATAAAGAATGAAATAATTATAAAAAATGAACGAAATAAATAAATTTATAAATAGGTATATAAATAAAGAATAATAAAGTAATAAGATAATATATGCTACATTAATATTCATAAAATATCAATAGTAGTATTATTATTATATTAAAATATCCGTTTACATTATCTAGCTGCGATTTTTTTCGCGTGAAATTTAACAGAAAAGTTAGTTTATTTATTGCTTTCTAGGTTTTTGCCTAGATTTTCTCGATTCAAAATATTTTGTTATATTATATTATATATTATATATATATATATATATATATATATATATATTAAATTAAGTAAATTCAAACAGTTTTGTTCCATTTTTATTGATTCTGCTTTACTTGAAGCAATTATAAATATTTATAATTTAAGTTTGTGTTCATTATAAATTATAATTGATCAATTATCTTCCGATTATTTTATTTAGTTAGTAATATTGATAGTCAATTTTAAATAAATAATTTTAGCTTGGGTTTTTCATTTTTAAAGGTTTGTTATAATTAACGAAAGTCCAAAATTTGAGAAAGTGTTGTTGCATTAGCCCAAGAAAATCGTTCCAAAAATATTGTATATAAAGATATGGTATATGATGCTAATATAGAAAACTGCAAATTATTATCAATTAAAGTAAAAATGCAAAAAACTCGAGTTTTTTGTTACATTCCACGCGAACGATGCTGCAGGTATAGTGAGTTAATTTGCGAACCAAACACACACACACACAGATATATATATATATATATATATATATATATATATATATATCACTAATAGCAACAATCAATTAAATATGAAAAGGACTTCATTAATATTTTAATCAATACTTGATGTTCTTACGTATAATGCCAACAAGAAATCCGTTACAATATTTTTCTCTGAAGGGTGCAAGACTTCAAACGATCATAAGAGAAACAAAGATATTTTATTATGATTTTCAGATGAGAATTCAAAAAACAATTAAAATGAAATACATTTTAACTTTGTTTCATTTATATATTAAAATACATAGTAGCGCCTCCAGAATTCTAATCTCAGAATTTTAAATCTTAGATTTATTTTAAAATTCAGAATTTTTAAGAATTTATTTTTTTACCCAAAATTTTTTAATATAATAATTTTTAAGTATCCTACCATTTTACAATTATGCTTAAATGCAAAAACTTTTCATTAAACTTGCGAACACACTCCAGCTCATTTTTTTTAAAGGAGGGCGTCTCGAAGTCGTCCGATTTAAAAAAAAAATCATAGTTCAACAAAAAGTCTTGATTTTTGAAAATTTGGGATAATAGTGTTAGTGTTATTGATTGTGGTCCTAGAAATGTTATTCACGATTACGGCTCTAAAGTCTAAAAGAACAAAATTTATAAAAATTAACCACAATGGCTATCACTTCACCAAAGCTCTAGGTTGCACATAAAACGTCATAATTTCCAAATAACGGGAGATACATATTTAACTTCCCATAGGATAAGTTATAGTAATCACAGAAAAAACTAAAATGAAAATTTTTGCTATATTTACATTTCAAGGGTTTCTGAAATATTTAGCATACCTTAGAAAAAATGGATGTGTGTGAGTGTATGTTTGGATACAAATTTTCGTCCACGATTTCGGGCGCATGGATCAACCGATTTGAATGATTCAGAAAACATTCAATTACTAATGATGAGGATGCGTGCTGATTAGTTTTTGACTAGGTCCAGCCGTTTCGAAGGTACGGATTAAAATGTAAAAAAAAAAGATATTTGGCAGTATAAGATGATCATGTGAAATATGCATCTCAAATTATCAGATATTTTACAGAGATTACAAAAGTACTAATTTTGTCACATTTTTTTTGGGGTTCCGTGCCAATTTTTTTAATGTTTAAAGTTTACTTATACGGTTCAAACAAATTTCAAAATGTTCAGATTTTTTTTCAAAATTTTCAATAATATGCTAAGTTTTACACTTGAAATATTAATTTTAAATTCACGATTCAGTTCAAAAATGTATATATTTTATATGCGTTATTATAATAGTAAGAAATCCAACTAATAAATATTTTCAAGTATTTTGAGCTATAAGATTGTCAGTGTATATTATATGAACGAATAAATACATATAGTAATTATAATTATCTCTTTGAATATATTTAAAACAATTGTTAATTGTTAAAAATCATTGATAATTATTATTTATATTATAATAATCAATATTCATTGATTATTAATTTGTTTGCTCGAATATTTAATTCTGGTACGAGAAGTTTCAGCAATTTGCCTTAAGACACGATGCCATGCACCACTAGTTCAATTTTTTAATTTTTTTCAGGAGGGTTAAGGTTCATGCTACCACCTCGTTTCGGCTTAAAGTTTATATATATATATATATATATATATATATATATATATAATAAATTTCGTAAAACTTGTCAATATCCTCATACAACTCATCATTAAATCACATTCCACTTTCACGACGCAATGTCGTTAATCAAATATGACCTGTCAAAACATATCCCGCATCTCAAGTACGCGTTTGCTTAAGAGTTCATATGCATATGCTGGTACTTAAAATTAGGCCTCATTAACTAATCTGTATTTTGTTCTTATTGTTGTGAACACTCTCGGGTACATAGTACATCTACATAGTACGATGAGCAGCAGCAGCCTGCACCCTCTTCTTCAATTCATGAAGTTATTTGACACGGAGCGTTATGGATTACTTTTATCACAATCATCATTCACAATTGTCGTTAATGCCCGTATGTCAGCTGGAGCACTTTAATTGCTCGTTCTAAATACGATTATTGTTAGGCGTCTTCGTACGATATATGTTTCGTACAGCAGAACGATGAATTATTAAATAAATCTATACGACGACTCGGCGCAATTTGCTTTAATAGAAAAGTTTTGAGTATGACACATTTGTTGTATGCGTATATTATACAGATGTATATATATATATAATATATATATATATATATATATATATATAATATGGATAAATAGTTATTTATATTTAGTAACTTGCCAAGGGAGAAATTTGTTATTGCAATAGTTTTCTCGACATTTTATTTCATTTTAACACAGAAGAAGTGTATGTGAGTAGTATATGAAAGCAAATTTTGCCATTTGTCGGCTATTTCTCGAAAACGGCTACACTGATGTAAAAAAAACTAACTGGAATTTTATTAAACTCAAAAACTCGCGTTGATTAGTTTCGCATGATGCCGCTTCTCTGTAATTAACAGTTAAATGAACATTTTTTGGTGAATGTTTGAGCACAAAATTTTGAATCGACTTTTAAAAATTCAATAATCGTTTGAAAGATCAGTTGAAAACCATGCACAATGAATTTTGTAATGATAGACATCGCTCTAAGCGTTTTAACATTTCATTTTCATTTCAAACATTTGGTGCGTTTTCATTCTTTTTGACTTTCACATGCATTATTGTGAAAATGTTTCGAATCTATTATTTGTAGTCAACTGTACTTAAAAAATTTAATGCAGTTGGTTAAATTTACTGCAATTTAAGTTCAAGATCTGTGCAAAAATTTTAACAAAGTTTGACCACAGATATTTTGTATAAATGAATAATTTCGTTTTTTTTTAATTTATTTTTATTTAATTGTTAATTAATATATATTTCCAATATTTTGGGGATATGGAATGTTCCCGTTTTCAGGAACTTTGAATTGAAATCGAAAATAAAAATTCAAATCAACACTTATTGAATTTCTCGAATAACGTACACAAAAAATTACAAATAAATAAATATAAATTACATATAAGTAAATATTTTATTTCATCGATAGGAATTAAGATTTTACAACTTTTTAAATTGTGATCTCGCCAAAAATCAAGACGTTGAAAATGTATTTAGTTGAATAGCATTATCTACATATATACATATATAAAAATAGGTCGGGTTTTCCTTCCTGACGAAATAACTCCAGAACGCACGAACCGATTTCGACGGGCTCCGCAAGGTTTATAGCTAAGAAAATTAGTGGTGCATGGAATCGTGCCTTAATGCAAATTGCTGGAACTTCACGCACCGCAATTAAAAATTCGAGTGATGACATTAGTGAAAATTATCAGTTATATGCTTGGTCAAGTCAACGAACAATTCTTGCCGCAAAGAATAGTGATGTACACGCACTGAATTTCACAATTTAATAAAAAATTGCTGGCATTTAGTGACATACCAATGATTCTGACTGGTCTTCCGTTTGACTACAAACGATTGCAATATCCAGTTGGCCTTGCGTTCGCAATGACAATTAACAAGTCGCAAGGCAAATCGCTTAGTGTTTGCGGGATAAATTTCAAATAGATTACTTAGAAAATCATTGTTTTTCACATGGGCAGTTATACGTTTCCTGTTCACGAGTTGGGAAACCATCCGCTTTGTTTGTGTTAACGTCAGACAAAATGAACAAAAAATGTGGTTTACCAAAGAGCACTTCAATGAAACAGATAATTTGCGGATTTACTTTCATTTACCTAGAGAAGTTCAACTAAAAAACACTTCATTTTTGTAATCGAAATAAATTCATTACTGTTGTGTAATAAAATCAAATTTTTCCTTTTCAAATATAAAACAAACAAAAAATTTCTTCATCTTTCTCGCGAAACCATCTGGTGGCGAAACGGAGTTCGTCGGGTTTGCTAGTTAGTATATAAAAATTTTTCAAATCGTCAATGATTTATCAGCTTTTGTTAGTTTCAGTATTTATCTCTTGCACTGATGTATTTAACGTATATTTTGTTTAATTCTAATTGTCAGAAAAACTTACCAATTCGGTATCTTTTTTGTTGCTGTCTTTCTTAGTAACTCTGGGTGAGAAATAGATAATTCTAAATAATCTCTAATCTAAAACATGGCTTTTAAATATCCTAAAATGAAATATTTAAATTAAATAATAACTTAACAAAATTTATTTTAAAGATTAACTAACGAAAATTAGTAAAAACAGCTATGAACAATCGTTGATTTATATCACAGTTCTAAAGTCCAGATCCTATGATTTTATTGTTGATTAATTGAGGTTTTTCTTTTACATGCCACACATTTTCAAACTTTCCTTGATACATTGCAGCTTTGAAATCTTTTCTTATCATTTTAATAGTACATATTAGATAATTAATTTCGATTAATAAAACATTCTAATATGGATATCTTGTGGTACTTCACTGCACGAGTAAAGCTCAGTACATATATGAACATTGTATATATATTCATATACATACATGGCGGTCTGTCCGAAGACAGGTCTGTAAGCTGAGTTAAACTCCAACTTGAATATGTAATCGTGGCGTAGTGGTTGAATGTCGTGCCCTTTGTCAACATCGCAGTAGGTCAGATACCGCGCTACGGTCAACCTGATATCATGCCAGCACTAACCGTTACCACTTAAAATATAGATCAAAAATACGATTGCAATTGAAAATATCTTTCCTGAGGCACGGTCACACACACATATATGCGGTGACAAAAACTACATCAAATTCAATCTCTGGATGAGGAAGAAATTGAGAGATATTTGGAGTATCAAAGCAGATATCTGATACTGTTGTCACTACTTTAAATTACAAGGTACAATTCGTAAATATTTCTGCTTGTTACTAATAAAGTATAATTAATAATTTATTACAGAATTTTGTGATATGAGTGGAACGAATAATAAATGTTAAATATGAACAACAAAACACTCAGAATTTTTACACAAACTTTATTTAATAATTACAGACGTTTCGAGACCATCGTATGCCTCATCTTCAGTATAATTTCAAAACGGTAAAAATTATATACTAATACATTATTATAATATTTTATTTAAATTATAATTAATTTATATATATATATATATATATATATATAATGTAATATAACATAAGTTTATAAGAAATGTGCATTTTTATATGATATTACGGCATTTATGCTATGCTGGTTGGCCATTATATCCAATAAAGCATTCGGTTTCTAGATCTATCTCCTTCAGAATTTCTTTATTCATGAGTATGTACAGAAATCCTGTGCACTTGAAATATGCACAGATTTTTATCGTACAAATCGCATTCCGATTTCTTTACTCTTATTTTTGGAAGAACTTTCAGTATTATATATACATACGTACATATATATATATATATATATATATATATATATATATATATATTCGGCAGCTAATCTGTCAAGTTAAAATATTAAATAAATATTGAAATTATTTATATAGTATCTACGTTATGTACTTTTAGTATTGGCACTAAATATATATCATTATTTGTACTTAGTATCGAGAATAGAGTCTATACATAATATATTTATTAAACACATTTTAATTAGAATTTTTAGATTTTTACATTAATTTTGATATTGCATTGCACTGCTTATTGTTCTAATTTTAATATTTCCATTTGTTCTGGTTTTGCAAGCGTAATTAAAACTATAGACTATTGGGGCGCATGGCATCGTGTGTTAAGGCAAATTGCTGGAACTTCTCGTACCAAAAATTATTATTTTTTTAAAAAGATTAACATTGTTGAAAAAAATTTACTCTGAAAAATTAGATTTTTGAGAAACTATAAATTTTTGACAAAAATTTACTTTTTTGAAAAAAAGACTTCGAAGAAAAGTGTATTTTGAAATATTTTGGAAATTCTGAACTTTTTTCAAAGCAATCGTACTGCTTTAACACATAGAGACGAAATTTCGAAGCGGGTAAGCGACGCGCCGCCGTCTAACGAATAAACATTGGTACGGAACCCATAGGAATGTTAACAAAATTGATACTTCTTGTTAAAATCTCTATAAAATATCTTTTATTTACTTTATTCCTGACCTGCCTTCATGAAAATTTGATCAGTTCTTTATCTTGTTAATACAAGTATAATGTTTTTTGAATTCTTCAAATCGGCCGCTCCGTTCTCTTAAAAACTGAGTTACCGTTTTTGGCACTTTTTGCCCCATATCTTCGGAACGGCTAGACCTGCCTTTGCTAAAAACCAATCAGCACGTCTCCTTATCAATACGAATCAAATGTTTTTTTAATTATTTAAATCGTTTCATCCGTGTTCTCAAAATCGTCGA
This sequence comes from Ctenocephalides felis, assembly GCF_003426905.1. Taxonomy (NCBI): domain Eukaryota; kingdom Metazoa; phylum Arthropoda; class Insecta; order Siphonaptera; family Pulicidae; genus Ctenocephalides; species Ctenocephalides felis. Next base: position 81,449,532 of record NW_020538040.1, on the reverse strand, counting down.
CGAAAATTTGTATCCGCACACATACACACACATACATCTATTTTTTCTAAGGTATGCCAAAATGTTCAGAGGGTTTTGAAACGTAAAGATATATAAACATTTTCATTTTCGATTTTTTTCTACCTGTAATAACATTTTCATGCACAGAAGTGTGAACATGTTATCGCTGTGATTTGAAATTGATATAATAATATTCATTAATATCATATACTTCACATAAATAGAAATTTCTGAATTTCAGAAAGTTTGCATATATAAGCTTATAATTATTGATTTTTGGTATTTTTTTAGTCATAAAACACGAGTTCGGGCGTTAATTTGACGAATTTGCTGCTTTAAAATCAAATTTAATTCAATATATATATATATATATATATATATATATATATATATATATATATATATATATACGAGATATATATATATAGCGATAGGTTTTTCTTCAGATGGTGAAATATTATAATAAAATTGTTCTTGGGCATCCATCCAGTAATTAAAAATAGTTTTATTGAAAGAAAATGTTTTTATTCAGAAAACATACGTTTCGGGTCTTGATTTGACCCATCTTTAGTGCATACAAATAAATTGAAAAAACACAAAAATTGCACGAAAAAATTATGAAACAAACATTGATAAACGTCAAGTTATGATAATTTTAAAATAATTGTAAAATTAAAATGAAAATAAAAATAAATAATATATTTTATTATAAAAAAGGTTATTCCAAACGAAACATGTTTTCAGCTTGGAGGTTGTGTAACAAGTCAATGTTACTATACATATAAAATGGTATATAAAGTTTGTTCTAATTTTTTAAAATCAATTTTAATCATCAAAAAAAAAAATTGTTATTCGTTAACAAATCTAAAATAAATGCAATACACGTGTCTTCAAATGCACTAACATTTAGAGTACTAATATATATATATATATATATATATATATATATATATATATATATATTAATTTGGAAATATGAACAAACAACACTCTTCTTGTTTGTTCATATTTCCAAATTAATATCTATTATCCACTCAGAATACATTTGTTATATATATAATATTTTGAAAATGTAGAAATGATTAAAATATATTTGTGTACAAAACACTTCCGAGAAAAAACAAAAGCGACGACACGAATAGGCCAATTTAGAATCCTTTGAACATCGCGCCTCTCGTACTCGTGCGGATTATAATTGCTACAACACTGCGCGGTGTTTTGTGATAGCCCGTTCGAATGTTTGTCTCTTGCTTTTTCAGGGTATTATTAAATTATTTTTTTAGGCGCTCGTTTTACGTGAAACGGGGCCCCTTCGTCATCGACCCTCGGCGCGGTGTGGGCGCCCCCACCCCGGGCTTGGATTTATTTCGTGCAAAAATGCTAATTTCACCCGTCGTTAAAAGTAAAACTCCAAACAACGCCTGCGACTCATCTCACTCGAGTACATAACGTAATAATACGCAATGGAGTCCGCTGCGATCGCATGCCAGCGTCACAGAAACTTTTTCTTTTTTCGACGGCAACTCTGTAATTGATTAAGCATGCCGTTGTCCAAACACATGATTTGCTCTCGACGAGACTTCATATGTTATTATAAATGTATCACATCGCTGCACGTTTGATTTGTTTGATAAAATATTTTATTGTTATATTAATTGTTCTCTTATTTTTATCGTAATAGATGTGACATCATCTTCTTAGAATATATTAATGTTTAATTGATATTATTTGTTTTTTTGTTTTATAAGAAACTTTTCATAATAGGGTAGGGCGGGGCACAAAAGTCTAATTTCATTTTATGTATTTATACTGTCTAACGTATCAATGTGTGCAAAAGATTCCAGTTAACTCCTAATTACATGAATGTGTTTTTGTACTATTTTTTTACTTAGTCATCTATGTCTTTTTTACCGCATAGGCAGGGTAAAATAAGACAGCCAAGGAACAAACAGATCATATGTCTCCCATTAAGTTTTAAAGGGGGGATGGCTACAATATTTAATATGGTTACATTTATATAGGTTGGACACTGTATATAAACTTACTGTTACTGTTACTGTTTATCTATCTAATAATTTATCTATCTATTGTAAAATTTTTTTTTAAACTTAATTTACCTTTTCATTATTTACACCTTCGCTAGTGTAAAGGTTTTGTTAGTTCCTTTTATCCCACCCACATTTAACCTGTTCTAAGGCTTTTATAAAAAAATGAATCAAATTTAAAAATTACAGTACCACTTATAAAAAAAATTTAATTAATGTATACTCAAAAATTATATTAACACTTTCTACTCGCGAATTTTGAGACTTACATGAGTCGGCGGCATCCGAGTCGGAAGGGTCAAGGTCCTGTAAAGTAAACAGCAGTGTTCAAAACTAACAACGCCAGAAAATCCTTTTGTTATTGATTTCCAAACATAACCGTTCTCCTGATACGGATGACGCAAGAACCAAGGTGATGGCTGTTTCAACATCTTTTTCCCTCTGCTTTTAAATATTCTTATTCCATATTCCTAACTTTACTTGTTCTTGAGATACCGGTGGTGGAACCTTTTACCCACGGACCTCCAAGTTAGTCACCCACGGACCTCTGTTGTCACTGTTAAATCACATTTTTGATAATATTAAAAAAATGCATAATAATAAGAAAATCAATTTAGTTTTTATATGAAAATGAATTAATTAAGAAAACTCAGTGCCTGGGATAATTTACAATTGCAATTGTAAGCTCAATATAATATAACATATATATGTACCTATAATCTCTATTTTTAAGATGTGCATCTTTTATTCATTGGTATATCTTTGTTATAAATTATATATATATGCTGTTTCAATGAAATAAAGTTACAAACTCCTACCTTGATATATTTCTGTATATTTTTTATAAACAAACTTATTGAATTGATATTTTGACTTACTAGACTAATTGACAAATTATAGTTTTTAGAAATATTTATAAAAAGTGATCGACTTTTAATTATATAGAGACTACTGTAAGATTTTCATCTCAAGTTCTAATAATTTTGGAATTACTTTATTATTATCTTACCACATTATTAAATATAAGTAATTATATATATATATATATATATATATATATATATATTATATATATATATGTATATATATATAAAACAAATAGTCGACTATGAGGTTATTGCATAAAAATTTAATGTTTTACAAATAGATTCGGGGAGATAAATTTATAACATAAATCAAGCATGAATATTTACTAGCAATATTTGATTTAATGATAATGACGATATCAAAATTAAACATTTTCCAAATAACATGAATAGTATTCATTTATCTCTGAGTAATTTACTTCTAATATAATGCGATATGGCATAAATTAAGTAATTTGCTTATAATGTAATATCGTAAATTCAATTTTGTCTCGGTATAATTTTGTGCGAAATCTTCATCGTAATTTTTTCTGATACTTCACGTCAGCTCACTTTGGGGAGCTTTTGAAGATTTATTTGTGATTGATGAAACATCACGAACTATACACGTACATTTTCTGTTGAAGCACCATATATATAAATATATATATATATATATATATATATATATATGTATATATATGTATATATATATATATATATATATATGAGCAGAGCGGAGCTTAAAGATCCGTGGGATAAAAGAACCACCACCAATATCTCAAAAACCAGTAAAGTTAAAAAAATTAACAACAGTATTTGCAAGTACATATAAGGAAAAAGATGCGTAACCAGCCATCATCATGATTCTTTCGATGTTTCTATCGGAATAAAAACTGCAATATTTAAAAATCCATAACAAAAGTTTTTTTTGTTGTTAGTTGTTCAGATTGCGACACTTTAATATAATTTTCAACTATACGTTATTTAATTGTTTTACATGATGTGTTGTTAATTATAAGTTAGATTGATCAGTTTTTTTAACCTTTATAATAGCTTACACATGAGTCAACTAAGAAGGACGTACTGAATTTAACCCTGGCAAAGGTATAAACAATAAAAAATAGTAAATAAAGTTCAAAAAGCGATCTTACAAGAGATAAATTAAATGAATAGTTATTCAAACTCTGCTGATGGAAATTTGACGAAATTCCAGATCAAGGTTATATACAATTATTTCTGTAAAAAATGTACCCGTAAAATTTATATTTTGCAATGGTTAAATAATGAATAAAAACAGCAAATAAAATGCTTTTGTACAATCATAATATAGCTGGTAGTTTTACTAAACATAGTCAGATAGTTATTTGTTTGATCTGTGTTTTTTTCTGATTGGCGTTGTAATTGTGACCGTTGTTCCCCACCCTAACCTATATATAATATTCATAAATAAACACACACATGAAACATTATCTAAGGGGAATGCGTAGCGCAAGTGATCAAGAGCTCGGCCCTGCGATCATAAGGTTGTAAGTTCCAATTCTGCACTACATACACCTTGATGTTAGGCAGAAGTGATATCAGTTTTTTTCTTGAAAATCTATATTAGATAATCTGAGGCCAATTCTCCGATAAAATTGAAATAGGCAACGCTGTTTTACCGGTCTATCTTTGTCTATTGGTAATATGAACTATGTATTGGTAATACGTCAGAAAGCTATGTATTTACTTGTGCGATCAAGCGTTTCACACCTAACTTCACGTATGTGCTATCAATGAGATATCAGAAAGATGCACTTATGTTGAAATTGTTATTTGACTATTATTGATTCCAATTAAACATGAGATATGTGCGACATACGGAAAGTCGAAAACCATTTATTAAGGGTTAACATCAGATGGTTTATATCATCATTATCTAAAATAGTAGGAGTCATATCGTTCGAATAGATATGACATGCCTTTCGTAGAGAAACACGTGCGGCCCATTGATTCGCACAGTAATCGTCTGTTAACTAACTAACAAGTCGCGGAGGAAGGCTCGAGGAGCAACGTCAGGAGAGGTCCTCGACAATGACGTCTTTAAAACAACTAATCGAGCTTGATGTGTTTGCCTCCGCTTCTCGCAGACAAGACAAAGTGTTTGGTAAACAACATCAGCGTGCACAGACAATCCACTTTAAATCAAGTAAAAATGCAGCAGTCGAGATGCTGCACAAAACAAAGTACTGGCCCTTATTGATTCCGGGAAGAAGTTTTAAGAGATTACATCAAATGTATGCGTCTTTGTAAGCGCTCGCTCAATTTGAAATTATTTATTCATTGATTTATTATGCATTACTTGTTTTCTCAGAACATACAACTGTGTTCGATAGAACTAATGCAACGTGAATTCGAACCGCTTGCATGGCGCATATTTCAAATTTGCTTCTGTTATGCATATTAATATTTCTTTTTGATCAAGATGTAGAAAAAATGAATTGATTCTAAAGCTTCCACAAGTATCTATTGTTTATTGTTTTAATAAATTATATTTGAAGTCGTTTATTCTAAGTTAAAACTGATGCATATTTACTGTGTTACATATTTTCTCATATTTAATATATTTTTGTACTGAAATTATACCTAACTAGTGATGCATGGCATCGTGCCATAAAGAAAATTGCTGCAACTTTCCGTACTGTGATTTAACTATTTTTGAAAATTTTGAAATTTTTGAAAAAGTGTTTTTTTCATTTTTTTTGGAAAAATCTTTTTTTTTCACAGCGCTGCGTATCTGTTTTAGAGACAAAATATCTAAGTGCGCCAATTGTGATACGGAACCCATAAAAGTGTGAACAAAATTTGTACTTATTAAAATCTCTAATATCTGTTAATTTGTTGTACATATGTCTGTCTAATGATTATTTTTCACTACCAAATGTCATAGTTTTTTATTATTGTTCACTCGATCTACAAAACCGCTGGACTTGTCTTCCCAAAAATTCAGTTTCTGATCAGTTCTTGATTTTGTCAATACAAGTAAAATGGTTTTTGAATTGTTGAAATCTGACTAACCGTTCTCTCAAAAACTGAATTACCATTTTTGTCACTTTTTGCCCTATATCTTTGAAACGGCTGGACCTGCTTTTGCCAAAATCTAATCAGGACATTTTCGCTTCAATGCGTATCGAATGTTTTTTGAATCATTTAAATCGGTTAATGCTTGTTCTCGAACTTGTCTACTAAAAATTGTATCCGCACATTCACACTAACATCCATTTTTTTCTATTGTATGCTAAAATATTTAAATTATATACCAATTTTTATTATCGGTTTATTCACTGAAAAGCAAAAAATGAAAATATTACAAACTTTCATTAATTAGTATTAGCTATCACGGTTCTCGTTTTGTTGCAATTACTATAAGTATAAACTAACACTTCAAAAAGTTAAGAATTAAATTTTTCAAAAAAATCTTTATTTTTATATGTAACATCTAATTTTTTTCAAAGTTCTTCAAAGTTGTAGTAATTTGCCTTGGAACGATGTGTAAATGTGTATAATTTTTACAATTTTATTCCAAGTTTTAAAATGATACTGAGAAAAGTTATAAGTACTAAAATATTATTAATACGCAATGAAGTCAATTATGTTAGTTGTAACTATTTTGAACAAGATCAAATGAAATATAAATCTATGAATCTATTAATTACATAATCTATATAATTGGTACCGATTTTATATTCAAGTGCTCTAGCTTCGAGTCTTTCATTTCAAAGCATATTAAACTAGCAATTGAATAGGAAAATAGCTTTAAATACTTATAAATTAATTTAATATTCAGCACAAAGCATGAAACACACTAGATTGTCTCAAACATACATCGTATACGAAAATTTATTTTCCAACTGATGAAATATATTATATTTTACTTCGTGTAAAAATAAGCTTTATTCGTGGAAAAGTAGCACATCATTTTCGACATAATATTATCTCAATAATTTTATTAGATTATTTAGATGCGAACAGAATATGTAACGGAGAAGTAATAATAATTGTTACTAAACTTTTCACTTCATCCAAAAAATACTTTTCAATACGTCGAGAACTGACAACAATTCATATAATGATTTGGACAGACATATATTGAAGAAAACGAATAAATATCTGAATAATGTTTCTATAGCCATCATTAAATGGCTATGATTTCTATTTCTTTTTTTATAAATATGAAATAGAATTATACTTCTAGTTAAATCTATCTCATTTCGAATGCAAAAACTTAATTCTACCCATTAAATATTTCAAAAGTGATGGGGATTTATATGCAAAATACCCCATAATGATAATAATAATAATAATAATAATTTTTATTATTATTATATAATACAAATCCAAATATATTTCGATTTGTTATTAAAATTGATTAATTATTTACTCCAAATGCATAAATAGATGATTTGCTATTCATTAACGATTCAATTAACCATTCAACAAAATTTATCAACTGATCGGAGATAAATCACTAAAATATATTTCGCATGCTAAAAATTACACGGTGCGTTGTTAAATAAATATCAGTAGTTAATGGATAAAAAAACTGGTGGTGCATTGCATCGTGCCTTAAGGCAAATTGCTGAAACTTGCCGTACCATAATGAAATATTTGAAAAATAATTAAAATAGATTATTATAAATACTGTAACTTTCATTATTCGTATTTTATAGACAAAATATAGGAACTTATAAATTGGAAGATGACGTTTTTATGTTCACATGAAAAGGAAATGAACAAAACTCAATGATGCAAAGTTAGAATAAAGGATCTTATCTCATAATTCTAAAAATCATATGAACTGAATTGCAAAGTTAAAATTATTTATTTGGAGTATATCGTATAATAAGATTTTGTTATACAAAACTGTTATCAAATTTGTCTGGACCTATGGTCTGCAACTGGGGTGCAGCCAAGAAAAGTCATTTAGCCATAATTCAAAGATTTCAAAATAAACTACTTAGACAAATTTTATTAGCTCCAAGGTATGCCCCTACGTGGCTAATTCATCAAGATTCAAACATCTCAACTGTCGAAGAGGAAATAAGAAAAGTTGCTCAAAATTATAAACATCAAATGTCATATCATCCAAATAAATTAGCTACAGAATTATATGACATCACTCATCCTTTTAGACTCAAAAGAACACGACTTATAGAACCCTATAGATCTAAGTTAGCTTATACTATACTACTGAATTTAACCATTTTTATTATTATTATATATTATATTTTATTTTATATTTATATTATATATTATTATTATTATTATTATTATATTATAACTAATCATCACGTTTCTCCATCAATCGAATGCTTTTGAATTATTCAAATCGGTTGACCCATGCATCCGAAATCATGGATGAAAATTAGTATCCACACATACATACACACACACATTCATTTTTTCTGCGGTAGGCCAAAATGTTCAGAAACCTCTGAAACGTGAAAATATGCAAAAAAAATATTTTTGATTTTTGGACGATTACAATAACTGACACCACGAGAAGTTAGCAATACTCCAGAAAGCAGGATGTAAAATAGTAATTTGATATTAATTGCTAGTTATTTTATTATTTGCTTTACAAATCGCTATAATGTTCTCTAAACTAATGAATTCATTGTTCTCTAATTTTCGTGAACGCATATTCCGCACTTTTTTTGTTCATGCCCTTTCTCCCAGGGAAGGAATTTCAACGCTATTCGTGCAATTCGCGTTATTCATGATTTAACCTCTCACTAATACTCTTTCGTTACTCAAATCCGTATATTTTTACCGGATTTTGTAAATTCGTTGTAATGTGACAATGCAAAATTTATCGATGAATCGGTTCTGTTGATAACGTTCCGTGCGAAAATTTTCAAATTCTATTGCTTCCATCGCAATAAAAACATATATCGAAATAAACGATTATTGTGTTTTTAGTAAAATGGTTGGGTTACACTAATATTATGTTTTTTATTTGGAAATGCGAATCTATGGGATAAATTGGTTGAGCACATCAGGTTTAATTTTTGTGGTATTGTTAATACTTTTACAAACCACGAACTAAAAAATATTGTAAAGTAATGGAAAAATTAACTAAATTGAAATTTGTTATTATTCTCAAGATTCAAAAGCACTAAAATACTGAGCGCGGGATTTGAATCTCCTATTTTAAATAATATACAATATATTCATATATTGGTGTTTTATGACGTAACGGTTAAGCGCACTGGCTCGGGTGGAAGGGGTCGTATCTCGCTCTGTATAATCTGATATCACGCAGTAGAGATATCAATTTTTACTCGAAAATATACGTCAAAAATATATTTTTAATTGAAAATACCCCATTTTAGGGACATCTTTCTGAATCGAGTTGGATTTCAACCAAGCTCACGGCAGTAATACCAATAATTTTTAAATACAAACATATGAATTATAACGTCAAGATATATTTCTAAATTCTTCAATACAAATAAAATGTTGAATCATACAAATCGGATGCTTCGTTCGTTTCGTTTGGCACTTTTTGCCCCGTATTTTCGAAACGGCTCGACCTGCCTTTGCCACAAACTAATTGGCACGTCTCCTTATCAATATGAATCGAATGTTTTTCAAATTATTCAAATCGGTTGACCCGTGTTCCCGAAATCGTCGACAACAATTTGTATCCGCACACACACAATTTTTTTTTAATAGTAAGGTATGCCAAAATGTTCAGAAGACCTTAAAACGTAAAAACATGCAAAGAATTTTACTTTTGATTTGTTTGCGATTACTATAACTTACCCTACGGGGAAATTAGCCCTGGTCGCCCCAATAAAGTGTGAAGCAATATTAAATGTAAAGTCTATTATTTCCGAGAAAAATTCTTCACTCTCTAATATGGTTATGAGGATTATATGAAAATATTTCTATACCGTTCAAAGCACCTTCCTTTGCCTTTATAAGCTAATTTTCAAAGGATTTTATGTACTACCGCATACATACGTATATAAAATCCACGCATTTTTTCATTAGGGAATTTAAAAAAAAGTACTGAGCAATAAAATGTGTTTCACACAATAATGTTTGTTTTTTATCGCGAATTCCGCATTTCTGGAATTGCCGGTTTTCTGAGCAGAAGAAGCCTTTTGCTTATTTATAAAAAGCTTGATTTTGTACGTCTATATCTTTCTGGTCTGTATGTTTCGTTTCCCAATATAAATACGTAATTTTATGCATAAACAAGCGTTCGCTACGGTACATAACTCATACTTTACTCTCTGTATTTACAACGATAAGCATTTAATTCATATTTAAATATCGAAGTACTACATCGTGGAAATCTACTGAGAAATTCGATTCGAAGCGCACGTAACATATAACCGTATATCTAACATTTTCGCTTATTTGCAAATTGTTAAGGATTTGGCATCGAATCACAATGTACATATGTATTTATATACGTGTATGTAAAAATTTAATGATACAACGCATTTCATTAAATACCATTGATATAGAGTTAAGCGGGGCACAAAGGTCCAATTTGACTTTTAGTATATTTTGTTTAAACCAAATGAACGAAACCAGAACATATAATACGTATTAACGAATCAACTAGCAATTTATATTCAGTGACATTTTTATTTAATTATAGAAATCTGTTTTATACTATTTTTCTAAAATTTATCAAGACACAGCCAGGGAGCAAACAGTTTCAATGTGTTATTTTAATTTTAATTTTAATTTTAAATGTGTTCTAGATACATTATTCAATCAATGCGAAAATTTTATACAAAAATCACATTGCGTATAACCTTGATCTGGCATTTTATCAGAAATATTAATCAGCAGAGTTGGATTAATTATTAATTTACTTTATCTCTTGCAAAATTGTTTTTTTAACTTAATTTACTATTTAATTTACTATTTTTGATTGTTTACACCTTTTCCATAATAAAGATTCAGATGATCCTTTTTTATATTAACTTAAAATAAACAAATCATCTAATAAAACAGTTAATAAACGTATACTTAAAATTTATATTGAAGTATCATAAACTAAACAACAGTGCTCACAACCAAAAAAACTATCAACCAAAGAAGATACTTGGATTTTCTAACATTACCGTTTATCTCCTGATAGCGACGTCGTAAGAATCAAGGTGAAGGCTAGTTATACTTCTTTTGCCTTCTAACTTCAAATATTCTTGTTAAAAAATTCATAACTTCAATTGTTTTTAAGATATTAATGGTGGACCATTTTACCCGCTGTAGCTTTGCTCTACCCCATGTAATTGTATATTATATTGTAATACATTCGATCATCTTGAGTGGTTAATATTTTTACACACAATTCTCCAAAAATTAAAAGATAACACTTTTTAAAAAAGATCTGAGAAATTTTGAAAAAATGTAAATATTTGTACAGTATTCAAAAAATTGAAAAAATATTCAAAGAAGTGATTTTTTGTTGGAAAATTTGTATTATACATATTTATAATTTTTTCTGAAACTCGACAAATTTTAATATTAAAATTCGAAAAAGCAAAATCACATTTTATAAAATAAACTTGATTAAATTCAGTTTGAGGAATTAGGTTCAGGTCATCGATGTTTCAAGTTTCATATTTCTTTAAATGATTCAAAATTTAGCATGTTAGTTCAGAAATCAGTATGGTTATATCTCGATTGATCATTCATATAATATTGTGTAATTGTCTAATGCCCGGTGCAAACGACGCCAGAATTTTTTGTACAGGACTTACCAGTTTTCTGGTAAGGTAAGCAAGAATTTTGCGCCAGATTTGCACTTATTTTATGACTTTTCAATGCACGAATTTTGTGCATTTTCAAATAGATTATTATAAAAATTTACTGTAAATTTTACAATTCATATTTTATAGGCCTAAAATGCACGTTATAAGTGTACAAATAGAGCGTTGTGTGAAATGTAAACAATAAACATATATGTATCGTACCCGATTAGGATGAATCTCATATTGCTAAGAATTGAATAAAATTATAATAATAATAAAAAGATAATAAAATATTGCTGATTTTTAAAATCAGAATCTTTATCGGTTAAATAATATTGTTATATAAATATTAAAAAGATTATGAAAAGTTTAGTGAAAGTTTTATGTAAATTTATTATTTTTAAATTTCAAAAATTTTGGAATTCAAGAAAACATAAAGTTTAGATTTGTTGCAAGTTATAATTTAACAATTAGAAAATTTGCCCCAGTACTAGTTTTTCTTCATTAATTAATCTCTAAATTGTACAATGAAAAGTTTTATCAATTTTTTTAGGATCAGTGATATCTAAAAATTGTTTCCACCGTTGACGGAAATATTTGTCTGCTTACCGAAGCGCTTATTTCTGTCGTCGTGTTGTGTTACCGAAAACTGTCATATTCATAGATTTTCTTCGCCTAAATACAGTGGCGTTACGTTATTAATAACTCAGTGCCAAGGATTGTGTATGCACAATCAGTATGAACAACAGTTTGAACAAAGTTCGCGTGATGACATAGCACCGCATGAAAACTTGAAAACATCTAATTCAAGTTATCTGTATGAGGCGCCTTTGACGCCGCAACGAACAACCAGAAGGCGTAAAGTCATGTGCTTCGGCGGGTGCATCCAACTTCCCTAAACTATGCAACTTTATTCGCGAAACAACGAAAATTTCAGATAGTCATCAAGTTTAATATATTCATTATGTAATTAATAAGGATATCGGAATTTCTCATGTCGCACATCTCATAATACTCAAAATAGTTATATAATGTTGACTCATTATCTCATCTCATTATCTCAGAAACAAAGTTTTTATTAAAATAAAATACTTTTTAGGTAATCATCACTGCTTCAGTAATACATAATAATGAACATATATTTCATAATTATTTTGGTATTAATATGAAAAACATTTTGTCTTTTAAAGTTTTCGAAGTGAGGATATTAAAGTTTAGTAAAAATTAATCGCTAGATAAAAACAATGAACCTCCAATAGCGCACACCTCTAACTCCAACTCTGAAGCATGTTCTTATTACATGCAAAAAAGTAATGGAGACTAGAAAAGTTAAATTAATTGTAATGTTTGTGGTATTAAAAGCTCTTGTACTTGCACTTTGGTCAGTTTAATTTGAGCGGGTCTCCAGATAAAAATTTCATGATTTTGAATAGTTTATTATTTACTTCCCGTTGGGTAAGTTAAAGTAATAGCAAAAAAATCTAAAAAGATTTTTTTGTATACAGTCATCAACCCTCGGTTTACACGGCACTCTGGGTACACGGTTCCCATACTACGCGGAGCTAAAAATCCGACATCCCTCGGACTGCACGAACTTCCTATTACACGGTTTTTGTTTAACAGCTCATAAGTTCCTTGCGCAACTTATGAGCTATTATAGGAACTTGGTATCAAAAGGATATTAATGTAAGTTTTGTTATCGACTTTTATCTGTTAGACATGCCTGTTTATATAATGGCTGCCTAAGAACACGTTTGAGCTGAGTACTGCGTTGCGTCAGTTTTTGAATAAGGTGTCAATATCATAAATGTCATTTCGTCCGTATTACTCCTACTTCACTCCTATTTTTTGGTCTCCATACAGCGATGGTGTATGGTGCGATTTGTACTAACTCTGAGTCTCTCATAGCACGATTCCCATACTGCACTATATAAAGTTCCATAGAACGCACTACGAATTAGCCTGAATTGTATGTTAAATACAAGTTTTTTATAGCACGGTCTACATACTGAATGGTGCGCCGCGTAAATCGAGGGTTGACTGTATATATATATTTACGTTTCAAACTTTCTGAACATTTCGGCATACCTTAGAAAAAAATATGTATGTATGCGTGTGTGTATGTATGTGCGGAAACATTTTTTTGTTTTCAGGTGCACGGATCAATCGCTTTGAATGATAAGAATGAATGATAGAAACATTCGATTTCTATTGATAGAGTGACATGCTGATTAGTTTTTTGTTAGAGCAGTCTAGCCCTTTTGAAGATACGGGGCAAAAAGTGCCAAAAATGGTATTTCAGTTTTTGAAAGAACGAAGTGTCCGATTTGAATAATTCAAAAAACATTTTACTTGTATTGACAGAATAAACAACTGATTAAAAGAAAGTAAATTATGTCATTAGGCTGTCTAAAAAGATCATTAGACATATGTACATCAATTTATCAGATATTTTATATACTTTTATAAGTACAAATATATAACTAGTGGGGCGCATGGCATTGTGCCTTAAGGCAAATTGCTGGAACTTCCCGTACCAAAAATTATTTTTTTAAAAAAGATTAACATTTTTATTATTATTAACATTTTAATACAAATAAATTGTTCATTGAATTATTCAAATCGGACGCTTCGTTCTCTTAAAAACTGAGGTACCGTTTTTGCACTTTGTGCCCCATGTCTTCGAAACGGCTAGACCTGCCTTTGCCAAAAACTAATCAGCACGTCTCCGTATCAATACGAATCGAATGTTTTTTGATTTATTGAAATCGGTTGATCGGTGTTCCCAAAATCGTCGACAAAAATTTGTATCCGCACACACACACATACACGCACACACACACATACACGCACACACACACATACACGCACACACACACATACACGCACACACACACAAACATCCATTTTTTCTAAGGTATGCCAAAATGTTCAGAAGGTTTTGAAACGTAAAGATATATAAAAATTTTCATTTTCGATTTTTTTGCGATTACTATAACTTGCCCTACGGGAAATTAATAACATTTCTATGGGTTTCGTAGCAATGTTCATCCATTCAACTCCGACGCGGCGCTTATGCGCTTCAATGTTTCGTCTCTACGCAGTTAACACAGCGCGATTGCTTTAAAAAAAATTAAATTTAAAAAAAAATATGAAAAAAAATTGACAAAGAAGTCAAATTTTCTTAAATTTCAAAGTTTTTAAAAATGTATTGTTTTGAAAGTTAAAAAAAAATTAAAGCTTACTTAAAAAATTTAATTTTTGATAAGTTCCAGCAATTTTCCTTTAGGCACGATGGCATACACCACTAATCTCTTTTTGTATCTTTGTAATATCTATATAATTTGAAATCATTCATTCGTTTTTTGGAATCAACATTGTCAATTCAATGTTTCGATGAACAACATGTGAAATATAGAGAAACGTCCTCGAAGAATGAAACTATGTACCTACTGTTCTACTTCGAAGTACACATCGTCCTTACACGATTAAAGAAGATTATCATTTTACGACCTTGCTTTGTATGGCAACGGCAAGACGTTCTGCACGGACTCCGACTCCGTCTCCAAGTCCGCACATTGGCAACGAAAGCGACGCGAGTGGAGCGCGGGCAGCCACGAACAATACTACTAATATATTAATCCGCAATAAAAATATCGTGAATTTCTGACATTCAACAGATGGCGTTTTAGCGTAATATTATTGTCGCGTTTATGTGGTGAAAAATCGTACATATATGTACACAGAACAGTGCTCGCCTCGCTACGGCCCGAGTGCTGAATACGACATTTGATTTACACAGTATCAACTTGTAGCTATTATGGAAAGAAGTAGCAATTCATAACATTTATTTTAGCAGAGAATAGCAGCTTCTATGTCAAGCGAGTTTTGTATGTGTGTTGAAATTTTAGCCTTGTTAAATTTCAATATCTTTGCTATTATGAGACCAACTAAAACAATCTCTTATAGTTAGTATAGAAAAGAATTTGCAGAATCTAACTAAAATTTAGTCAATTGGCTGAATATACGAGTACCTGTTATATATGAAGTTGTAAAAAAAAGCTTTTCATAATTTATTTAATTTATTTAATTTGTATTATCAATCGTGTTTCAAATGATTATTTAATAATTCATTGTATTATTATCATAAGATATATATACAAAATCCTAATTGCTCACTTTTTTTTATGTAATGTAGTATTGAATAATAAAATCTTTCCAAAAAAACAAAACTAAAGTTTCCTAAAAAAAATGCAAATGATTTCCATCTGGTCACAAAATTTTAAGGCAAATTCAATACATGCACATTGACGTCTATTTTCGAGCACATTTTTTGTTGAGCCTTCTGAATATTTTGGCATACCTTGAAAAAAAATGGATATAGGTTTGTGTATGTGTGTGTGTATGTGCAGATACAAATTCTCGTCGACGTTTTTGAGAGCACGAATCGACCGATCCGAATGATTCATAAAGCATTCGATTCCTATTAAAGGGGATATATGCTAATTATTTTCTGCCAGTCGTTTTGGGTTACGGAGAAAAAAGTGCTGAAAATTGCATTTCAGTTTTTTAAAGAGCGTCCGATTTAAATGATTTAAAAATGTTTTATTTGCATTGACTATAATATTTTATTCAAAAGACATGTGTCTAGTGGTTTCAGAGGTCCAAAAACAAAAGTTTTAAAAATGCTATTTGACGGTCTAAAATGATCAATAGTAATAGGCTGATAAAATTATCAGATATTTTATAGAGATTTTAATAATCAATTCAAATTGTTTATGCATGTGTTTGGGATCCATACTAAGATTTATAATATTTATAGCTCTCTAAATTATATAATTTAAACGAATGAGCGCAACATTTTCGACACTATGGACCAAAACATTGAACGAGTTTGAAAATTTCCAATTTTTCAAAAAAATGTTTTTTTTTTTTTTCAAAAATTTCTAAATTCTTAATAAAAATGAAAGCGTTCAAAATTTTTAAATTAAGGTATGGGAAGTTTCTGATATTTGTGTTAAGGCACGATGCAATTTTTCCAATGTTTCAAAAAAATCTTTTTTTTCAGAAATTTCTATATTCTTAATAATAACGAAGGCTTTTAAAAAATTTTAAGTTAAGGTATTGAAAGTTTCTGCAATTTGCGTTAATGCACGATGCAATTTTTCCAATTTTTCAAAAAAATCGTTTGTTCAAAAATTTCTAAATTCTCAATAAAAACGAAAGCTTTTAAAATTTTTAAATTAAGGTATGGGAAGTTTCTGCAATTTGCGTTAAGGCACGATGCCATGCACTACCGCTCACGAACACTTACGATTAGCAAGTGGTGTACTGTTGCTTCATAGTAATTGTCTTCGTCTCAATTAGCAAATACGTACTAATTAAGAATATTTTACTCTCAACCTAGCGATTCAGTAAATAATATAAATATAGCTAATATAGATTGATCTAATCTGTAACTACTCTAAAAAAGGCCGACGAAAACTACCTGGATTCTTTTGAAATGTGGTGCTGGAGGATATAAAGTGGACATACAAGATAACAAATAAAGAAGTCTTAAGAAGAGTGGGCAAAAAGGACGCTACTAAGCATAATCTTGAAAACAAAAGGAAACTGGATCGGACCCGTTCTGCAAAAATGTGCCTCCTACACGGTGTAGTTGAAGGTAAAATAGAGGGACTGAAAGGAATGGGAAGAAGAAGAATGCATATGGTTGATGACTACGTGAAAGGAGGAAGTATAGGGAAGTGAAAGCCGAAGCGCAGGACCAGTAAGCATGGAAACGGAAGTTCGGAAAGGATTATATGATATGTATAAAAAAGGGGGATGATGGTAATGATAGACGAGCAGGGCAAACATGATTTGTGGTGGATCTCACACCAAGGACCTGTCTTCGGGCAGACTACCATTTATTAGTACTATTAATCTTTAACTGTTACTGCTTACATGTGCCCCCCGTAAAAAATGTTTGTGTTGACTGTGTTTCGAGGATTTCGTAAAAACAGAGCAGCAGCAGTAGCAACGGATTGACAAAATTTATGATCGCACTCGGAAGCACACTAGAGTCCCTGTGTGAACGTACGCAGTTGGGGCAACATACGAGTATTCCGAGCACAATCATTTACAGACTTTTCCATATCACCTAGTTCGGGCGTCGTTCGCTGAAACTATCTCTAAGTGTGAATTGTGAAATGATTTTATGTACGGAATACATTTTATGATGCAACGCAGCACTATTCGGAGCTGCGGAACAATAATGGTCTTACTTTCAGGAACGACTCTAAAGCATAATGTCAAAAACTAAATGTATAATGCTCTATATAGAATACATGCGAACGATGATATTTTCGAATTAGGAAAAATAGAGATGCTCGCGTTATTTAATGTACTTGAGCTGGCTTTAGTACTTACATATTTAAAATGTGGATGCGCACATTAATGCGTACTTAAAATTTAATACTATGATTTAATATACAAAACATTACACTGCACCAAGTAGAAAATTCATAGGATTTCTTAACATGCTTGTGCACACAGCCATATTTCTCTACTTTTTATTCAAGATATAAATATATATATATATATATATATATATATATATATATATATATATATATATATATAATTTTTAATATAATGCTGACAGATGCATAATCTATAAAGGTCATGCGTAAGTTCAGTGGAAATAATTTAATAGTTCAAATTTTTGTTATTGATGTTTGATTCTCATACTCTATAAATAATTTCAAATTCATAGTTCAACAGAAATTCTTAATTCTCCAAAACTTCGGGAAATTGTGTCAATATTTTTGTCTGTGGTCCTATAAATGTTATTCACGATTACGTTTCCTAACTTTTAATGAACAAATTAATAAAAATTAATTACATTAACTGAAAAATAGTCACAATTTTACCGAAGCTCGAAGTTCAGGTTGCAATTAAAAGCTCATAATTTCCAAACAACTTCTAAATTTTAATGAACAAAGTGAAAAAAATTAATCAGATTAACCAAAAAATAGTCACAATTTTACCAAAGCTTTAGGATGCAATTAATAGCTCATAATTTCCAAACAACGTTAAATAACATTAGATATTTTTTCTCTATTTTTTTTCAGTACAGTTATGGTCAATATCGTTGAGTTCTGATAACAACTAAGTGATTTTTTGTCTGCCTTTCCAACAACTAAATTGTATCAATAATTTTATATTTTCAAACGCTTTATTTTAAAAGTATTAAGTGAAGTCGATAAAGATTTTTGTATAATTTTACGTATCAAAGGTTTTTGAACATTTTGGCACACCTATAGGGATGTATGTATGTGCGGATACTAAAATTTGTCAAAGATTTCGACCGATTTGAATTATTTAATGACATTTAAAGACCTAGGAAAATGTGCTAATTAAGTGAAAAAAGTGGCAATTCAATTTTTGGAGCAATCCGATTTGTAGGTTGACACATTTTACTTATATTGATGCAATGAAGAAGTGATTAAATTTTTGGGAAGGCAAGTCCAGCGGTTTCGGAGATCCAAAAAAAAGCCATTTGCCGATCAAAAATGATTATTGGACATTATGCAGATATAATTATCTTTGATTATGTTTATGGTTCAAGCAAAAAAATAAACATTTTTAACAATTTCAAACTACGATACGGGAAGTTCCAGCAATTTGCCGTAAAGTACGCTGCCATGCAGTACTAGTAATTTTTTTGTTTATATTTAATAATATAAATAAAATAAAATAAAACTTGATATTTTTATAAAAATTATGGAATATTATTATAATCGAAATTTTTCAATGAAGATTTATTAATCCATAATTGCACATCTCATCAATATAATTGAATACTCTGGCAAAGTGCTCGAGATTTAAAAGAGGCATGTGGTATAGTTTAGACGCAGAATTACATGTTTGTCACATTCTACATAATGTATATGATGAATTCTTCAGCGGGGGTAATCGCATATGGCGTAGTAGATGAATGTAGGCCAGATAGGGTTGCGTTTGAAATCACTGTAGATTCACAATCCTTCCCTCTTTCCTCGCATAATTATATAGGCGCACTTAGCAGGTCACACATACAGGTCCGGTACATTGTGTGTGTAGTTCCTAATTAGTTTTACATTTAAGTTCACAAATTTTGACATCACTATATAGTTCATCCCCTTGAGGCTGCTTCCCTTACTTTGCCGTATTACGACGTGTATTTACTATGTATGTTTATACATATGCACGAGCATAGCACGGGCACAGCACACATCACATATTATATAAATATATGTATATAAAACATATAAGTATTTGTTTGCGCCGCACCTGTGTAGGTTGTCGGACCTGTAAAAGGTTTGTTTTTCTACTCGGACAATACGTTTCAAATTTAGGCAATCGGGCAATTCTGACTCATAAAAAGGCCGATGCAGGCAATAGTTTTTGGCATTAAAATCAATTCTTTCCGTGCCTTTCATTCGTTCAGTTCCTTTCAGTGTTCGAGTCGATTTATTCCGTGGCTTTCATTCATTTTGGTTTAATTCATTCATTCAGTTACTTGCAATCAATACATTCAGTTCCTTTCAGTGTTTGTTATCAGTTCAATATTATCAGTGGATTAAATTTCTATTGTGTGTCAAGTCAACAGTTATTTTTATTTGTCAGTGTATTCGAATTTCTTTTCAACCTATCCAACCGACTACGCTGATGTTTCCAGATCCAACCAAATAGCTGCCGCGGCTTGGACTTCCAAAACAGATAACATTTTCATACAATATTAATTAGTGTTCATTTTTGTTTTTTTCATTTATATAAAATTTATATAGAATATATTTTAGTTTATTATTGATTACGGAGTAAGAAGAATTTTATTTTTAATTTATATTTGTTTACCATTGGTTTTTGTTTTCTGAATACATTTAATTTTTTTATTTTTCCTCGAAGTATAAAATACTTCGAAAGGGGTTGAGAAACCCCCCAACATCAACATTTGGTCCTTTCGAGCCGGATCCTAATTATTATTAGGATTAATTGGGTGTATACAGAAAACAAAAATATATATAATGGCGCCTAAAATCGATATTGGTGCAGAAATTGCACGTCTAACCGCCAAGAGAGAGATGTACTTTTCAATTGTGCAAGAAACGTACGATCTATCGCAACAGATTGATGTATCTTCAAATAAGACACAATTTCTTGAAAATTTATATATTACTGAAAATGCTCGTGAACAATTTATTCAATTGTGCGATGAAATAAACAAATTAAAATATTTAGATAATCCTAGTTTCATTCCGGAATATTCCGCAATAAAGGCCCTTGAAACGATGTATGCCAAAATAAAACACGCTGAGAAATTACTAGATAATAAAAATGCGCATAGTTCTTCAATTAAAGACATTGTACCCAAGCAACATTTACCGTCCATTGAAGTACCTAAATTCTCAGGTGATATTCAACAATGGCCATTATTCTATGAAACATTTAATTCACTAATTCATGAAAATACAGAGTTAGATAATGTATCAAAATTTCATTTTTTAAAAGGAGCGTTACAGGGTCCGGTTTTAAAAATATTTCATTCTATACTACCGACCGCAAATAATTATCAAATTCTTTGGGAAGCGCTCATAAAAAAATACCAAAATAAACGGTACTTAGCCACCAATTATTTCAAACAACTATTGTCATTCAAAACCATTTCATCTGGACAAATAAATTCATTCCTGGAAAAATTCGATACCGCGGTGCAAGCGCTCTCCCAATTGAATATTCCCGACGCCTATGATTTCCTTATTACGTCACTGGCATTCTCGAAACTCGATCCGTTGTTACAAGAAAAATTCGAGCAT
Organism: Ctenocephalides felis; assembly: GCF_003426905.1. Classification (NCBI taxonomy): domain Eukaryota; kingdom Metazoa; phylum Arthropoda; class Insecta; order Siphonaptera; family Pulicidae; genus Ctenocephalides; species Ctenocephalides felis. The sequence continues at coordinate 81,428,044 of NW_020538040.1, read as the reverse complement.
TTTTATCAAGGTGAGTTTCCCAAATACCAAGACCTCCTGCATTTTCTTCAAAAGTCACAACAGGCAAAAAATCAAGTATATGGTATGACCAACAATTTCACTAATGACAAACCCAATTACAAAAACACTAAAATTAGCCGGTCATTTTTGTTAAAAGATAAATATGATAACAAATGCTTTGTGTGTCGGGAACAACACAGAGTGTTTACTTGTTCAAAATTTCTATCATTGAGTATACCTGATAGGCGATCCCTTATTCAAAAATTAAACTTATGCGACAATTGTTTGGGTCATAAGATAACGACTACGTGTCGATCGAATAAAACCTGTTTATTATGTAACGAACGACATCACTCGCTATTGCATACTGGTAGCAATTTTGCGAGTACGGATCAAAATAATCTTTCTAATTCCAAATCAGGTAGTACGGTTTTATGCGCATTTAATCAAAACAAAATCGCACATCATATTACCATATTGCCGACAGCAGTAGTAAAAGTTACTACTAGAAAAGAAAACATTTTATTACGTACAATTATTGATTCGGGAAGCGATAGAAATTTTGTGACATTAACTTGGTGCAAAAAGGCTGATTTACAAATTCTTCCAATATCAACCCAAGTGATCGGGTTAGGCAATTCGTCACATAAAGTTATTGGATTAGTTAATTTCACTTTGAAATCTTTAATTGATTCTTATCAGTTATCGGTCTGTGCATACGTAGTACACGAGATAGTGGGAAAGCAACCACAAATTACCATTCCGATTTCATCCATCAAAACATTTCTGAATTATCCTTTAGCGGATCCTAACTTTCATACACCCCAGGAGGTCGACGGAATTTTGGGTTGCGATGTTTTCGGCGAAATTCTTGGCACTCATCAGGTTAAAAATGATAAAGGATTACCTGTGGCCCTAGAAACCCGGTTGGGTTATCTAATATTAGGTTCCATTCCTGATTTATTTGAAAATACCGGCACTTCTACTAATTTATGTAATGTTTCAGATTTAGATTTTCATTTACAAATGAATAAATTCTTACAATTAGAAGACATTCCCGAAATAATCCTCTCTTCTAACGATGATTTATGCGAAAACCATTTTACTACAACTACTACGCGATCTCCAGATGGACGATATGTAGTAGCGCTGCCTTTTAAAAGTGAAGGCAGAAATTTATACAAATCATTTCATTTAGCCTTAAAGCGATACCACATGCTTGAAAATAAATTTTTGAAAAATCCCGAATTTCATAAAAAATATGCCGCCGTCATAGAAGATTACCTGACTCAAAACCAATTATCCTTTGTCGATTATTGTCCGGTAGATCATGAAGTCGATGATTTTATTAAAATAAAAAATGGATATTATATTCCACATTTCGCAGTCGAAAAAGAAAGTTCCTCCACGCCTTTACGCGTTGTGTTTGATGCATCTGCGAAAAATTCAGAATTCACTTCCTTGAACGAAATTTTGCATGTTGGTCCTAAATTACAAACCGACATTTGTTCAATCCTTCTAAATTTTCGTTTCGGGCCTATAGCATTAACAGCTGATATCAAACAAATGTATCGTAATATTTGGGTTCGTAAACAAGATAGAAAATATCAAAAAATCTTATGGAGACCGTTTCCCGATGCACCCATTGGCATCTATGAATTAAATACCGTAACTTTTGGTCTATCATCATCTCCCTTTCAAGCTATCAGAACCATCAAACAACTATCCCGAGACGAATGTTCCAAATATTCTCAATCTATTTCTAGAATTCTTGAGAACGATGTCTATATTGATGATGTGGTTACAAGTATCGACTCCTTGGATAGCGCTAAAACCATTTGCGAGGGTTTGCAGACTGTATTATCGTCTGGTGGTTTTGAATTAAAAAAGTGGGAATCTAATAATTCTAATCTGCGTAAACTTTTTTCTGATTCTGATGTACAAAATAAACATTTCTCTAAATCGGATTTTCAAATGGAATCTTCTACAAAGGTATTGGGATTAAAATGGGATCCCTTATCAGATAATTTTTCATTCGAAATAAAGCTTACGTGGAGAAAATGGACAAAGAGACAACTTCTTTCAGTAATAGCGCGAATCTGGGATCCTCTGGGTTTCCTAACTCCGATAGTTGTTAAGATAAAAATATTATTGAAAAAAATTTGGACATTAAAAATCGATTGGGATGAGGAATTACCATCATTTATTATTACATCATGGTTAGCCGTATATTCCGAATTAGAGCATCTTAATAACTATCAGATTCCGCGTTATCTCGAAACATCAAAACAAAACAAATGTTCATTATTTGGTTTCGCGGATAGTTCAGAGCAAGCGTATGGAGCGGTAGTTTATATTAAATCTCTTGGCAATCCGAATTTCTTGTTGATTTCAAAATCGCGTGTAACACCGATTAAAAACCAAACATTAGCCAGGCTTGAACTTTGTGCCTGTCATTTACTGTCAAAACTTCTGAATTTTATATTAACGAATAACCAACATAGTATAGATTTTGATTCTATTTACTGTTTTTCCGATTCTATGATTGTCCTTCACTGGTTAGCAGGACCGGCTACTCGTTGGAAAACATTTGTAGCCAATAGGGTAACAAAAATACGGGATCTCATTCCTAATGCACAATGGCTTCACATTCCTTCTAATCAAAATGCAGCCGATTGTGTTTCTCGAGGTCTTCGACCTAAGGATTTTATCCAACATAAGAATTGGTTGTTTGGGCCGGATTGGTTGAATGGTCCTATATCAACTTGGCCTGCAAAAACGGTTGAACCTTCCGGAGATATTGATCAAGAAAGAAAAGCTAACGCTCTAATAGTAAAGAGTGTCATACCACCGATCAATCCTTTATATGAATTAACGCAAAAATTTTCTAATTGGTGCAAACTTGTAAGAATTTTCGCTTATATATTGAAGTTTTGTAAAATTATAACAAATCGAAACCGACTTTTGACTTCAGATTTGAAACAAGCCGAGGTTATTATTATTCGTTTAGTCCAAGAACATCATTTTCCCGAAGAATTCAAACTATTAACGAACGGAAAGTCTTGTTCGAAGAAGTTTTGCCGACTAAATGTGGTTTTGGATTCTAATAATTGTTTACGCGTTAAAGGTAGATTAGGATTAACAACTAATAACAATCCACTTCTTTTGCCAAAAAAAGACCAAGTAGTAAATTGTCTCATAGATTACTACCATATTAATAATTTACATACTGGATCAAACTTAGTATTATATTTATTGAGGCAAAAATATTGGATCTTGTCGGCTCGTGCAATAATTCGTAATCGTCTTCACAAGTGTATGACTTGCTTTCGACAGAATCCGAAACCCATTTTTCCATTCATGGGCGACTTACCAGTACCGCGCATAACAGCCAGTAGAGCTTTCCTAAACGTCGGCATTGATTATGCAGGCCCCTTCAATATCTCCATGAGTCGTCACCGAGGCGCTCGAACCTACAAGGCTTATATATGCTTGTTCATCTGTTTAGCCACTAAGGCGATACATCTCGAATTAGCTTCAGATTTAACAAGCGATACATTTTTAGATTGCTTGAAACGATTCCTAGCCCGGCGTGGTCCTATCAAATGTATTTACTCCGATTGTGGAACCAATTTTATAGGAGCCAAAAATACTCTTGATTCCTTATTCCTTCTCCTAAATTCCGAAGAGTATAAAAAGCGTTTCAATGAATTATTGGTTTTACATGACATTGAATGGAAATTTAATCCACCGTTTGCCCCACATTTTGGAGGTATATGGGAGGCGAATATTAAATCAGTGAAGACCCATTTGTTTAAAGTTATAGGGTTGCAAATTTTATCCTACGAAGAGTTTAATACAGTCCTCAATCAAATCGAAGCCTTACTGAATTCAAGACCGTTATGTTGGCTGAGCAATGATCCATCGGATCCTCAACCTCTTACGCCTGCGCACTTCTTAATGCAAGAGCCTCTGTCGGATTTGCCCGTTGACTATGAAAACTTGAATTTGACTAAAAGAAAACAATTGTTAGATCATATTGTCGCTTCTTACTGGAAGCGATGGAATGTGGAATATCTAACCGAGCTACAGGTCCGACAGAAATGGAATACAGTCACTAATCCTATTAAAAAGGGTGATTTGGTAGTTGTAAAACAAGAGAATGCGCGTCCGCTTCATTGGGGGTTGGGAAGAGTTGAAGAGGTTTTTCCGGGCCCTGATGGAGTGGTTCGAGTAGCATTGGTAAAAACGGTAAATACCCTAATCAAGCGGCCTGTTGTCAAACTATGCCCCCTACCTATTCAATAGTTTGTATCTGAATTATTCATTAAAAAAAAAAAAAAAAAACTTTTCTATCTCATGATATATTTGCTTCTATATATAGTTTTGCCAAATTTTCAATCTCCAGGGCGATGAGAACACCCCTCATAGTCTCTGGAAGATTCTTGTAAATGTCCAAAAAAAATCTAGACCCTGGCGCGAAAATAAAACTTCCGCAATCTAGATTGTGTGAATGTGGTAGGTTGTGAGAGCGGGACCCTGGCGCGAGGTCAGGCTTCCGTAACCGATCTACTCTGAATGAAAGTTTGAATTTATTTTGGCAATTCTATCCTTCCTAATCATGAGGTTCACTATGTACCAATTTCGAGTATTTTCAGAAGTATAAAAGGCTAACCTTTTAGTCGGGGGAAAATGTTTGCGCCGCACCTGTGTAGGTTGTCGGACCTGTAAAAGGTTTGTTTTTCTACTCGGACAATACGTTTCAAATTTAGGCAATCGGGCAATTCTGACTCATAAAAAGGCCGATGCAGGCAATAGTTTTTGGCATTAAAATCAATTCTTTCCGTGCCTTTCATTCGTTCAGTTCCTTTCAGTGTTCGAGTCGATTTATTCCGTGGCTTTCATTCATTTTGGTTTAATTCATTCATTCAGTTACTTGCAATCAATACATTCAGTTCCTTTCAGTGTTTGTTATCAGTTCAATATTATCAGTGGATTAAATTTCTATTGTGTGTCAAGTCAACAGTTATTTTTATTTGTCAGTGTATTCGAATTTCTTTTCAACCTATCCAACCGACTACGCTGATGTTTCCAGATCCAACCAAATAGCTGCCGCGGCTTGGACTTCCAAAACAGATAACATTTTCATACAATATTAATTAGTGTTCATTTTTGTTTTTTTCATTTATATAAAATTTATATAGAATATATTTTAGTTTATTATTGATTACGGAGTAAGAAGAATTTTATTTTTAATTTATATTTGTTTACCATTGGTTTTTGTTTTCTGAATACATTTAATTTTTTTATTTTTCCTCGAAGTATAAAATACTTCGAAAGGGGTTGAGAAACCCCCCAACATCAACAGTATTTCTTATAATTGTTTGTAAATTATTTAATTTTTATACTTCTCGAAAAATGAAAACATCCAATTGTAATAACATTTTCAATAGTAATTTTCTAGCAAAAATCACTTTTCCTTGCTCATGGCTGTGTCTGAAGGTTTTATCTACTTCAAATTGACTGAACATTTTATCTGCTCGTACGCACATTTTCGGATATATTTGACTAAAAATTTTATTTTATGAATAGAAACCATATATAGACAAGAATAAATAGAAACATTGATCCAATCGCTAAATATATCGCGATTGAATCAATGTTTCTATGAACTTCAATATATTTTTTTAATTTATTAAGAGGTTAAGACATTGTTGAATCTATCGTGTATAATATGAAAATAAAGACAAATAATTTTTAATTTTAAAAAGTCACTTTTAATTAACGTCACAAAACTATAGTTAAATGATGAATACAAAAATTTTATTCTTAATTCAAAGTGTATTTTAGAATAAAGAATACGTAACAATGATTGGACGTCCATCAACAAATATTTAAGATTTTTTATGAGATTATTATTTTTATTTGATATTCATACGTTTCGGCTAACATCCTAGCTTCCATTTGTGAAGTGAAGGGAACAATAAATATAATTATTAAAATTTGATCATAAAAATGTACAAATGTACAAATGAATAAACTAGTGGTGAATGGCATCGTGTCTTAAGCAAACAGCTGGAACTTTCCGTACCGTAATTAATAACCGTTAAAAGTTCAGGTATGAAAAATTGAAAAAAATTCTGATATTTTGAAAATGTTAAAATTTTTTGAAATTCATTCATGTCGAACCAAACTGTTCAACATATCTTATTTTGGATCGCCAAATTGCATTTTTTTAACTTTATCTGGATCTACAAAACTGCTGGACCTGCATTTCGAAAAGTTTAATCAATTCTATATTACGTCAATACAAGTGCAATGTTTTTTAAATTATTTCAATCACATGCTCGATTCTCTCACAAGCTTAATTGCATTTATTTGCTCCCTTTTGCTCTGTATCTCCGAAACGGCTTTTGCCAAAAACTAATCAGGACGTCTCCTTATCAATAGGAATCGAATGCTTTTTAATAAATTTAATTCGAATCAGTTGAGCGGTGCTTCCAAAAACCTCAACGAAAAATTAAATTAGCACATACATACATACACACACCCACACATCAATTTTTTCTAAGGTATGCCAATATGTTGAGAAACCTGAAACCATTTTCAATTTTTGGATGATTACTATAACTTACGTTAATAAAATAAAAAAAATTATTTGCTTATTTCTTTCTATAACATCAGATTAAAATTTTAATACTAAAAATACATAAAATATCTCATAGATCTTCTCACAAATTATATTGCACAAGAACTAACACAAGAGATTGATTCTCCAAAAGTTGAAAAATCTTTAATTTTAGTAATATTTTTATGTTTAAAATTATAAATTAAAATTAATTAAAATAATATATCTATATATATAGTTTGATTAATAATTTTCATTATTCGTCAAAAAGAAATAAATGATTCATTTTCTTCATGAAGGTATTTATGAGTTATTTAAAAGTTTGATTCATCTAGCGAGCTTAGTACTACCGTGCCGGGGTATTATACGAAATAGTTTTTGCTTCATCCACGGTCTTTTAATTAATTTTATTTTTAATCCATCACAAAACATTGTTAAGCTACAATGAAGTCTCGTAGAACACAGTTGATGCACATATAGATGCAAAGTAGCAGTATAACTAGTGTTTTAGGGGCGGCAATTTAGTAAAGCCGCATCCGCACCAGAACGGCAAACACGATCGAGATAGGGCTGCAAAGAATTATTTTAGATACATATGTGAATGATATTTGTTTATTACATGTAAATAATTGTTATTAAACGTGTAACGTTGTATTTATTGAAATTTTATGACAATAAAAATGTTATGTCTTGAATTACAGTCCCTTCTTTTTATTTCTTTTTTTGTATATTACACTTTTCTAACCTTTCCTCCTAAATGATATTCATATAATCTTCCGATATCATGTGTTTTCCTTGAGAAATTTAACATAGTATCCACTGTGATAATTAAAATTTTGTAATAATTCTATATTTTCCCATAGCATAGAATATTCCCATGGCATGAGCACTTCATTGTTTTTTATCTTATACTTTTCAAACTTATTCTCCTAAGCTTCCATAGTATGCATATCATCTTTCGATACCAAGTGTTTGCCTTGAAAAGTCTAACGTATTATCTACTGTGATAATTAAAATGTTGTAATAATAATAAATTTGATACATAGTTCAATTTCTACATATTATACTATTCAAACTTTTTCTCAGCGTCCATAATCCTTGTGTCATCTTTCGATTCCCTGTGTTTTTCTTCGTCCAAGTTTTTTTTAGTCATCATGTTTTTCTGTAACATCGCGTAGTAGGCACTCTTCTGGTAATTCAGGTCGAATCCTTTTTAGTTTTTTGTGCGAGAATCCCATCCTGTTTTTGGTAGGTCAACGTTTTTTTTCTCATGGTGAATTTAGGTACAAACTGCATTTAAATAACAAAATTGTGGTATTACGTTCTGGTAATTTCATTAAATTAACCGCAATTTACGCATTGTAGAATTTAATAGGACAAAAGCGCTGTAAATTTTTGATTTCACTATGACTGCGCATTATGAACATTGAAAAAAATCAGCAGATTAATTTGTTTCCAAGATTTGTTAATTTTAAAATTTTGATTATAATTTGTAACTCAGTAGACATCAAATTATACATTACAGTAACATTTTGGAATCCCATTAAGTTTAATAAGAAGATAGAAACGAAGCCTTATTTTGCCTTAGAAGATTTGTAACATGCACAAAATGCTTCAAAAAAAAATTTGAGAAGAATAGATTCGGAAATTTTTGAAAGACATTTTTTTGATTTTATTTAATATCACTGTACCCAGTCTTTGCTAAAAACTAATCTTTACGTCGCAGAAATAACGAAGCGCGATAACGCCGATCGCAGTCTTATATTATGAATCATTTGTAAATAAATGAAGAAAAAAATATTTTTTTTACAAATCCGTAATAACTTGATATGCATATGTCTAGTCATCATTTTTGATCGCAAAATGGCAATATTTTTAATTTTTTCTTGCTTGATCATGGACATGTCTTTTCAAAAATTTCATCAATTCCTTATTTCAACAGAAACAAAATGTGTGTATTAGAATAAGTTTGAATAAGTTAGTCATATATTGATAAACTGGACTTAAATTACATACCTTAAATTAATAAAAAGTTGTGTATGAAATAGATTATAGACTCTAGTAGAAGACTTAAAAATGTTCATAACATTTTCTAATAATGTTGCTGCGATATTTTTAACTTCCCGTAGGGCAAGTTATAGTAATCGCAAAAAAATCGAAAATGAAAATTTTTATATATCTTTACGTTTCAAAGGTTTCTGAACATTTTGGCATACCTTATTGTTAGAAAAAATGGATGAGTGTGTGTGTGTGTATGTATGTATGTACGTGTGTGTATGTATGTGCGGATACAAATTTTCGTCGACGATTTCGGGAACACGGATCAACCGATTTGAATAATTCAAAAAACATTCGATTCGTATTAATAAGGAGACGTGCTTATTAGTTTTTGGCAAAGGCAGGTCTAGCCGTTCCGAAGATACGGGGCAAAAAGTGCCGAAAACGGTAACTCAGTTTTTAAGAGAACGGAGCGTCCGATTTAAATAATTCAAAAAACATTTCACTTGTATTGGCAAAAAGTGCCGAAAACGGTAACTCAGTTTTTAAGAGAACGGAGCGTCCGATTTAAATAATTCAAAAAACATTTCACTTGTATTGACAAGATGAAGAATCGATGAAATTTTCATAAAGGTAGGTCTAGCGGTTTCGGAGATATTTCGGAGGAAAAAGTAAAAAAATTAGCCATTTGGCGGTCAAAAATGATCATTAGACATATGCACATCAAATTATCAGATATTTTATAGAGATTTTAACAATAAGTATACATTTTGTTAACATTCCTATGGGTTCCGTACCAATGCTTATGCGTTAGACAGCGACGCGGCGCTTACGCGCTTTATATTTTGTCCCTATCCAGTTAAATCAGTACGATTGCTTTGAAAAAAAAGTTCAGATCTTCCACAATATGTCAAAATAATGAAAAAAAAATTTTTTTCAAAAAAAAAAATTAATTTTTTTTTTTTTTTTTTTAAATTTTTTTTTCAAAAAAAGTAATTTCTTGTCCATATATATAGTTTCTCAAAAATCTTATTTTTTCAAAGTACATTTTTTTCAAAAATGTTAATCGTTTTTAAAAAATTAATAATTTTTGGTACGGGAAGTTCCAGCAATTTGCCTTAAGGCACGATGCCTTAATTGCCTTAAGACAGAATTCCACTTACAGCTAGTTTGTTGTTCGATCGTAACCTCTTTAAAAAGTCGAAAAGAGTGGTGAGCGCACTACTCATTCAGTTGGCCATCGCAAAAGCAACAGTAGCACTCTTTAGTGTTTTCTTCTGGCTGCCTTCATTTACAGCTGTTTTAAATGCATTACCTATAATGAGTATACAGAGAAAATTCCCTTAGAATAGTCTCTGTGTTCTAGGAATAATTGGTTTCTTATGCCATAAAGCTTCGCGATGCGTGACATCAAGCAACTTGTATCATCTCATCCGTATGATGATAAATTCATGCTGAAAATTGTATCTATATCCCACATTGTCTTGGAATTACACTCCGAGTATTTTTTGCCGGCGTCCCTCCGTTCTTGCTTTGTTTTGTCAATGCGGATAACTCACCACTGACGATTATTAGAGATTTATGGCTAAGAAGAAACTTTATACCCATGTATAAATATATATATATATATATATATATATATATATATATATATATATATAGTAAAATATTTTTGCTCCAAATGTATAAATATATAAAGTTATAGATTTATAATGATTGATGTATCTACGCATATAATTATGCATTTCATTTTATATCCTGTAACATAGATTTTTATCTTTAATTAAATCTGAAACATGCGTGAATTAATAACATCAGTTATGTGAATTCTGCGAAATTCATTGAATTATTAAAATATATACATTATTCCGTAGATTGTATTATTCATTGATAAAATCAATGTTACATTGACTTGAACAAATTGAGCAATGTATTACAAATTTAGTAACTGTAATGTATTACAAATATAGTAATTGTAATATTCGTAATCGATTTTGAAATCAATTGAAGTGAATCAAGTGAAGAACAATTTGAGACAAATGATTTTATAGAAGATCAATAGTTAAAAATAATCCGAGGAATGTATATAGGAAATTAATTGCAAGCCGTTTGATAGCAACTTGTTTGTATATTAGAAAGGATTGAAAAATGATCAAACTTATTATAATGACTGAGCCGGTTTGGTCGGGCCCCAAATTTCCACTTTGTGTCCAAAATTTTTTTAAAGCAATATTTGTCCCGGGTTTTCGAAAAGTATAAGCCTAAATTGAATCTTCGATCTTACTTTATAATAATTACAACATTCAATTAAATATCCGAAAATAATATATACAATAACTTATATAAAACAATATATATTTATTGTTTATAACATATGTTTTGAATAAGAAAATTGTTGCTTGCAAAATTCCAGAGGCGGCTCAACCTAACCTCTCACAATACTTCAAGCTTTCATTTTCAATTTTACGAAAATAAGCAAACAAAGTTCGAAGTAAAACTTTATGACTGCATATTATTTTGCTAATTGTAAATTAAATATGAAGAAAATTAACCCTCCGTCGGTCGGATATTTATTTACCTTCGAACGGTCGGAGGGGTCTGGCTGGACTACACATTTATTCATCATAATTTTTTCATTGATCGACAGCTAATGAAATTTTAGAAAAATTCCAGAAGTTTCAAGTCGATAGGATTACTAAAAGTATTTTTTTTACATTGAAGTCGAAAAAAGTCTGGCCAGATCACCCCGTTCGACGGAGGGTTAAACAGAATTTTATACAAGGCTTGAAAGTGAAACAAAACATATAGATCGAAAATCTAAGATTTGATATAAGATATATTAACATAAAACCGAATGATAAAAGTCAATAATTCAGATTAAAAGTAGTTATTTTATTTAAAAAACAGATTTTTATTGTTTCCTAAAATAGTATTTGTTATTTTAAATAATACATAAGTTATTTAGCGCAAAGCTGCTCTCGCCGTTGTTGACATAAAAATATGTTCATCTTGATAATAACTGTTTATAGAGTTTGAATCTGGTTTATTGATTATTTCAGCTTTCATATACTACTGGCAAAATCTTATTTTTATTTATCCAAGAAGACATGAAGTAAAGACACTATTGTCAATGTTAAGAATTTTAAAGTTGAAATTAAAGTCACCCGAGTATTTTATATAATATTAATAAATCGTGGTCTGCCCGAAAGGATGTCAATGATGGTGTGAGAGTCTCATTCTCAGTACCATTAAACACTTATATACACTTTTATGTATTTTCCTTCTGCACAAACTTGTGCTTCCACGCTTCGGCTTTCAGTTCCTTGTATTTTCTCTTCTCGCATAAATCATCATCCTTCTGCATTCTTCTTCTTTCCAGTCCTTTTAGTCCTGGCATTGTACCTTCCACGACACCATATAAAAGATTTTTTTTTTCAGGATCGTGCCCAGTAGATTTTTTTCCTCCCACTCTTCTTTATTGGTTATCTTGTTCGTCTATTTTATCCTCCTCATTCGCCTCTAGCACCACAATTCAAAACCTTCTAGATAGTTTTTATTGACCTTTCTTAGAGTCCATGTATCAAATCCGTACAGAGCTATGCTCCGGACATAACACTTTATTAGTGTTTTTTGCAAATCGAGACTCAGTTTGCTCGTCAGTAAGCGTTCTCTTCTTCGTAAACCACTGCCTTGGCGCTTGCCATCCTCGCCCTGATACCTTTCCTGCAGTATACGTCTCTGGTCAAGATGTTTCCAGGATGTTTGATATTATCTAATTAATTATTTTACGTTTTTTTGCAACAAATTATTATGATATATTTGAGTTGAATAAAAAATTGTACATCGAAAAATCCATTTAAAATTTACTTCTTAGGGTAAATTGAATTAACTTAAAGTTGTAATTCAATATTGCGTTTTCTTCTGTAAACTCATTGCGTCATTTACAATTATATTTGGAATAAAACATTGTGGTCAGTTTCATTTAAAGGAGTGTTGTTGTTCGTGTCCGTTTCGCATTTGTCGTTTGTTATCCGAATCTCCCGAAGCTCTAAGTGTTCTCCGTCAATTGTGCGAGACAAAAATGTTGTCATCGTAAATGCAAACTGTTAGCGTTGCACTTGTTGACATACAATGTCATGCGATGCACATATGCACACGCGATACCAGAAACGGAATCATTTGTGACGGAAACAATAGCGGGTCCGGCGGCGTCGAGTGCTGACCGTTCTGCCGCCGCGTCATGTAGCTCGGCCGCACATAAATGCATTCAGTTCCGCGAAAATAAAATCGCAATGTGCGGCGCACAACCCATAACAAACCACCGCGCAATTATAAGGCACCTAAGGAAATAATGATATTGCATAAATGATTTACTTCATGTCTATCCCTAATAAATGAATCTGTATATTTTACAAAATTTTATTTATATTTTAACATAATTTAAATGTTGAGTAAGTGCCAAAATTAATAACCTAACTAGTGCCTTCAGGCAAAGTGCTGGAAACAAATCAATAATCAATGAAATTCATTTAATAAATACTGAACATTCATAAGTGCTTGTCAAATTGGGCGATCAGCGTATTCTACAAACAACTTACGTATATACTTACCATACAAGAAATTTAAATCTAATCTAGCCGAAGGAAAATGAAGAATTCATCTCATAAAAAATTATTTTATTGATTTTTTTTCCAAAAGTTCTAAAAAACATCTAATCGTCTTTTTTAAAAATTCTGAATTTTATGAATATTTATAGAAAATGTTTAATTGAATATTCAAAAAAAAGTTTTATTTTTAAAAATTAGTCGCAATATGTATATTCATTATTGTAATCGTAATATAATTTGATATACATATGTCCAATGATCATTTTTGACTATCAAATGGATTTTTTTCTGGATCTCCAAAACCGCTGGACCTTTCTTTCCAAAAATTTAATGAATTCATTCAAGTAAAATGTTGCTCTTAACAAACTGCCTTTGCTAAAAACTACCTAGCACGTCTCCCATCAATGGGAATCAAATGCTTTTTGAATCATTGAAATCAGTTGATCCGTGCTTTCGAATTTGTCGACAAAAAATTGTATTCGCACATAAATACACATGCACACACATACATGCACACACATACATGCACATACACACACATATACATACACGACCATTTGTCATATGGTATGCTATAAGGCTATGAAACCTACAAATATACAAAAAAATTTAATAATAAAAATTTGTGAAGTTCATTATTAAAAATAGTTTTTGTGAATGAAATCGATCATGAAATCTTTAAACTTGTGATTAAAATGTCTCGTAAGTCAAAAATAATCTAAAGCATTATCTTTGAGGGCGTCCATTAATCACGTGAGCGAGTTTTTAAGGATTTTTGGACCCCCCCCTCTAACTTGGTGATACATGGTGATTCAAAATTACCCCCCCCCCTCCCCCGCCAAACATCACGTGTATTAAAAGTAATAAAACTATTTTTTTTATTTTTTTTGAAAATAATTGAATTTTTTTAAAAAAATCAGTTGAAAAATAATTACACGTAATATCTTGCTATACCCCTCCCTCCCCCACGTGATATTTTGTGATTTTTTGTCAGACCCCCCCTCCCCCTAAAAACCTCACGTGATTAATGGACGCCCCCTTTTCACTTCTGGTATATAAAATTATAGATAAAAATAACATAATAAAATTATAGTAAAATAACATAATTTTACCGTGCCATATATTATGATATTTAAGTAAATGAAGAAAATATGTTCTTACAATTATTTGCGGAATCAGCATAGAATTCTCTCTGCGTTGGATACTTTAATATGTGTATAATTACGTTCAAAACTTCCTACGCTAAATTACGCATTAGCTTTCATCTGCACAAGTTCTGACAAAGAGCAAAATCATACTTGCATAAATTAAATCATAAGCGATATAATAATAATCATCAAATTATACCGCCTGACAGAAATAGCGTAGGACTAGAAATTTCGTAAGATAATTTTAGCAGAATTTATTTTTGCATGAGACTCGAAATAATCATATAGACATAAGAATAACACTGTGTTTGAAAAATGGCACTTTTGTTTTTTGCCTCAAGCTTTTTTTTAAAAAAAATCTGCTTAGAATTATACGCTAATTTCAAATATATATCCAATATTTTCGTAACAGCTCCTGTTTTTTGAGTTTTGTTGAACTAGCTCCATTAGTCATTTTGGTTAAGATTGTCGCAGGCTAACGAATAACTAAGAGTTTTTTTTGCAATTTTTGGACCATAAGTTCTTGTTAAGTTTCTAAGTATGTTTACCTCAATGTCAGAAAAAAGAAAAGCTATAATTTTAATAACCCCGTCATGTAGAAAAAATTCAGTACCACCACGGCGACTGTTTTATCTGGGTGGTAAGTATCAGTGAAATAAATTCAGAAAATAGAAGCAAATGGTCATATACCTACTTTAAATCAGCTACACAACCTTTATTCATGCCTGTATTAATGACGACAACCTAGAACATCGAAGCCTTCTACCTATTATGTAATGGATTGAGAGAGACCAACGTTAAAAAAGAAGCAATAATTAAAAACTGATATATTCGATGATCCCCAAATTAGCCAACTCATGAAGATCCACGGTTCGTAAATTCTATGACTAAAATTGATGTCTGACAGGCGAAAGTGTCCACCAAGACATCAGGACTATGAAGGAGCGATATCGAGAGAGGTGGGACGTCCACATGCTTATTGGGAAAACATGTGAAGGCATAAAAAATATGTGTTACCATTTATTGTAATTTGGGGTAAAACTAGCATTGGTATATCTCGAAAGCTAGTTCTGGTTAGCAAAGTTCTGTTACTTTTTTTGACATCAGCGTCCTCGAATTACTTGGAAACCACCATAATATTTTAGGAAAAAAAATTACTATCACGCAGCGTAATCAATGTGCACGTGCATTCACTGCTCATCGAAATTAGAGAATTTGTTGGATCTTCAGTGTTGTGTGTATATATGTATTACATATATATATATATATATATATATATATATATATATATATATATATATCCGTTCCGTCTCAGAATTGTGTTAAGTAGAGTCCTTTCTTCGACCACTCTTCTCAGGACTTCTTCATTTGTTACTTTGGACATCTTTTGCAAAGAGTGCCTCCTACACGACGTCGTCGAGGGTAAAATAGAAGAAACAAAAGAAATGGGAAGAAGAAGAATGGAGACGATTGACGACTTACGCGAAAAGAGAAAATATAGGGAACTGAAAGCCGAAGCACAAGATCAAGAAGCATGTAAACAAAAGTTTGGAAAGGAAAATACATAAAATAAAAAAAGGGAATGGTGGTAATGGGATGAAGGGCAAGTAAGTCATTTGTTGTGGTGGCTCTCACACCATGGACCTGCCTTCGGGCAGACTACCATTTATTATTATATACAACATTATGTATGGCGTAGCTAGCAGCAAAATTGTTGTGCACCTTACGGCTAGTGTAATGTGTCAAATTTCTCTATTTTTTGACTCAAGGCATTTACCGCGTTCGTCGGCCTCAACGGTCATGGGAATGATCGTTCTCCCAGACGATCGTTGCGCGGATTTATACTGCAAAACTTTTCGAAATTGTCAGTCTTGCGAGGCGGCGTTATCGCTCGCGAGGTGCGGACCACCTACCGCACAAAAGAAAATATTATATACATAATGTTGTCTACAGTTTTGTTTTCATATAGATGTGTTGCGAAAGTCCCATAACTTTTTATAACTCCCCGCTAGTCGGTGCTCGGGCGCGTTTATATCAGCCAGCAACGCGGGAATTTGATACGTAGCGTGTTTTATGCATGCCGGGCGATGCGTGTAGGGCTGTCACGAGGCAAGAGCACGGCACAAGAACACCCAGGACGATCCACTTTTCGAACAATTTTGTTCTAGGTTTGGGATCAAGAGCGCTCTTTGAAACAAGAGAGAAGGTTTCGGATTAACGTGATAGAAAATCACTTTGACTATGTACTACAAAATAAGTTATTTTCTCTAAAATATGCTGTACCTACATACTCCTTACTCAAACGACCGTATGTCTTTATGGCATGTACGATCATACTAAAAGTTCAATATGATATTGCACTAGTCGTGCATCATGTATTACAGCAATAAATTTGAAAGTAAAAACATTAAATTACTAAGAAATACATTAAGATAACTTGCTATCATTTCAATCATAATTTAAGGAAATGGTAATAGGCCTTAAAGAAAGTTGTATAAACTTTGCGGTATCGGAAAATGATTAAGAATGAGTACAGCAACAAGAATTATTAGAATTATCGGTATTCAAAAAGTACCAAAATTATTACGTTGCGAAGAATTGGATTAAGAGAGTTTTAGTTATTACTAATCTGCGTTTAAAATAATTGTGATGTATCATATAATATTCAAATGTTTGGACAAAATTGGACAAAAAATTAACTGTTAATTACGAATATATAGGTCAAATACTGAGAGAACGCAACTTATCAATATAATATTCGATTTACCTATATATTTTATTAAATATCGAATCACAATTTTCTGAGAAAGTTGATATTTAAATTTTCAATAAAATTCTTCTGGCGATCTTTACACATTATCCATATACATGCTTCAATGATGGAATAAGTAATTTTTTCGTACTTATGGAAAATTATATATTTTGATAAAATATTAATAAAAAAAAACCTGTTTTGGGCGATTTATTTGCTGCTTTAATTTAATAGATACTAAATATATCAACCAAAACTTAACTAGAATATTTTAATTATATCTTTAATAGTTAATTATGATGAAACGACTTTCGCATAAAACAAGTAAATGCGAACAATCATTGAAACTTTTCGAACAATTTTGAAATGTTCGAAATTGTAAAGGTTTTCACCTTTTCATTTTTTTTAATGTATAAAAAGCAATGCTGACCAAAACAAAACTAATCGACTCTGTTATGCTGTTTAAAAAAATTTTAATTTGATAATTTGCTCTATTGGACTTAAATACATACGTTGATTTTTACATAAAGATTCAAATTGTATACACATATTCTAGGAATATTATTATACTATCATAATATAATATTGTTTACAAATATATATATATATATATATATATATATATATTTGTTTCAATTAATTAATATACGTATGAAAAGAGATATTAAAACATACTGTTAAGCTGATGAAACTATTAACTTAGTATATTTTGCTAAAATCATTTTTTTCTCATTTAGATATTTATTTAAAATAAATAACTCAAACAATAATCAAGCAAAACTAGTAATTGTTTTTATTGCGTTTTATAATATGGCTTTTTAATATTTAAATTCAGTGCAGTATTGTCAAAAAGCGATTTGCGTACAAATTTTTGTGCCAAACAACGAATTGCGTTTTTCTAAAATAGAAACTGTCTCTTACGGAATTTAATTTTTTGCTTATTTTAATTTTAAGTAAAATTGAATTTGATCAGTTATCATTTTCTTTCAGTTTTTTAAATATTTTAATAATATGTTCATTTAAAATCGTTAGTATTTTTAAACAGATTAGATGCTAAATATTCAATTTTGACACGCTTGTTCTTTTCCTTCAAAGTATAAGAAAATTGACTAACGGGATGATTATACATAATTCATGCTCGGGTTGTTCTGTTATTTGATATTGTTTTGCTTGAACGAATATCTGTGACGACCCAACTAGATTAACTTGGACTATTAATTTCATCCTCCATACAATGTTCTTATTTATGGTAAAACGCAATTTTAACCTTTGCTTATATATATATATATATATATATATATATATATATATATATATATATATATTGATTGTTTCTTTTCCGAACAGTAAATCCAATAATAAAAAACAATTTGTTTTTTGAAGATGTTTAATACGACGTTTCGGAACTAGGTACGTTCCATCATCAGGTTTATTCTGTCAAATACAATGTTTTTTAAAATACTGATTAACATTAATTAACAATGGTCAATACAGATTAATTAGAAAAAAATTTTGTTATAAAGGAATGGATTATGTACCGGATAGATAGTAATAAGACTTAACTAAAAAAGGTTTTATATAAAATTGAGAAGCAAAAATTATTTACCTGTAATAATTTATATATCCATATCACTAATATTTTTTTGTTAAAAACACTCGATTTTTTTGGAAGATATTTGTAGATGTTACGACTACACAAGACTTAAACACACTGATATGGATTTCTGTCTGCCAGATGTAAAGGACAAAGCACGGAACTCTTGGCAAAAATGATTTTTTATGGCTCTTGTTTGGTAATTTACGAAAAAAGGAAAAATATTGCTTTAGTAAATGTTGAGAAATATTATGTATATATATATATATATATATATATATATATACATACATACATGAACATGTATATGCACACCTACATACTCATACATACATATGCACATATCTATATATTAATGTATCCACAATTATACACATGAACACATATGCAAGTGTATGTGTATAGTGTATACCCAAAAACATACATATAAGCATATATATGGATGTACATATATTACAACATATATACATGTATATATATACACATATTCAAAAACTATTAGGATTAATTATTTTTAATCAGGTTTAAAAAATTTAAATATGAGTCATGAATGATATTGTGATCTGATCTTTTATTAACACTTTTTGACGAATTCAAAAAGATTAAACTGCTTTCAGAAAAAAGTCTTTTAAAAGTACAATCCTCTCTATATAAAATATTGGGTTCAAAGGTGAAATTATGTGAGTTTTCGATGGAATGCTGAACAAGAGTACTTTGGAAATTTCGGCTTTTATGATGAGTGACGCTTAATTCATGTTGTCTCATTCTCTTATGAATGTACTGTGATGTTTGGCCAATGTATTGTTTTTGACAATTTTTGCAAGGGATGGAATAAACTATGTTAGTATTGAATTTAGGAGGGGTGGTGGATTTAATTTTTGAAAACATTTCTTTAAAAGAATATAGAGCTGTTCCTGAAATGAAAATATTTTCTTCTTTGAGTAATTTGGCAAAATAATCAAATAAGCCTTCAATGTAAGGCATGCTGTGTTTAAGTTGGTTTAATATTGTTGTCTTGGAATAACTTGGAGATGGATTGATAATTGTTACTTTTATGATAGGAAAGTCTTTTATTGGTAATGGAATTGATGAGGGTGAGGGGATATCCGTTTTCTAATAAAGTTTTAGTTACTAATGTTGTGTTTTGGGTATGAAAAGAAGAGTGAGACAACATGATTGCGTGGTCTATCAAAGAAATGATTGTATTGACTTTATAATTTTTGGGACAATATGACGCGTAATGAAGGTATCTCCCGGACCATGTAGTTTTTCTGTACCAATTTGTGCAAATAATGTTGTCAATTTTGTGTACAGTCACGTCTAAAAAGTTTAATTTGTTGTCGATTTGTGTTTCATGTGTGAACTGAATGCTCTTATTGTAATTGTTAAAGGTATCGATTATTATATCTGATTGTTCTTTGTCTATTATAAAAAAAGTGTCATCTACATATCTAACGTAAAAATATATTTGGAAATTTAATGTGGAGAAAACGGAAATTTCAAGGGTTTGTAAAACTAGGTCTATGATGCCAGGGGATAATGGGCAACCCATAGCAGTACCTTTGATTTGTAGATAAAAATTATTGAAACAATTAAAATAAGAGCAATTCAGGACAGTGTTAATGATGTGTTTGAAAGTGGTTATGGGCAAGTCGGTGTAGTTACAAATAGTGGGCCAGCGTTTTTCAATTGAATCAAGTATTAAATCATGGGGAACACATGTGAAAAGGTTAATTACATCAAGGCTTAGAAAAATTTGATCGTCCGTAATGTTTCGGTCTTTGATTAGATCCACAAATTGGTAAGAGTTCTTTACATAGTGAGGAGAGGAAATTGTGACATTTTTTAAAATATTAGCAATGTGTTTAGCGATATTATAGAATGGGGAGCCAACGTAGGATACAATGGGTCTAAAGGAGCATTCAGGTTTGTGGACTTTGGGGAGACAATACATTTTTGGGGAAATAGGATGTTGTACTTTTAAATTATAGGCAAATTTGTCAGAAATGAATTTTTTATTTTTTAATTCATTAATTAATTTAATTGATTGTCTAGAAAACTGTTGTGTTGGATCATTTGTAATGATTTTGTAAGTAGTATCATCTTTTAGCATTCGTAATGTAGTGTTAGTATAAAATTCTTTGTCAAGAATTACCGTCATATTGCCTTTATCTGCTGGACAAACAATTATATTATTAGATTTAATGAATAATTTGGTCTCCGCTATATCTTTGTGTAGTCTTTTAAGATGAATATGTTGGAAACTCTTATCAACTTGTTTTAATTGTTTAACTAGTTTTTCACATAGTTTTCAAAACTATGTGAAAAACTAGTTAAACAATTAAAAAAAGTTGATAAGAGTTTCCAACATATTCATCTTAAAAGACTACACAAAGATATAGCGGAGACCAAATTATTCATTAAATCTAATAATATAATTGTTTGTCCAGCAGATAAAGGCAATATGACGGTAATTCTTGACAAAGAATTTTATACTAACACTACATTACGAATGCTAAAAGATGATACTACTTACAAAATCATTACAAATGATCCAACACAACAGTTTTCTAGACAATCAATTAAATTAATTAATGAATTAAAAAATAAAAAATTCATTTCTGACAAATTTGCCTATAATTTAAAAGTACAACATCCTATTTCCCCAAAAATGTATTGTCTCCCCAAAGTCCACAAACCTGAATGCTCCTTTAGACCCATTGTATCCTACGTTGGCTCCCCATTCTATAATATCGCTAAACACATTGCTAATATTTTAAAAAATGTCACAATTTCCTCTCCTCACTATGTAAAGAACTCTTACCAATTTGTGGATCTAATCAAAGACCGAAACATTACGGACGATCAAATTTTTCTAAGCCTTGATGTAATTAACCTTTTCACATGTGTTCCCCATGATTTAATACTTGATTCAATTGAAAAACGCTGGCCCACTATTTGTAACTACACCGACTTGCCCATAACCACTTTCAAACACATCATTAACACTGTCCTGAATTGCTCTTATTTTAATTGTTTCAATAATTTTTATCTACAAATCAAAGGTACTGCTATGGGTTGCCCATTATCCCCTGGCATCATAGACCTAGTTTTACAAACCCTTGAAATTTCCGTTTTCTCCACATTAAATTTCCAAATATATTTTTACGTTAGATATGTAGATGACACTTTTTTTTATAATAGACAAAGAACAATCAGATATAATAATCGATACCTTTAACAATTACAATAAGAGCATTCAGTTCACACATGAAACACAAATCGACAACAAATTAAACTTTTTAGACGTGACTGTACACAAAATTGACAACATTATTTGCACAAATTGGTACAGAAAAACTACATGGTCCGGGAGATACCTTCATTACGCGTCATATTGTCCCAAAAATTATAAAGTCAATACAATCATTTCTTTGATAGACCACGCAATCATGTTGTCTCACTCTTCTTTTCATACCCAAAACACAACATTAGTAACTAAAACTTTATTAGAAAACGGATATCCCCTCACCCTCATCAATTCCATTACCAATAAAAGACTTTCCTATCATAAAAGTAACAATTATCAATCCATCTCCAAGTTATTCCAAGACAACAATATTAAACCAACTTTTCACAGCATGCCTTACATTGAAGGCTTATTTGATTATTTTGCCAAATTACTCAAAGAAGAAAATATTTTCATTTCAGGAACAGCTCTATATTCTTTTAAAGAAATGTTTTCAAAAATTAAATCCACCACCCCTCCTAAATTCAATACTAACATAGTTTATTCCATCCCTTGCAAAAATTGTCAAAAACAATACATTGGCCAAACATCACAGTACATTCATAAGAGAATGAGACAACATGAATTAAGCGTCACTCATCATAAAAGCCGAAATTTCCAAAGTACTCTTGTTCAGCATTCCATCGAAAACTCACATAATTTCACCTTTGAACCCAATATTTTATATAGAGAGGATTGTACTTTTAAAAGACTTTTTTCTGAAAGCAGTTTAATCTTTTTGAATTCGTCAAAAAGTGTTAATAAAAGATCAGATCACAATATCATTCATGACTCATATTTAAATTTTTTAAACCTGATTAAAAATAATTAATCCTAATAGTTTTTGAATATGTGTATATATATACATGTATATATGTTGTAATATATGTACATCCATATATATGCTTATATGTATGTTTTTGGGTATACACTATACACATACACTTGCATATGTGTTCATGTGTATAATTGTGGATACATTAATATATAGATATGTGCATATGTATGTATGAGTATGTAGGTGTGCATATACATGTTCATGTATGTATATATATATATATATATATATATATATATATATATATATATACATAATATTTCTCAACATTTACTAAAGCAATATTTTTCCTTTTTTCGTAAATTACCAAACAAGAGCCATAAAAAATCATTTTTGCCAAGAGTTCCGTGCTTTGTCCTTTACATCTGGCAGACAGAAATCCATATCAGTGTGTTTAAGTCTTGTGTAGTCGTAACATCTACAAATATCTTCCAAAAAAATCGAGTGTTTTTAACAAAAAAATATTAGTGATATGGATATATAAATTATTACAGGTAAATAATTTTTGCTTCTCAATTTTATATAAAACCTTTTTTAGTTAAGTCTTATTACTATCTATCCGGTACATAATCCATTCCTTTATAACAAAATTTTTTTCTAATTAATCTGTATTGACCATTGTTAATTAATGTTAATCAGTATTTTAAAAAACATTGTATTTGACAGAATAAACCTGATGATGGAACGTACCTAGTTCCGAAACGTCGTATTAAACATCTTCAAAAAACAAATTGTTTTTTATTATTGGATTTACTGTTCGGAAAAGAAACAATCAATATATTGAAAAAATCCAGGACTTATCTATTGAATATATATATATATATATATATATATATATATATATATATAATATGTGTGTGAGGGTTTGTGTTTGTGTTTTAACCAATGAAGAATTTGGTTGTTTTTACATCTATTTGTGATGCCACTACTCGGATTTATTTTTATTAAGATTTCTTTTAGAAATAATTATAGATAATGGTATAAAGATTTATATTAGAAATTTGGAAAAAACAATTAAGTACTTCTTTATATCCCAACTACAGAAATTAACTTTACTTAACCTTTAATTATTAAATTTATTCATTCTAAGTTAATATTGATAAAAAATAAAGTGTGCGAGAAATCTTATCTAACCAAAACAAGTATGAGAAACAAAACATTATACTAACACATATTGCTTATACGGTCTTGATTAACAAAAATAAATTATAACAAAAAATATAGCTTATACGTACTCCAACATAAAAATCGAAAAATGTATGAATAATATTTGCACAGCTTGTATTAACATTAAAATATTTTTCACAATCTTTCAATTGTATTTTAGTTGAGTCTTTTTGAAATTACAGTGTTAGTTCTGTTCTTATGTATATCGTTGCAAAAAAGTTCATTACAAGTTTGTCAAGCGCATCATTTGCTGTTTAGGTTTTTATTAATTATAACTGGGATTAAGTCAATTAATGTCTCTATTCATTATGTATCAGAGAATGAAAAAGGTGAAAATATATTCCATATATATCTAACATAGAATAAAAAAGTTCCATGTTAAAAACTCATTTAGAATGTGCGGAATTATAATACACCCTAAATCATTCAATTTGGGTTGCCTATATTGAAATAACAGTTAATATTTTATAACCTCATATTTTATCAACCATGTACTACAATTATGAAATTTGTCACATTGTCTCATATTGTTCTATGTGTAATTGGGAGCATTTAGATTTTTAACAAGTTTCACTTAAGGATCGTAAAAATAAAGAAAGTCGTGCATTGCCAGCCCTAATTCTAAGGTGCCGCTGTGTATTATGAAGGTTTGTAAGTTAATACCATGGGGGTGTGCTCTATATCCGCTTATGTCTTAAGTCCATGTGGTGTTATGCGATATTTTTCGAGTTAATGCAAATTTCGTGGCTATACCCTAAATAAATATCGCTCGATTTGTAATTCTTTCAGAGAATATTCACTGAACTCGTGCCGGTTTTTCTGGCTCTGGATACTTTTCACACGTATGCTTGAATATAAATTTTCAATTTTAAGTTATGGTTAGACATAACATATAATAAACACTGTTCATTACACACACTAACACACACATATATATATATATATATATATATATATATATATATATAGGGTGGTCTTAAAATGGTAATTTTCGAATTTTCTTGCTCCTGGTTCCAAATAGATAAAAAACAAATCTGAAAGTTTTAGCTCCTAATATTAACGATTAGATAGAGCGCAATTCAATCAAAGTTTTGTATGGAAATAGCAGAGAAAATTTTCAAAATTTTTGAATATATATATATATATACATATATATATATATATATATATATATATTATATATATATATATATATATATATATTGTTCTGGCCAATGGCGTCAAATTGTATTGAGGTCGCTGTTAGAATATAATGTATCAGTATATCAGTACTGCTACTCAATTTTGTCTGATGTTATAGTATTTTATAAATTTCAAACAAAAACACTTAGCATTAATTATTTATTCCATATATCCTGTACAATACTTAATAAATATTGATTATTTCATATTTCACAATTCAATATTTAGGTGGTTAATATCAAAGCGAAAATTACTTTTCTATATCTGCTCAATTCAACTGCTTAACTGTAACTATGAATACTGCTCAACTAATTGCCTACATGACCAAAACTAAACTGACTTTTCGTGATTAAAAGACTTTTTATACTGGTCCAAGAGGGTGAATCAATACATTTTTAGATAACATATATTTTATAACTAGCTGACTATGAAAAGTGATAAAAAATAAATGTTATCGCTACACGCGTGTGTTTTCTAATAAGGACCAACTACAATGTTGTGTATAAATAATTAAACATACTGCGCAATTTATATATTGACAGTTAGTAATAAAGAATACCGTTAATAATAATAAATACAAACGAGCCACGTTGTGTCTAATATATACATATATATATATATATATATATATATATGTATATGTATATGTATATATATATATATATATATGTATATATGTATATATATATATATGTATATATGTATATACCGTTTTATATTTTTATTTTATTTCATGATTTCTTGTACATTTTACTTATAATTTGAACGACTGAACTTGAATACGACTAAATATGATTAACTAAAACACGACTGTATTGATAACTAAAGTACGACTGAGCTCATTATTGACTGAAGACTAAGTACTGACTAACTGAATACTGCGTCATTGCAAGGCTTTTATGTGCTCGCTTTAATGTGACTTTGCAATTCTAGATAAGATTATTTTAAGACTTGTTGAGTGTTGTTGTATAGTGCAATACAATAGATAGGTAAGTTGTTATTGCGTATTTGATGCTTGGATAAAAAATATACCAACGTTTGCAAGGTAACTTTGAGCTTACAATGTTATAGCAATGAGTAATTTATTACATCTGCGTAGTTTATATATATGTATATATATATATATATATATATATATAAATTCTCTATTTTTATACCTTTCTGCATTGATTCTATGTTTATCAACCCATTTTTGTTTAACCCTTACTGACACAGTTTAATGCTGTTTTAGGTATTAAATATAAAAAGTTTTTTTATTGTTTAAATTAATTTTCAAAATAATAAGTTTTTTTTTTATTATGAGTGATATAACTTATAATAATTATTATTCCATAAAATTCAAGTTATTTTAATTTTTTTTTTTTCAAATGTTTTCGTATTTTTTGCGCTACATTTTACTCGGTTTGATCATTAAAAAAAACTTTGTCTTCTGTTCTTGATTCTATTTTTTGAATCGCCATGGAAAAAAGTACTTTATTCGGAACACGCCGGAGGCGCGATCGGACGCAGCCGGAAATGCCGTTGATGCACTTCTGCGTTCGGAGAGTCTCAAAACTCCTGGAGCATAGTCCGGTATCAATAGGTCGGTGTTAATGATGAAGTATTTATTTCTGTATGCTAAAAGTTAGATGCAAGTGGCATTTTACCGATTTGCGTAAATAATCGACAGTACAAATTGATATTTAATCAATTTTGACACATTTATTTCAAACTTTAATTAATTTTCATTATTAAACCACTTTGCGTAGACCTATAATAATTCAGGGTGTTCAATAAAAACATTAACTCTATTATTATATAAAGTATTATCGAAATCGTAAAATTAACAATTGATTACGAATTAACTTATCTGTTTCCAACTAATATATTTTCTGAATCTTCTCCAGAAAATCACAAAATTAGATAATCGAATATTTTGGCGAAAACATAAACTTCATCTTTTGGATCAAAACACACTACGTTGTATTCCAATGCGGTTAGTAATTAAACTGAAGAGCAGTAAATTAATAAATTATAGTAGATATTAGTGTATTTCTAAATAAAAAGATTTACGAATACAATTGTCTTATCGTTAACATTCATTGTAAATACTTACTATAGTATACGTTTCAAAATATATTTGTTTCAAATATAAAAATTTTTGTTCATGAAATATAAGCAATGAGTTATTATTTATACGTTTATGTTATGAGTTATTATACGTTTCAAAATATATTTGTTTCAAATATAAAAATTTTGTTCATAAAATATAAGCATTGCGTTATTAATTATATGTATATATTTTTGCAATATTCAAATATTAAAACATAAAAATAAATTTAAAAAAAAAATTGGCTGACAGGATTTGAACCTGAGCATTTTCATGTATGAATCCGATCGCAAAAAGTAGAAACACTTTTGGTGCGCGGTCTTTCAAAACTTTAATGTAACTTTTCCTAGGCCTATAATATGTCAAGGTGTTCGGTTTAACTATCGACTCTAGCACCATGCGAAGTTAAATCAAAATTCCAGAAGAGTATACCTGAGGTTCTCCTTGTTAGCGCAAAAATAAAAAAGTGAATATGATACTTTTAAAGGTACTATACAATTAGTGTGAAAATCTTTTGATACATATTGGACATAGTAAAATTTTACTAGAGACGTAAATATTTTTAGTAATTTAGAAATATCAAAAATAATTAACATTATTCAAAATTCAGAAATATTCAGCAAATATATTGTATATTTAAAATAATACAAACATTTTGAATAGTTTCCAAACTGGGCAAGATCAAATATATAGATATACATTGAACAAAATAAAATATATTGTATATTAAACAACATTTTATTTTAATATTCAAATACGATTTAATTTTAGTGCAATTGATATAATGTAAAAATTATAAAATAACTTGATTTACATTAAACTTCAGAAACAAGTCTGAAATATTAATTATTTTTTAAATAATGTTAAAATCGTTTTTTTTTTTATTTAACAGCAATTAGAACTTTACGTCCTATGAGCTGTTGGGCTGAAACTTCTCCTTACTTCGTATTTTTAGATGGTAACCCAATGGTTAATCCATCCATATTTGATGATTTTTGTTATTAGAATTAATCTAATAGGGCTGACTTTTTATTGGTGCAGTAATGCCGGGCAAGGGCTATTTTCACTTGGAAACATATTGCTATCTATATTTTCAAGTGAAAATCGTTGTCACTGCTGCCTGACAACAGGCTGCTCAAAGTGGGTATCGAACCCGGGACCTCTGAAACAAGTCCCGTCGCTCTTGACCGCTTACCTACGGGCGAGCCATTAAAATCGATTAAAGTCGTTTTTCCAACAACTTGCGACATACATTAAGCTCAATTTTAAATATAATTCCATATTTTATTTCAAGATATATCGAATTCGCAATATTTACTTATATGAGGGTTTGAAATTCAATATATCAATAAAGACTTTAACAAGTAGACCGAAAAAGAGGTTATTACAATATGTGACAAAATTGTGTTTATAAAATGTAATATCGTGTGAAATTTATCAAATTTAGTACACACCGGGAGAATGAAGCCATATAAACGTTTACTCTTGTTTGTTTTACGCTCATGTGCACCTAATATACCTGTACGTGATTATACACACACACACACACACATATATATATATATATATATATATATATAATATATATATATATATATATATATATATATATATATATATATATATAAAGTGTCTGTGTTGTTTGATGGTTAATTTGGTGCTTGTGTGCGCGTACAAAATAAAAAAACAACTGGAAGAAAATAGAAGTTGATTAAATTGGAAAGCATAATGGTATTGGGATGATACTACGTATCCATTACATTGAACAGAAACGTTATCGAGCATGTTTTAAAATGCTAACTTATTATATTATAATAAAAATGCTCGCAATGCTATAGTATTAGATGACAAATGCTTTACCTTTGTATTTTGAATGCGATATTGCATAATCTGATTCATTATGCATATAATACATATCTATTTTGAATGTAATGTTAACTATATAAATTTGTGCTCTATCGAAAGCAGTATTTAGCAAGTGATTCTCGAAATATAATCCATGCTTCAACTGCAATTAACAAAGAGCTTAGTATATAAGACATTCTCTATTATTACATGGTCCCGTTGGAGATGAAACGCTGTGCATATATTTATGCATATCTTCGGTACGTGGGTATTTGGTTGTATGTTGGATGGATGTGGTAGTGATTCAGTTTGATAGTTGAGTGAACAAGTATTTGTTGATTGTTATCAGATGCTCTATGTCAAGCACATCTTAGCAAACACACACCTACACCCATTACATACACCCACACATGCATATATATATATATATATATATATATATATATATATATATATATATGATGATAGTTTTGTCGACGTTGATACATATTTGTAATATTTTTGCAGCCCAACCGTCAAATTAAAAAAAATATTAAATAAATTCTTTCCCCTTTCGTTCTCGCAACTCTCTCCCACTCCTCATTACACGTGCGTTGCCTACACTGCGCTGTACTTTTAACCTTGAACAGTGCACACAATGCTATGCTACCAATAACATTAAATATAGGAGAGCAATTGTGCTCCTCCTATTTCTCGTTTGTTAAATAATAGTATTTTATTATTTTACACAAATTTAGTGTTCAATCAATTTTACATCATAATTAATGTTTCCTGTTTTCCTGGTTTGGTATGTATAATTTCCTCCTTTTATATATTTAAATCATCTGTGTATTTATGTCAAATGTTTTTTTTTAGATTACTGAATGATGACACACATCAAGTGTCGAAACGTTCAATGAAATAAATAATTTTGTTATTTAATCTTTTTTTTAATTCGACGGTTGGGCTGCAAAAATATTACAAATATATATATATATATATATATATATATATATATATATATATATATGAGTTCGTCGTGACTTTGTATGGACAGATTTCTGAGTCGTTCAATATTAAATGTGGTTTTTGTCTTGGTAAAAGTAGTGCTAGTAGTTGTACTAAAATTGGTTACAAGTCGAAGTCCAGATTTATTATTA
Organism: Ctenocephalides felis; assembly: GCF_003426905.1. Classification (NCBI taxonomy): domain Eukaryota; kingdom Metazoa; phylum Arthropoda; class Insecta; order Siphonaptera; family Pulicidae; genus Ctenocephalides; species Ctenocephalides felis. The sequence continues at coordinate 81,397,768 of NW_020538040.1, read as the reverse complement.
TTATTAATATTATTTTCATAAATCTGGACTTCGACTTGTAACCAATTTTAGTACAACTACTAGCACTATTTTTACCAAGACAAAAACTTCATTTAATATTGAACGACTCAGAAATCTTGTCTATCAAATAAATTGTTTAGACTGTAATTTAATTTACATAGGAGAAACTAGCCAGAACCTCAATAAACGGTTACAACAACATAAAAACAATTCAAAAAACCCCAAACAATTCAAAACTGTTCTTGCAGACCATATATACACTTTTAAACACAATATGGACTTTTCTAATCCGACTATACTACAATTTGAACAAAATTTATTTAAACGAAGAATTATAGAGGGATCTTTTTTAACTATTTATAACAATAAGACAATAAATAAACGGAATGAACTCAACACGCTGTGCGACACAAATCTCTTCTATTTAGATAACATTTCCAAATTTCTTACAAAACAATAAAAGCGTTCGCGCAAAGGTTTTACAATTCGTTCCATACATGTGCAGAATCTTGGTAAAAATATTTTTTAAAAAATGTCTTTCTCCATTACATCTTCAACCAGTCTACGAATAACACACTATCTATTTGTGATTTTTTCAAATCAGTATTTTGTGAAAATATTGTGTAATTTCAAGTTAATGTTTATAATACATAGTGTAGTGCATTACCATATCCTAATACCATGGATTATTAAAATTTTCCAATTTAACAATAAGATCAACTAATTGTAAGTACTAATTACTATTTTATTTTTTTCTTTTCACTCCAATTCAATTGTTTTAGTTTTTAATTTTATTTTTAGTTTCCACTGAATGAAGGCTAGGACTATAGCCGAAACGTATGGATTTAAAATACATTTTTGAAAAAAATTCATGTTTTTTATTGATGTTATGCCCGATTATTAGACTTTGTTAATATATATATATATATATATATATATATATATATATATAACGGGTCATCTGATATATATATATATATATATATATATATATATACACCAGATGACCCGTCAAACGTTGTTAAACTATAAAAAAATTAAACTAGTGGTGCATGGCGTTGTGCCTCATTATTGCCAAATTGCTGGATCTTCCCGTACAGTAATTAAACTTTCGCAAAATAAAAATAATTAATCATTAAAAATTTATCAACAAGTAATACGAACTGTTTCATTTATTTTAAAATAATTATTATAAACACATACTGTAAATTTCATGGTCGTATTTTATAAATATAATATAGTGTAAGTACTTATTTTTGGACTTTTAGCTATAGCACCGTCCATACAAGCAATATGCTTTTTGCTTGTTTTCTAATCGGATGCGGCGTAATCTCCAAAACTGTTATTCTTTACACATTTTGCTCTGTATCTCTGAAACCGCTGGATCTGTCTTTGCAAAACGTAATCTAATGTTCATTCAATCAATAATTGATCTGTAATCGAATCGAATGTATATGACTTTCATTAAAGTGACGTTATTAATAATATTATTATTTTCATTAATTATTCGCTTATGTTATATAATATCTTATATTTTTTTCGTTTTTAAGTCTTGTATAAAATTCTATTTAACTTTCTTCATAATTAAGAGTTATGTTATTGAAAATTAGCACTTGTATCAGGAAGTCAAAAAGTTCATTTTCATAATTTTTGCTATTTTTCATTAAATTTAGAATAAAAGTTCGAAATTTTTAATGTGAGAGCTTTTTTAACACACGGAGTTTTGAATTTGATAAAGTATTGTATGCTATGCCATTTTCAGATATTTTATGGGTAATTGTAAGTTATGCAAGTAATAATAATATTGTAAGTTATGGGTAATTAACAAGTAATTGCAAAGATTCAATTTGTGCCTACACTTTTTGATAACCTGAGACAATCCGGGACAAAAGTTCTGAATCCGGGACAATTATTGGTCTTAGAAAAACCGGGACACTAGGTTTGAATCCGGAACTGAACCGAGACGTGTGGTCACTTTACTTCTATGAACAAATTATATAAAATTAAATTTAAAGATGGTTTTCATTTTTCTGTTTTTCGCAGGTCCTAAAAAATCTTTTACGTTCTAATGCTTTTAATACTACTATTTGGCCACCGACGTTCGTTAGATAAATCTTTTTGGGAATATGAACCCGATACAGTTTTTGTGACGATCGATAATCGTATCTTATAAATGTCTTTTCCCAATTCATAATGCAAAATCTTATTTGATATCTTTTTTTATTTAATCTTTTGCATTCGATTATTTTCATTTGTGTTACTGTATAATTTGAACTGTGCTGAGTGAAATTAGAGCAAATATAAAAAAATTGCAATAAATAGATAACATTCAATAAATGAATGAAAAAAGTAGAAGTTACCAGTGTAGCTTTTACTTGAAAAAAAAACAATTACTTACAAAAACGGATACAATTACTTGAATTAAATATAAAATTAAATTTATTCTATATAGCAAAGTTCTAGCTGATTTTGAAAGACTGAAAAGTCTTCTTAGTAAGTTTGGTAAATCAGCCAAAAAGTGTTCAGTTTGTTGATTGGGATAGTACGCCAGGCTTCTCTTGTGCCTGGTATGCCCTTCATTTTTAATACTAAGTTTTTAAACTTTTCAAGTGTTTTATTCTCAGAGTTCATGTTTCTGATTAACACAAAACCATGCTATAATGTAACACTGCTAGCAATATGAATAAATTCAGAATTATTCAACATAGGACGCATAGTTAATTTTTTACCAATCATAAAATTTTTCCGAGAAACAAAGAAGGTCAGTATTTATATTCCAAAAAAGAATTTCGTTCGCAATTTAAAGATGCGTACTCAGTAACTCCAAGTACATACTGTTACAAAAAATCAATATTCCAAACGGTCAGCAGAAACTACTAGGGTATGGAATGAATTTGTTGCAGAATATTGGCTAGATATTTTACGCCAATGTGAGAAATTAACAAAATCATCATTTTTGTTTCTAGTAATGACATCAAAAATTAAAAAATATTCGTGCAAAAATATTACCTAGAAAAATAATAATGTGTTATTGGGCAACGGAAAAAAAGCAATTAGTTAGATCAGTACATTCTCATTTTCATTTTATGATGAATCTTAAACTTTCAAATTAGTTAAAATTTTAGAGTGAAGCAATTTATAAAAATAATCAAAGAAAATTATCTCTCAGGTGCAATTAAAATTAAAATTAGTTTTGCTATCTGAAGGGATCAGTAATCACAGCCACCATTTGCTTTATTTAACCGCATATGTATGGTATATGTACGTACAGGAGACCGGGAGATATTTAATTTAATTTTATATAGGTTTTGAAAATAATCATAATATTTATTAATTAAGATGCTGCCATATTATTAATTTTATTTTATTAATTTACATTGATACTTCATCTTGCAAACATGTATGTATATGTATATATATATAATTTGGTTACTTATGTTAAATATTTATGTTACATATAAATTTATTTATTACAGAAATTACACGCTGTTTAAAACGAATACCACCGAGTTTATCTGATTTGATAGCCCCTCGAGTATAACCATCATCGAAAAAAGTGAGGTATGTGGATTTTTGTAAAAGTTCTTATGGATGTTTATACTGATACATTAATTTTTTTGAATTTATTTTAAATGTCATCTATATAAATGAATATAAAATAAAACAAAAATGGTTATTTCCTCATCTATGGGTTTTTATTGGGCTACCAGTTACAAAATATCGTTATATACGAAGTAAAGTAATTATTTTTTCTTCTAAGGTATTACGATTTCGAACAACAATTAAAAACATAAAGAAGAATTGGATCATTCGCTTTGTCAATTCCTACTAATATTATTCAAAATATACTATATATTATAGAATTTTATGATATGAGTGGAACGAATATTAATTGTTTAATATGAACAAAACAGCACTCAGATTTGTTTAACACAACTTTATTTTATGATTACAGACGTTTCGAGACTATGGTGTGTCTCATCTTCAGTGTAATTTCAAAAACAGTTACTTATATACTACACATTCTTTAATAACTTATTTAAATTTCATTTAATTTTTGATATACAAAAAACACCAACTATTCCTTGCAATGCTTGACACAGTACTAAAGAAACACATAACACTTACAGAAATATTCTAAACAAATTTGAAGTACTTATCTAGATGGAGACAGAATGGATATCATTATAATGTAAACAAAAGGAGTGCTATCGCATACAAAAAATCGATAAAAATGAAAAAACAAATTAATTTATTGAAAAGAATAAGATAAATGAAAAAAATTTATAAATTATTAATGATGTTTATATAAGTGTCATGTAAAATATTTGTGTCGGTTCTTAGATTTATGCTATTGTTAGTCCGAACTATTAACATTGATTCTGCCATGCTCCGTTTAAATAAGTCTTTCTCATGGAATAAAATTTGGGGATTGTCAAAATCAAACTTATGGTTGTTGATATTAGCATGATCCACAAGTGTACTTTTAAATTTTTTGTTATCTATTTTTTCACATTGTAATTCATGTTGCCTGAGTCTCTTTTCTAAGTTCTGGCAGGTCTGGCCAATATAATCAGCATGGCATATCAAAAATTAAATGAAATTTAAATAAGTTATTAAAGAATGTGTAGTATATAAGTAACTGTTTTTGAAATTACACTGAAGATGAGACACACCATAGTCTCGAAACGTCTGTAATCATAAAATAAAGTTGTGTTAAACAAATCTGAGTGCTGTTTTGTTCATATTAAACAATTAATACTATATATTAGTTTAACTATGATGGTTTTATTGAATCGTTCATTAGCCCTATATAACTTCCTCTGTGTAAATTTATGATATTCATAAAATATATACTGATTATGAATTATTGCCTAATATTTTACTTTATTGTGATTTTATTGATTTTAAATGGATTGTAAATATTTAATACATATGGTTTCGAAAACTATTTTGGGCGAGCAATATACAACTGATATAATTTTTAAGAGAATTCGAAGTGTTACACATTTTACTATTCAATAATTATAACTATTCGAGTAATTCACTGATGATCATATGTTGAATAATATTTAAATACAGGCAATATATCTATATATTTATATATATAGGCAATAAATCGTTGTTTTATATTTGGCTCTTTGAACTTCTCGAACATAAACAATTTTGTTTCGTCCAAAGAGTTTCGAATTATTTTCAATTGGCAGTAATTGGAAAACGGATATGTGTGAACGCAAATATTGAAAACGACGTTTATGAAATTCATTTTATAAAGTTTAGTAGAGATTGGATGAGTCGTTTTTACTTTTTTAAAGATTGGATGAATCGCTGGCATTTTTTAAATTTTTCTGATTTGTGTGCATTTGATTAATTGCACTTATTGTTAATACTTGCCGGTCTTCTGTAAATATTGAGAGAGACTTCTTATTGCAATGACAGCTCAAGACGCAATTTTGCACCCACAAAAGGGCGGGGCACAAAGGTCTAATTTGACTTTAAGTAATAGGACTAAACCAAATGGAATATATTAAATCGAATGAGAACACTATCTTCTCTATTTTTAAATGTTTTACAGTTCTTCTAAAATTTGTCATCTGTTTTTTTTACTTCACAAGCTGGATAAAAAGGGACAGCTATCTAGCAAATAGATACAATATCTTACTATTAATTTGATAAGAAATTTGCGAAATAATAGCTAAATTATTTAATCAATGCAAAATAAAAATTTCATAGGTACATTTTGGTTTTGGTATTTTGTTAGAAATATTTATCAGCAGAATTAGAAAAACTACTAATTTATTTTATCTCTTATAAAATTGCTTTTTTACCTTGATTCACTTTATTATTGACTATTTTTTATCGTTTAAACCTTTGCCGAGGTAAATTTTTAGTTGGTCATTTTTACCCCATCCACGTGTAAGCTTTTTTAGAGATTATATAAAAAAATCTGTTGAATCTAAGATAAAAATAACATTACATCTTATAAAACAATTAAATAATGTATATTTAAATATTGTATTAAGGTCTCGTAAACTAAACAACAGTGCTCACAACCGAAAAAAACTAACAACGAAAGAAAATACTGTTGGCAAAAGGCAGCTTATACTTTTATTCCTCTACTTTCAAATATTGTTATTAGAAATTTATTAACTTCTCTACTTCTTGAGGTATTGGTCTTGCTTTACTCTATATAGGTACTTGTTTTAATATATATAAGTTTTTTTGTAGATATTAATTTCAAATTGTTTTGAATAATTGAGATCGATCAGGTAATTATTAAACAAACAACTGTTAGAAGTTCTTACTGTAGTTAAGAGTAAAAAATTTTTAAACTTACATTGTTTTTGATCAAGAGGGAAGGGAGAGCATATAGACCTATGGTATCACATTCGTTAATTAATAATTTTTAAAAACTTGTATTAGACAAGTATTGCTAGAGATCCAGATAGAAACAATAGCACAACGTTGGCACACGTCTCTTTGGTTTCGTCAAAGTGAAAATATCTCAAAGTCCTCCGGTTTCTACTACGTCTCGGGTGTATCTTAAACGCATTCGAAATGTTTAGTGGAGGAACTTGATTTATTGTATACTTAATGTATACACTTGTTCACGAATGGGTAGGTGAGGGTCTTATATCTCCCTTCTTCTTTATATATCACACGCACAAAGAAATCTTAAGCGGTATCAACAGGGTTTGCGCACCGGCCGAGGGCCTACGTCTTGCTAAATAGAACGGAAAATGTTTTTTTATTGCGAGGAATGCGGAATCTCCAAAACTCCTACTCCAAAACTAACCACCGGTTTGGTCCCCTAGAAGCTACCGAAGAAAACCGGTTGTCAGATCTAAATTGATCTATGGAAATTGTGTTTTTTTTTTGGTAAAAAGGCGATTTTCATGCGCGTGCGGGTAAAAGTCCGTATCGGGTCGACGACATTATTCTTCCGAAACTTTATTTCGAAGACCTTTTAAATCTGTTTTGCGACTATAATTTGTTGCTTCGTGACGTTATTAAATGTAATGTTGATAGGATATAGTAGATAACATGAAATGTTGTTCATTTTTACTCATGTATATATTAATATGCATTTTACATAATTGTAATAATTTATATTATTAGTTATGTCGTAATGAAAACTATATGAATCGATTGAGAAATTTTATTTTATTATTGAAAATTACTATCGTAAAGATTAGTCTAATTATGTATAACAAGATATTAATATAATAGATTAAAATACGTAAACAAGATAAGCCGGGAACAGACATGATTTTGAAGTGCCTATTAACCTTTATCTACAGTATTCGGGTAAATAGACTAATTGACTTCATATATCATATATGATAAGTACAAATTATACTCGTATATAGGTAATTATATATATAGAATAGGGCGAGGCACGAATGTCTAATTTGACTATCAAATGACAAATTTTAGAAAAACTGTAAAAGACATATTTCTGTAATTGTCAATTATTCTGTAATCGCAAAAAATCAGTGGTAATTTTTATATCTTATGTTCATCTATTTATATCATAATTTATATATCTTTACGTTTCAATGGTTTTTGAACATTTTGGCATACGTTAGAAAAAATTGATGTATGTATATTGAACATGGATCAATCGATTTCTATTGATAAGAAAACGTGCTGATAGTTTTTGGTCGTGTCAAAATCAGCTGTTTTTAAGATACGCATTTGGCAAAAATGGTGATTCAGTTTTTGAACACAATTTACTTGCATTGACTAAATGAAGAACTGATTAAGTTTTGCGAAAATAGTAAGTAAGTTTCAAAAATTATAAATAAGGGTACGGAAAATTTCTGCAATTTAAGAATCACTTATTAATGTGATGATTCAAAATTTCATAGAAAGTAATAGATTTGATAAACTATATTAAAATATATTGCGCAAAATAAACGATGCTGTATGCTCGAGATTAGATAATCTTTTTTTTTCGCAGAAAATCAAATTGAATTTGATATTTTTACATATTTGTATTTTTGAGGTGCATACCAACTTTGTTAACAATAAGCAATTACGGGCAAATGTAAATCATAAGTGTATGTATATATGTCTAAATAACATTACATTAAATTACTTGTATGCAGCCGATTGGCATTAATGAATAATGTTTGATCCCCATCGAACACGAAATCTAACAAGAAATGTACTTTTTCTGTTTTTTCTTGTGATTTTGTACTTTTATTTTGGGTATCTAACGTATAAGTAAATTAAAAGAAAGCAGAAGTTTTATTGTAAATAAACCAGAATCTGCCATGATGGCTCACTGTAACATCAAAGTTAGAAAACTGTATCATAAAAAACATTAACAAACTCAAATTGAAATGCAAATTAATAGGTTGTTATTGATATACGATCCCAGAGCTTTTATGTACACTATTTTTCTCAAAAACTGCCATGTTTCGCACATGTATCTCTGAAATGGTTGGACCTGTCTTTGCCTAAAACTAATCATCACGTAGGAAACGTATGTTTTATGAATAATTCACGGTTTGTGCGCCCGAAATCGTGGACGAAAAATTGTATTTATACATACATATACATACGCACACACGCACATACTTTTTTTTCTAAAGTATGTCAAAATGTTCAGAAACCACTGAAATGTAAAAATATGCAAAAATTTTCGATTTGTATTTCTCACGATTACAATAACTTATCTTACGGGACGTTAATAATATCACTTCGAACTAATTGATTGGCTTATCTGTACAGCGACCAGTTTGCGCAGCATTTACTTTATTAATTCAGGTTCAGAGCCTAGCAAAGGTCATAAATATTGATATTGCTTGTCTTGATAAGCAATATAATATGAAGATTTATCTCATGAAAAAATCATGATTATTTGAGAAGATTTTGTTAAATTGGAAAGTGAGTCGAAAGTTACACGGACTCATAGAGGATTTACCGATTACAATATTTGTGGTCTTCTAATATTGTGCCATTTTAATTCTACAATTAATTTTGCATAGTTCAGAGATTTTTGTGTAAGAGAATTTATATTCTCTTAATTCTTTCTAACTGAAAATCCAATTTCTCATACTTTACAGTTGTAATTATACGGTTCGATTCTATCCTTAGTCATTATTCATGTTTTCCACAAAAGTTGAGCAAAGTATAAAAAAGCATATTTTCGCAAATCTCTTGTGCTAACAGTATCTTCTCGCGGGATATAGCGAGCGGAGCGGAGCGGGAAACAAACAACGATTTTGTACATGTCAAAATGAGATCCTGCATGTTTGCTTACAATTAACATTGCCTCTGTCGACGTCATTAGTCTTCTAGCTCGCGGAAACTGGGGAAGGTTGCAATTTTGTGATTCCGTGATACTGTTATTGTGCCACCCCTATCGAACGAAATCCTAGGAATACGGAACCGGGTCGCCTTCTTCGAATTCTTTTTGCCGTTCGAGCAGAACGGAATTCGTATTCACCGCGGGATGCCGATAAATATGATACAGTTAAAATGAACCCGACTCTCTTTTAATTTTTCCATTATACACCAATAAGGAGGAAACACCCGTTTGCATTAATTATATTGGCGCGATATTTATAGGCGGGACCTACGTGGAATCGCTCGCAGTGCCACAGCAAGTAAAGGAATCTATGAATATTTAATTACTTAGCAAAACTTCTGTTTTCTGTTTTCTACTCACACCTAGACATACACAGCGATACTCCTCATTGATGATCATGAATACATAAATACAAGTACATTACGTATTTACACATATTAAAATATAACATATTATTATAGAATATGTGTAAAAGTATAAAAATAACTACTGGTGTATGGCATAGTGCCCTAAGGCAAATTGGTGAAACTTCCCGTACTGTAACGAAATGTTCGAGGAATATTATGTGTTTTCAAATAAATTATTATAAATACTGTAACATCGTGTAATATTTATAAGAATTATATAAACTGAATTGCAAAGTTAAAATTATTTATTTAAAGTATATATGTAAGCTTTAAAACTTCAGCCAGTCAAACAAAAAAAAAAATTGCAAAAAAAATAAATTAGAAATAATAAAGCAATTGCTTTGTCAATATAAGCATATTTTTTTGAATTATTTAAATCGGATGCTTACAGTTGTTACAATCAATTTTATAAACAATGTTAGATGTACGATCTACACTTGTCGGCGATTTTAGGTTCGAAAATACAATATTACAGACTGAACGCAAATCCGCGAATCTAAAATCACCGATAAGTGTAGATCGTACATCTAACATTGTATATAAAATTGACTGTGAGAACTGCGAGGCTACTTTTGTCGGCGAAACGGGACAACATTTAATAACTAGCTGTAAGTGGAATTCTGTCTTAAGGCAATTAAGGCATCGTGCCTTAAGGCAAATTGCTGGAACTTCCCGTACCAAAAATTATTATTTTTTTAAAAACGATTAACATTTTTGAAAAAAATTTACTTTGAAAAAATAAGATTTTTGAGAAACTATAAATTGGACAAAAAATTACTTTTTTTTTAAAAAAAAATTTTAAAAAAAAAAAAAAAATTATTTTTTTTTTTTGGAAAAAAAAATTTTTTTCTTTATTTTGACATATTGTGGAAGATCTGAACTTTCTTTTCAAAGCAATCGTACTGTTTTAACTGCATAGGGACAAAATATAAAGCGCGTAAGCTCCGCGTCGCTGTCTAACGCATAAGCATTGGTACGGAACCCACAGGAATGTTAACAAAATGTATACTTATTGTTAAAATCTCTATAAAATATCTGATAATTTAATGTGCATATGTCTAATGATCATTTTTGACCGCCAAATGCCTCATTTTTTTACTTTTTCCTCCATATCTCCGAAACCGCTAGACCTACCTTCATGAAAATTTTATCGATCATTCATCTTGTCAATACAAGTGAAATGTTTTTTGAATTATTCAAATCGGACGCCCCGTTCTCTTAAAAACTGAGTTAACGTTTTCGGCACTTTTTGCCCCGTATCTTCGGAACGGCTAGACCTGTCTTCGCCAAAAACTAATCAGCACGTCTCCTTATCAATACAAATCGAATGTTTTTTGAATTATTCAAATCGGTTGATCCGTGTTCCTGAAATCGTCGACGAAAATTTGTATCCGCACATACATACACACACATACATACACACACACACACACACACACACACACACACACACACATACATCCATTTTTTCTAAGGTATGCCAAAATGTTCAGAAACCTCTGAAACGTAAAGATATATAAAAATTTTCATTTTTGATTTTTTTGCGATTACTATAACTTGCCCTACGGGAAGTTAAAAAGCCTAAAACAACATTTAATAACTACGAAAATAAAAATCAGAATCAAACTATGATAACGGACCACATCAACAGTTTCAACCATAGTTTCAATTTCGAAGTTGCTACAATTTTACATCATGAGTCGAATGTATCACAGAGACGCTTTTCAGAATTATGCTTTATATAATGGTACAAAAATAGTATAAACAAGAGAAATGATACTTTTTCCCTGTGTGAGAATTACCAAGTAGTTTTAAACAATGTTTCAAAGTTCATTTTTTTAAATTCGTGATTAGTTTGTTTTATTTTCCTTTTTGCATCTTACCTCAATTCATACCAACTAAGTCAACCCTGACAATTGTCATTTCTTTATTTTGTTTTTTCTCGATTTTAAAACTTTAATTTCTATGTTGTGTATATTCGTCCCTTTACCTAACTTATCATGTGGTCTGCATATTTCTCATTTACTGTCGCATTGGATGGTCTAAGCAACATGTTACTCTCTACATTAAGAAACTTATTCTAAAATATATATATAATTGTTGATTTAAACTGACAAGTGTTGGTCTATTAGTGCTATTGTGAATTATTATTTATTACCTGAGATAATTAGGAGTATTTTAGTTTACATGTATTTTTTTGCACTATGTTACTTCTTTATAAATGAATTTTAATTAATTGTTTCATTGTAACATAGTTCAGTTATTTTATATTTTTGTTTCTTTCAAATTGTAGTCCACTGAAGATGACATAAAATAATAATTTACAGAACTTATCATGTGGTCTGCATATTTCTCATTTACTGTCGCATCGGATGGTCTAAGCAACATGTTACTCTCTACATTAAGAAACTTATTCTAAAAATATATATAATTGTTGATTTAAACTGACAAGTGTTGGTCTATTAGTGCTATTGTGAATTATTATTTATTACCTGAGATAATTAGGAGTATTTTAGTTTACATGTAATTTTTTGCACTATGTTACTTCTTTATAAATGAATTTTAATTAATTGATTCATTGTAACATAGTTCAGTTATTTTTTATTTTTGTTTCTTTCAAATTGTAGTCCACTGAAGATGACAAAAAATAATATGTCGAAACGTATGGAATAATAAAATGTTTATTTGATTGAATTTCACATATTTCAACATTATATATATATATATATATATATATATATATATTAGGGTGGTCCTTAAAATGGTCATTTTCGAATTTCCTTGCTCCCAGGGGCTCAAATGGTTCCAAATAGATAAAAAACAATTCTCTGAAAGTTTTAGCTCTTAATATTAACGTTTAGATAGAGCGCAATTCAATCAAAGTTTGTATGGGAAAGGCATGGAAAATTTTTTGAAAATTAAAAAATAATGTTTTAGGTATAACTTAGCGACAAATGAATGAGTTTTATTCATTCATTTGTTCGCTAAATTACATCTAAAAATCATTTTTAAAAATTTTGAAAATTTTTCCATGCCTTTCCCATACAAACTTTGATTGAATTGCGCTCTATCTAAACGTTAATATTAAGAGCTACAACTTTCAGAGAATTGTTTTTTATCAATTTGGAACCATTTGATCCCCTAGGAGCAAGGAAATTCGAAAATGACCATTCTAAGGACCACCCTAATATATATATATATATATATATATATATATATATATATATATATATATAGCAACGATTTGGTGGCTAAATTATTTTTGTGACAGATTTCAAATGATATGGAATAAACTCTACATTGTTCAAGTAGTTGTTTATTAACTAAAAATTTTTGTTGTTGTATCAAAATCCAACTTTTTGTTGAGAAAAGTTGAAAATACATAATGTAGTTACAGATAACCATATGCGCTGACTTAAACTTGTTACCGGAAACTTATTACAATAATACATTACGCAGGGAACGTAAGCTAAACTTTTACTGAAACAAATGTTTATGGAATATGAAGCAGTGTAACGATCTGAAAACAATGTTATAGTTAATATTGAATTATGTTAATGGGGTTACCTACTTCATATTAATAACAAATCGAAACACTTCTATAAATTTAGTGATAAATTGAATGTGAATACTATTTAAAATATTAATTATTAATAAATCTGTAGAAATAAGTCGTTGCATCAGGTAAACAATTTTTTTGTATATTCATCAAAAAATTATCAAGCCCATAGGTTATTTTTTTCACAACTTAATATAACATAATTAATAAACTATTTATTTTAAAAATAAATTTTTCCGCATTTGATGCAAATAAATGTTCTGCTTCTATTTTATCTGGAGTATTTAATTTTAATAGGATTTTCAAGAATCAAGATTTATTAAAAATATTTTTTTCTTGCTAGGTGTCTGACAACTCTGTAGTAAAGAAAGAACACTAAAAGTTCATTCAAATTTCAATAAATATTAGAAAAGTATTTTGCCCGAGGTTTGACTTATTTTTGTTTCTTGAAGCCAATTTAAAACTTAATGTGCACATTATAATTCTGGAGCTTTTATAGTAAGAGTAAGTGTTATGTGTGATTACAGTCTAAGTGATATATAACATGGAATCAGCCTGATAATTAGACTTCATAATTTCCAGTTGTTCAATATACATGCAGCCATTCATTTTTATAACTCAGTGTAAAACTAATTATAAATTTTAGTGGAGTTTATAATTTGATTTTTTATTTAATTCTTTTTCAGTTTTTTATCTCAAAAATAAGTAAAGTTAATTATTTTTCAATAACAATACTTAAAAGTAGAGGAAAGAATGTATAACTAGTATTTACCTTGATTTTTACTACTCTATCAGAAGATAAATAATAATGTTTGAAAATTTTTAACAGAAGTTTCGTTGTTAGTTTTTGTGGCTGTTAAGTTTATGAGACCTTAGATACAACAGATTTTTTTTTATATAACCTTCATAGAAGTTTGGGTGGAGTGAAAAGGACAACTAAACCTTTACCCTGATAAAGGTGTAAAATAATGAAAAATAGTAAATAAAAAAATAAATTAGGTTTAAAAAAACAATTATACAACAGATAAATTAACGAGTTATTATAAATGTGCTGATGAATATTTCTGACGATATACCAGATCAATGTTATACACAGTGTTATCTCTGTAAAAAATATTTATATAACATTTATATTTTGCATTGGTTGAATAATGAAGCTATTATTTTGTAAAATACCTTTAAAACTAAAAATAAAACATTGTTTCAGTTTGCCATCTGCCTGTCTTATTTTACCCCGTATATGGGGTAAAACAAGCAAATTACAAAACTTTGAAAAATAGTTTGAAAGTCGTGAATTAGCTGTGAGTTCTACTGAATATAGATAGTTGTTGGTTTGATATGTTATTTGTTATGATACCAACTATGGTTTGGTTTTTACAATATAATTGGCCAAACTCAAATTAGACTTTTGTGACCTGCCTTACCCTATTTATATATAACTAAACGTGTGGTCCATCTAGTGGTTCTATTGATCTAGTGATCTTACGGTTTAGATATTTCTGTAAAAAACATATAAAGTATTATACATCGTAAGAAAGGTCTCAAAATTTATAGTTTTTCTTTAACTTCAAATTCCGCAAGGTGTGGCCTACAGACAAGTTGCTATCGATAAATGTTTTTTAAAAATTTATTCTATGTCGATACATTTTGGCTAACATTCTAGCCTTCATTCTGTAAAACATATTCTGTCAAATATATTCTATTAAAATTTGAAATCCTCATATTACAGTAATGAAAACACTTGCTCTGTGTGCACTAGTGTCTAAATAAATATTTTGACATTACAACAAAACACACAGATGAACATGTATTATATTTAGTAATATATATATATATATATATATATATATATATATATATATATATATATTGGGAATTATATATAAGAATATAATGGGGCAATAGCTGAGCTGGTTTGCAAAATTTTTATCGGGCAATTTTATCATTTAGATTGCCATTCCTCGAAAGAAAAACTAAATTTCATGCTACAAAACTCACTATAGAAACATAATGTGTTATGATAAATTGCACGCTTATTTAGGTGTTTTAGGAAAGGTAGTACATTTGTATGGTGAATGTAATTTTGATACACCTACGGTTTGTCCGGTGCGGCCTATATATAGGCATGTGGGTATGTCACATATGAATTTCATGATGCGTGAAGGACTTGTGAAATTCAATAATAAATCCGATCGTCAAAATATATTGCCGCATTTCGATAGAGTCGTCATTGAATTGTGAACATTTTTGCATGTATTTAAATTTCACAATTATTTAATTTTGTTTTGAATATAGCGACAAGAACAGTCAAATACTCCAAAGCATTCGATTTAATTTAATTAAAATAGTTTTATTGAATTATTCTGTAGTTTTGTTTGATCGAATTCCATACCATGCGTCCATAATGTTCACGCATTACAACACGCCTGTTTTCATTAATCAACCATTTGATGCTGAACAAAATTTTACGTAAATCATTTGGTGATAATAGTAAACCAAACTCGATTCAATCAAGTCAATATGTGCTTTCATATATTCGGTAAAAACCTCATTATTTACTTTAACAAATTCAATTTATTTATCTCGATACGGTTTTCAAATTAGTTGCAAACTATACGTAACAAAGAATCAGTATCTTCTTTTGTCTATGCGATTATTGAAGTATGAGTAATTTCAACAAACTTATGATAACTTGGAATGCTGTCTATATTCAATTTAAAGTTTCAGGTTTCTGCTAGCTCCTTCTTGTTTCATTCATAAGAAGAATAATGTGTCTATTAGAATTCTATTTATTTGTGAAGAACCGAAGTTACATAATACGTGGTCGTAGAACTTATTTGTGTATATTATAGGTAACAAAATGGTATATCAAAAGTTGAGTGAAAATAAACTCTTTCATATATTAAAATAGCTATTACTCATTAATACACACCAATGAAAAATAATATTGATAATTGGGGGTCAATTACATGATATATATATGGGGCGGGACACAAAGGTCTAATTTGATTTTGAGCAATTATATTATAAAAACGAAACCGGTTATATAGCAACAAATAACACCTATCAAACAAAAAACTCTCTAACTATGTTCAGTAAAACTCCCAGCTAATTCATCATTTATAAATGTGGTTCTTTTGCATTTTTTCAAAAAATTTCACCTGGTCCTTTTTATCCCTTGGTAGAGTCAAAGATGGGACAACCAGTAAGTAAACAGGTACGATGTCTTTTTTATCTCAAAGGAATTTTATAAAATAATAGCTACATTATTCAACCAATGCAAAATATAAATTTCTTGAATACATTTTCTACAGAGAATACTTTTTATAAACTTGATATTTTGTCAGAAATATTTATCAGTAGATTTAGAATAACTATTTAATTTATCTTTTGTATTTATTTTAATTATAGACTATTATTGGTTTATTTTTGGGTTCTTATTGTTTTACTCAAAATTATTCGATTATACGAGTAAAATTTAGCACCTCGTTTCGGCTTGACGTTAAGTTCTGCGACACCCTGTACCAGCTCGTGCATTTTTTTTAAATATTAAAGATATTTCTGCATTACTTTCTACTTTATCATATGAAAACAAATGAAAAGCAAAACATTTAGACAATTCAAGCTAAAAATAATTTACTTTGAAAATTCATTGATCGTACATCGTGCAGTGCAAATGAAAAAATTAAATATGTTCTGAAAGTTATGAAGTTAATAACGCTATAAATCAATAATACAAAGCAGTGATTTTATATTGTTCATTCTGCAATTTATACAAGAACTTACTACTTATTAAAAAAAATCATAGCTGGTATTTTCTTATGAACTTTATTCGAATTTACTTCATTCGAATTCTTATCTGTTTTGTATATTTTAAAATTGATTTTATTGTTCTAAGTACTTCAGTATTTTTTTAATTTTATGATACTGAATTAACTTCAAAAACATGCATTATCATGCTACAGACATAAAAATCTATTGATGTTACAGGCACTGCATATGAAAATGTGGAATATTTATAATACTTCCATTGAGTTTTTTTTAGTAAACGCTACACAATGCATTGTAATTTCTATTATGCCAAAAAAATTTGGCTGTATTGTTTTGCTCTACTGCTTTAAACATGACAACCATGTCATATAAAATGTGATTCAATGATGAATGACACAATGCTGTCTATTCATGAAGATATTCGTTAATTAATGTAAAAAACAGGCCCAATAAAAGGAGCATTGTATCAGCGACAAAGGCAAATTAAAATATCGGATAACAGCATACAATGTAATTTAATAAAACATAATCATGCCATCGAGGATCAGTAATAATTCGATCTTCGTAAATTTTATGCCAAAGGTAATGAATATATTTTTAATGCTCTTGAAATTTGAAAAAAAAATCTCTTACATTTCTCTTAATGTTTATGCAAAAAGTATCTAATAAACTTCGAATCGAAAAAGAGAACATATAACTTTCTTGTTAAGCAATTTTGACAACTATTCAAAAAGCGCAAGTCGAACTTTGGGGAAAGAAATAAAAGCTCAAAAAATACTTCGAAATTATTTGACCATCAGTTATAACAAGTGTCGGATTGTTTTTTTTATCAATTGCAGCTATATGAGCTTCTCCGTGGTCTTATGCTTACAACTTCGATTTTGCGAGCTAATTTTCAAAACTTATTCGGACAAACTGATATCAGGCATTAGTCATATTATTAACTTCCCGAAGGAGAAGTTTATGTTTTCATCAGAAAATCCGATTCGCTAATTTTGTTTTCTCGACGTTTCAAGCCATTCTGAATCGAATGAGACCAATTTGGAAAAAGTATGTGTGTGTGTGTGTTCGACGTTTTCTCAAAAACGGCTGGGCCGATTTCAAAAATTTAAAAGCCATTCGATGTATTGCTATTATGACTAGCGTTTATCAATTTTGCGCGACGATCAGCCAAACCGTTTCTTTGTAAATAACACAAAAGTGAAAAATTTTTCGTCCACGCTTTAGCTCGCAGTTCTGAATAGATTTTGAAAATTCAAAAACCGTTCGAAAGATATTGGTTGGGAATCGTGCTGATTAGTTTTTGGTAGAGATCGGCCGCGCCGTTTTCTTGTAATAGTGTTAAAAAATTTTTTTCGATGATTTTTATTATTATTCTTCTGACATCTAAATCATACTAAAATATTACGACCCTACGACAACTCGTTTAGCTTTAAAAATTCGTCAAAATTTGCAAAAATTAGTATCGTTTTTTTGGCATTTGTCAAAATTAGACCTTTCATCGACGATTGCTCAAAAACGCCTGAACCGATTTCAGAAAATTAAACACCATTTGATGTGTCTCAATCAGGACTATCGCTTGTCAATTTAGTGCGGCGATCGGCCGAGCCGATCCTTTGGGATTTGGAAAAAAGTGTTAAACTTTTCGTCCACATTTAAGCACAAACTACCGAATCGATTTCAAAAAATCAAAAACTATTTGAAAGATATTGGTTGGGAATGATACTGATTAGTTTTAGGTGAAAATCTACCGAGCCCTTTTCTTGTAATTAACTTTTGAAAAAAAAAATTAAGCTGATTTTTATGAAACTTTTTTTGATAATATATATCATGGACTTATACAACTTATTGAAATATTACGGCTTTACGACAAATAGTTTAATTTAAAAAAATCATCAAAGTTTGAAAAAATGAGTAGTTCTTTTGATATTTGTTATAATTAAAATAAGACGATTTACTTGGTATAACGATAGAGTACTTGGTCTTAGTGAATATAGTAAACCATTAAAGTCCTACGGCAACTGGTTCAATCATAAAAATGATTGATTTTTGAAAATTTGCTTTTAGAAAATACTCCGAGTTAACGTGTTCGTTCGTTTGCAATTATGTGTGATATTATAAATCCGCTGGGAATACTTTTAATCCCTCATAAATGAATTTATTTTTTATTGATCAAGTCGATTATTTATCGGAAAGTTCATGTAACTTGCCTCAAGGCAAAATACCAATACCAACTAGTTTTAGATTGAAAATGCATGATAATTATTTTACGACTGGGAATAGCCTTCTATGTATTTGGAGATTCTAATATATTCTAAAATCTACTCAATATAGATTGGTTAAGCATTGGGTTGCTTTCTAAAAATGCACCTATTTAAGAAGTATTACAACAGTTCATATGCTTTGTAAGTTTTGTAATCATCACTATAATGACTTTAATCATTCACATTGCATGATATGCAAATAATTTGTTTTTACACACTACTATGTACTGTAAGTAAAATTTTTGAATTCAATAAGTATAACTCTGTTATTATTGAAAGGAATATCTTCAGTGTGAAATATTTGATAATTAAGAATCTTTGACTTGCTAATAAATATAAATATTAAAATTAAAACTTGTTTTTTAATTTTAATCTAATCTACAGCAAACATGACTCAACTAAAACCAATATGAATAAAATTACCAAAAGTATTCATTCTATAGCAGAATATAAACATACATATATTTTAGTTAATGATGTTATTATCAAAGTAATTTTTATAACAAATATATTACTAAATTTTTTTCCATAATTTAACAATAATTTGGGTGTCAAATACATTCTCTATTAGCTCGCAAATGTGCGCATGATTATGGATAATTTGGTAGTGTTGAAATTGAACGCTCGACTAATTTTATGAATGATGATACATTTAATTCTAATTATTATTAATATAATTTGGCGCACGAGCACTTGCAAATAAATCAATTAAATTATACTCAATATAACATTAAATACAATTAGTTTGATACTACTTTATTGATGTAAAATTAATCATAATGACGTTTTGTAATAAATAACTTATTTCTGATACCAAGAGATTTTTTAAATGATTTTATCAATTATAATATGATCGCGAATGATAAACTTTTTCCAAAGCTCTCAAATTTAACAATTAGAGTGATGCTTTTGGTAGTTACATTTTATAAAGGTAACAATAATTTTTTATTGCATCGTTAGTAATATTTTATACTTTGATTAGTTATTTAAATATCAATTTTAGTGTATTATTTATATATTTCTATATTATTGAACACACGCTGCATTTACATAGACATTTTTTTACTTTCACGAACTGTTTTGGTGATATTTTAGTGATTTATAACCCAACAGTTGTCCTATTTACATTTTATATATTTTATTATTAGAGTTTTAATAATACTGATGATTTTTAATTTCATGTCATTTGCCGAGAAAAAACACATTTCGATTATTTCAAATGTTGATATTCCTTGATATCAGGAGGTAAGTATTGAACCTAAAATCTCCTAGTTGTGTTGTGTGACTGGCCTTTACTATAATAAGTTAAATTCAATAATAATTTTACATTTATGACTTTATATAACAATACTGAATTATTTTAGAAAATACGGTATTAAAATATCTCTCTAGTTTAGAAAAAAATGTAGAGATTTCATATAGTACGTAGAGATTATGTCAGTAAACTTCATTATATATGATTTTTCTGTCTCTTTATTTTTGACATTGAGTATTGAAACAAAGAGATTTATGAAAAGTAATGGAAAAGAAAAACCAGATTTAAAGAGATTGTGTATATAGTGAAAAGTTTGTTTTTGTCAGAAAATCATATTTGCTAGTTTTGATTTGCTGAACACACAATGTAATTAATATTTAGTTAAGAAAGAGATAATAATAATTTGTTTAAATAGTTATTAATTTTTATTAATTAATTGTTTATTAATTTTTACTAATTAACTTGCGGGATTATAAAGCGGAGTTTGAATTGTAGTATTACAAACATTTTATTAGTGTAATATTAGAGAAATTATTAATTTTTGTTGTTTTTGGAAACAAAAAAATAATATATGCAGACGATTTGTACATACAAATATATCAACATACGTTAATTCCGTTATATATATATATATATATATAAAGGGTATCCCAGACCTTGACGTCAAGCCGAAGCGGGGTGATGGTAGTGGCCTTAATTGTCCTGAAAAACTTTAGAATAAAAATCTCATGTTGTTTGAAAGTCATAAGCTTTAAGTTACCTAAACCTAGGGCTTTTGTAAATTTATGACTATTTTTCTGTTATTGTGGTTATGTTTTACTAATTTTGTTTATTTAAACTGTGAACAACATTTTTAGGACCGCAACCGAAAACATTAACCCAAACCCCAAGGTTTCAAGAATTAAGACTTTTTTTTGAACTATAAATTTATTTAATTTTCAAAATCGGTCGAATTTGAGAGGATCTCCTTAAAAACTATGTATTATAGTGTATTGGCAAATTTCATCAAATGCTGGTGCATTTAATTAAGGTTGTAGAATGACAAAATACTTGATAATTTTGTTATTGAAAAATTTCAAATATATTGATTGTATTGTTTTTGCATAGTTTAAATGTTTCTCTCTCGCACTTCACTGAATGTGAGTAAAATGTGCTAGAAAATAACATTTCATTGGAAAAAAAATGTTTTGAAAATTTTGAAGTTTGTTTGAACCCTATAAGTAAACTTTAAAAATCAAAAATCTTGGTTTGGAGTTTAAAAAATATCTGATGAAGTAATGATCATTTTTGTCTACCAAATATCTTTTTTCTACATTTTTCTCTGTAACTCTGAAACTTTGAAACTGCTCTGGAACTTTTAATTATTCAATTTGGTTGATCTGTGTTCAGGAAATCGTGGACGAAAAATTGTATCCAAACATACATGACACACACATACATACATTCATTTTTTCTAAAGTATGCCTAAATTCTCAGAAACCTCTGAAACGAAAATTTTCATATTTGATTTTTTGCGATTATTATAACTTACCCTATGGAAAGTTAATAATTCATTTACCCTTCCACTGATTATACGACATCACAGCCTCGAAGCATTTGCAAATCTAAACATCATTTACTAAAATATTACAAAAATGTGCGCAGTTTGGTCACAATATCAAAGTTATTTATTTTTTCCACTCATAATCCTACTGCAATATACATATATAAGCGCGTGTGTGTATATATGAATATATAAATGCATTAAGTTTTGATATTCCACATCATTTATTGGATACGAAGTGTTGAGTCGTTCGGTCTGGCAAAAGAATCAAACCATCAAGTATAATATTCAAATCCAATCCAATTCGTAATATTATTCATAAGCTTTTGTGCATCGGGCACATAATTTGTGCAACTGTTGAACCGTTAATGCGCTCTTCGATTCGGTCCAATCCGTTGCTTAAGTAATCACCGTTAAGAATTCGATATTGAATATTTCTTTCGATGGTCCGACGAACGGTAGAGGCGGTCGAGGTGCGGTCTGCGGATAATTATTCTTAAGAAAAAAATTAACGAGTGTTTGTTATAGGTAACACACTTAACGAAGAAATATAGAAAATTGTTGTCATCTAATGATTTTGGAAATTATAAGACTTATTTTTTATTTTTCGATAAGTTTTGCTGTTCATTATTAATTATATAAAACTTTAACCAACAAATATAATTTTTTTCTGTTTCTTTATATTATAACTTATCAAATGTGGTATCCTTGTTTTAGAGAAAATTTTGTTATTATTTTTTAATGAAGGAATATTATTATTAATTAATATTTAATTTGGCAAATTGGTTGTCATAAGTATCCAATTTATATCATGGTAATTTTTTTTTTGAGAAAGTGTTAAACATTTTCATTTTTATCTAAATTATTAGCACACCGCATTTGTTCGTTATTTATAACATTTGTTTTAATTTTATCACATATATAGAACAAAATACCCTTTGGAATATATATATATATATATATATATATATATATATATATGTGTGTGTGTGTGTGTGTGTGTGTGTGTTGAAAGTGTTTAAATTTGATGTTGAAATGTATGATTAATTTCTTGGAAGGTGTAACATCAATTAAAAAATATAAAGATTTTTTAAAACATCACATGCCTCGGATACACGAGTGCTTATTTATAATATTCTATTTATTAATTATTTTTTATTCTTTATAACAAAGAAATTACTGACATTTGGTGCTTGTTTCCAATTATTAATTTTTTACAAGCTGTTATTAATATGTGTAAGTGATAATCTAAGAGTTTCAAGTGATTAATGTTTTAAGTAATATTTTAATTTAAGGTTTAGATATTATTAGTCTGTCTCATTAGTTAAATCTCTTTCTTTTTATTCTTGCTCTATGTATATTTAGTTTTTAACATTACTTTCTGTTTTTTTTTCAAAATCGTAGAACAACTGACGATGACGTAGAAATTTACGTCGAAACGTATAGAGAAATAAAGATGTTTTAAAAAATCTTTACTTTATTTATATTTTTTACTTGATGTTACGTCCTCCAAGGAATTAATCATATATATATATATATATATATATATATATATATCAGATTTATTCTAGATTGGTTTTATAGATTTACCAAACAGAAAGTTCAAATAAAAAAGGAAACAGGTCATTTGAAATATATATATTAACATAACAAGTTTCGGTTTTTTGTTTACTATAAAATATTTTGATATTATAATAATCAAAACAAAAAGAAAAGCTATTTGAGATTAAGACAATACGTCTCTAACATGTTATAAAATTTGTTCAAAATTGATAGAATTGTAAAACAGAAATTACTAACGGGCGGGTAAATCATTATTTTTTGTGATTATGTTTTTTTTGCCATTGACATAATTAAGTAGCTTTATTCATCGAATTAAAAAATTAAACTAAATAAATGATAAATATTATATGCTCAGGAAGAATAAGTTAAATAATTGTTCATTTTTATCATAATTATTTAAATTGGTTATTTTGGTGTTCCAATTGTATGTGCAAGTATAATCGTAAGTATAAAATATGTTGCTGATTTAATTTTGAACTTTACCATTTTGGCTTCAAAACAAATGTATAATATATATATATATATATATATATATATATATATATATATTCTAAGTGGCCCCTCGTTGTTGAATGCGTGTTCACCACGGCCATTAACAAATATCGCAGCATCTTTCGGAACAGCAGCGGTTCAATAACATGGAAATGAGTTCATGTCATTATTTACCCCGAAAAGCTGGAATCTTACTTAATCTTGTGTTTATTTCAAAGAGTCGCATTGCAATCACAGTTTCAATCACATTTTCATTATTGAATCCATTAATTCCATTGCTTATATTTAACAGTGCGTGTATAATGACACAACTTTTGCCACTGCCGACCCCGGAGCGATTTTATTCGAAGAGTTTTCTCGTATATTGTTGTTTGATGCCAGCCGCACATTGTTTCCGCGCACTGAATTTACTTATTTGATTTTATAATTAATATTCTAATTTAGTGCCTCTCACGTTTTTACTATCTATAAGAAGTGGTTGTAATTATTATGTTTAATTATGTTCAAGAATTTAGCTGCTTTCGCGGAAAATATACGATTCACATGAGAATTTTCGAAATGCATAACCGTAAGGAGAAATTTTAATTTTATGTTTCTTAGACGTTTCAAATCATACTGAATCGTTTGACATAAAAATTATATTGTATAAGGTATGTGGCATTGTATACAACCTAAAGATACACGTTTTGCTGACGTTTTGTCAAAAAACGACTTCACCGCTTTGGTACATTTAAATTTGATAAAGTAGGATTAGAACCTGCTTTGGTTGGTTTTGCAAGAGGATCGGTCGAAATTCTTTATAACTATCAGAAAAGTGCAAAATATTTATTGTACGTTTTTGCAAAATATCCTGAACTAATTTTAAAAATTCAAGAAAATATAGTAGGGAATATGTTGATCAGGTTTTGGTAAAGGCCGGGTTGTTATTTCGTAATTATTAATTAACATCCTAAGCTCACAAAAAGTGACTTAACTATAAAAAATATCAAAATTCCAAAACTCTGCTGTCATTATATCAAAATTAGCTAAATGTCAATTCTTATAGTCGATTACAAAGGTATATCAAAAAGTTTATAGAAATAAGGTACATCTAGTTTAAATAAATAGGCGTTTTATAGATGTAGCGACCGCATTTTATAGAGTGATTGGACCCATTCAAATATATTTTATTTATCATATATGCTACAATATTATGAATACGGTCATCAAATGTAAATTAATAATCACTTTGTGTTATTTATACAAACATTCTCACCTATAAACTGAAATATAATAATTTCGGACAGGTGTAATCTAAATAAAATATTTATTTTAGGAGATTTAAATATCAATTATATTGCAGCTTTATTCATGGATTAATGAAATGTGTATATATATATATATATATATATATATATATATATATATATATGATTTAGTAGTTAATTTTGATGTTGAAATATATAAGTGAGTTCTTGAGGGCGATACATCAAACAAAGAAAAGCCAAAGATTTATAAAATAATCTTTATTTCCAAACGTTTCGACATTCAATTTAATGTCATCATCAGTGGATTCAAAAACAGTATGAAAATTAGCATATCTAGGTAATTATAATATATGTGGATTGGTAAAGTAACTATACAATAAGAGAAAAATTAACAAACAGCAACACTTAACAACAAACAAAATATAAAAGATAGGAAGGTGATAGAGACTAGAATTAAATAAATAATTAAAAAAGAAAAAGAATATAGGCAAAAATATATAAGTACACTCATATACACCTATGCATATATACACATATACATATATACATATATACATATACACATATACATATATATATATATATATATATATATGTATAGTCGTACATGTATATGTATATATATATATACACACAAACATGCAAACATATAATACACATATACATATACAAATACAAAAATATATACCTATATATGTACACATATACATGTACGACTATACATATATAAATATACGCATATACATATATGCAACGTGCATGCATATTCACAACGACGTACATGTACATGTATGAAACATACATATACTCATACCTATCTATGTAACTATAGCTATACACGTATACATATACATATACGCATAAACATGTATATATACACATATACATACACACATATATACATATATACATATACATATATACACATACACACATATATATATATATATATATATATATAAACATATATACACATACATATATACATATACACACACAATACATACATATATACATATGTACATAAATGCTCACATATATATACATATACATACATACATATATACACATATACAAATACATGTATACACATATATATATGTACATACATACAAACATACATGTAAATTAATAATATATATATATATATATATATATATATATACATATATACATACAAATACGTATATATATATATAAACATACACATATGTAAACTCGTATATATGTAAAGCAAACAAAATATTTATGAAGATCGATAATACATGTAAAATACAAGTGGACTTACATTACGTTGGTTGGTTACATCTAGAGAAGTGTACACAACACTAGAGATTGGCACTAACATTTATACAACTAACTTGTCAACACCATACATTTTTTATAATTTTTTGTATGATGTAAACAGAAAAATGAAAGTTTTATTTGAACAAAAATGTAAGTAAAATTATGTAATTTCTGCCACGACTTCTGTACTTTGCGAGTACCGAGGCATGTATGAACGCCAACACGTTTTGAAAGATTTTTAAGGGTCATTCAAGAATTGTTATGAGTGGGTAGGTAGAAAATGGTCGAAGTTGAAACTAGTAATGTTAGGCTAGGTTTGTATGGTTAGAATTAGGAGAAAAAAATTGGAAATGTTATTTAGTATTACTAGGTAGTTATACTAATAACTTAAATATCTAAAATAAAAATTTTTTAAGGGTTATTCAAAATTTGCTATGCATGGGTAGGTAAAGCTCGGGTTTCAAGGCCGAAGTTAAACTAGGAAATGTTGGCAAGGTTAGTAAATTTTCATACTGTTTTTAGATCCACTGATGATGACATTAAATTGAATGTCGAAACGTTTGGAATTAAAGATTATTTTATAAATCTTTGCCTTTTCTTTGTTTGATGTATCGCCCTCAAGAACTCACTCATATATTTCAACATCAAAATTAACTACTAAATCACATATATATATATATATATATATATATATATATATATTTAATACTCATTCAATACTGAGTTATTAATTCTGGAATAAATTCACTACTATTACATATAACTATTGGGTTTCAGGGCAACTAGAACCAAAATATGTGGAATTTTGTTTGAAAAATGTATCTACATTACCAAAATCTTAGGTAAAGTAAAAAAGTAGCTTGATACACTTATGTCAAGAACTGTTTTTCGCCTCAAAATAGTTTTTCTGTGACTCTGGAATGTAGAACCTGCGTTCAGCGACCTAAAATAATCATTCCCACCGAAAAACCAATGGTGTTCACACTTGTATATTACATTATATACGCTTAGTTATAACTATTTTTTAAAATTACTCCAAAATGAACAGTCCTTGAAAGGTAATAATATAAAAATATTAGATTTTTTGCGATTTCTATAACTTACCCTACGGGAAGTTAAGATAATTTTGTTTACGTTACAAAATTTTGTATGGACTCCAATTGCTGCAATTACCTTTGTGGATAATCAGGGTAACGAGATCCATGGAGCAATAAGTACATATATAATCATATTTTTTATTCGTTTGTATAGCAAAAAATATATAAGCAGAAAAATTCGCTTATATTTGAAATATTTGAATAATTTAAAATTTTATTAAAAAATCTGATTTCTTATTGATTTTTTTTAAATATATAAAAAAATGTTTAGTTCTTTTTTATAAATTTTGAAGATTAATTTATTCGCTCTTTTTTAAAATTTGAAGCAATTTTATGTTTTTTAAGCAAATGATGTTTAATCATTCAATTTTCAATTTTATACAATCACAAAATATTTGAACAAATAAAAAGTAAAATGTCGTTCAAAACATTTCAGCGGTATAATGCCTAATTTAACTAGTTTATTGTTTTTAGCTATGCTTTTTCAATTAAATTGAACAATACTGACAGTGATACAAATATTGTTTATATTGTTTATTTAATCAATAAGATTATCAAACAAACTTATTAATTTATTCTCGGCAGTATATATTTTTTTCAAAAATCAATCGAATTAATTGATCCACCATCGAGATTAGGAATTATCAATAATAAATTGAGTCTCAGGTTAATGTAAATAAACGATAATATCTTCTGGCTATTTTATTATTTAACTATGGACTAGTCTCCTCAAATAAAAAATTGTTTTACAAGTACACTTTAGTATAATTTTTTTATTTTTTATTTATACAATTGGATTTCTTGTTTGAAGCTCAAGACAACATACACAAAGACTCAACTATCAAATATATATTTAATGAAAATATTAAAATGTTAACAGATTTGTTGTACATATGTATATATATATATATATATATATATATATATATATATATTTATATGTTATTCTAATTTTATTTCACACTTCGATAATTGTAATGAGTATTGCTCGTATACGGTAATGTACCAATGAAAGATTTATCGACGGCAATGCAAACTTCTATATATATATATATATATATATATATATATATATATATATATAATACTAATTTCCGTAAACCAAGGTACACATTTGCACTTTTACAACAAGAAATTATGCAAATTTTACTCAACAAATAGTAAAAACCTTTATAATGAAATCGTTATTTTTAATTAAAACTGTGAAAACGTGCTAACATACATATTTACACAATTGCTTGCTCGAAATAAAGTTCTACATAGTTTTTCTGTCTATAGTGTAGTCAATTTACCTTTATTAATCAAAGTTATAAGGTTTTGATAAATTTTACATACATTATTTTAAATTAATAACTTTTTTTGCAAAAATAAACTTAAAATACTTCAAAATGTCACCAAATGTTTATTAATTATGAGTTCTATATTATTTTTAGTAACTATGTTATTTATATTGACTTAAAATGAATATTGAAAATTAAACTTTTCGAAAGTTTCATGAATATTGCATTTCTATCTAATTCAATCCTAATTTCAAAAAGCTTTTTCATTAAACTTGAAAAAAATTATTGCAATTTTGGAAAAAAAGCTGTCTTATAATTAGATATTTACAGATAATGTTTTGGAGAAACAAAATCACAATTTTCAAATTCATTCCATTCTTCTGAAGAATATGTAATTGTTTTAATTATTTTTATAGACGGTTGGAAATTTTCATCATGATAAAACTAATTTGCTTATTGTAATATACTTCATTTTTGTATAAATTTACAAACATCGTTAAAAAATATGTCAATATTTCATTTTACAAAATCTAAATGATATAATATTTTTTACACTTTTATATGAAAAACCGTTATAAATTAATTAATTGATATATATATATACATATATATATATATATTATTTTTTCTATATTTTCGTCATAGTTTCTAAAAATTAAGCCAGATTTATTGTGAGACAATTTTCATCTATTACACGGTTTGCTTTGGATATAGATTGCAGAATCATTTCCAATCATTATATACGTTAATAAATTACATTCTCAACTTTCGACAATCTGGTTTTAAATTGGTGAACAAAGTTTGTAATTTTTACTCTCTGGTTTCCATCTGCTTTGGCTTTCGGAATTTTAGATATTATAGTATAAATTACATAGTTATCATTGAATTGCTTATATTATCAGTTAAGAAAAATTATAGTTCGTGCCATTATACTATGTCGTTTGACATGACGTTAATTTATCATTATAAACGCGATTTCTGTTCTATGTGAAGATGCCTTACTTGATGTGGTTTACACAAACAGATGACACACAAATAATATATAGTATTATATACGACCATATTTTAATATATAGTGTGTTGTATTCTGTTACAAAATATTTTGTTAATAATGGTGTAACCTATTTTATAAAGATTTTAATAATAAATGCACATTTTGTTCTCATTTTTTTGGGTTTGCTACCAAGATGTTTAATTTTTAAAGTTTACTTGTATGCTTCAAGCAAATATCCTGTCCATGGTTTAATCAAATTGAATGATTTAAAACTTTCAATTTTTTGATTATTTTGAAAGCTACCTCCTTCAAAAGCTTATTGTTTTTTCACACCTTTACACGTGCAAATTGTTTTTTAAATTATTTTTATGAGAACGGATTATCCGCTCTCAAAAATTTAATGGCAATTTTTTACCCTTTGAACAGTACCTCCAAAAGGGGTAGACCTGCATTTCGCAAAATCTAACCAGTACGTCTCCCCATATAACTGAACTTTGAAAAAGGGCTTCAATTGTTTTCTTATTACTAAAATATATATGAAATATCTGATAATGTGTTATGCTTATGTCCAATAATCACTTGTGACCATCAAATATCCATTGTCTTGAATTTTTTTTGGATTTTCGAAACCGCTGGAGCTGCTTTTCCAAAAATTTAGTCAATTCGTCATTCCGTTCATATGAGTAAAATGTTTTTCGAATCGTTCAATTCGGACGTTCAGCTCTCTTAACTGAAATAACATTTTTAGCAGTTTTGCCTCATATCTTTGAGATGGCTGGACCTGCTTTTGCCAAAAACTGATCATCGCGTTTTCTTTTCAATAAAAATCGAATATTTTTTAAATTTTTAATTTTTTTAATCGTTGAAATAAATCTGTTGATCCGTGCGCTCTAAATCGTAGCCAAAAAGTTGTATTTATGGATACATACATTCACACATTTTTGATGGATGCCGAAATGTTTAGGAAGTCTTCAAAACGTGAAGATATAAAAATAAATTATTTTCAATTTTTTACGATTATTATAACTTAAAATGTAACAAAAAAGATTTTGATTTATGTTTACAAAATCAGATTTTGAAATTTATTTGTGGAATATTATGATTAGTTATTTATAAAACTATAATAAAAAAATCAATTCTGTTGAAAGGGTTCTGTTTATAATAGTAAACAATTAATCATTTAATTTGTGTGTCATATTTGTATATACGGTGGAGCGATCTTGTACATTGAAGTCCCAAAAGTCGAGTAAATGAATAGTGTCAGAAATGCAGCATCAACTCTGATTATGATAAATTTTATGACGGTAAGATTATATGCATGACAAAAAGGCAAATAAACGTGTAATATAATTATGAGATAATGACTTTTACCCTCAATAAAAAATCTGTGCGATTTAATATTTTCTAATGTTCTTTCCGCGAAAGTAGTTGTGCTCATTGTAGAGTATGCATGGCCCAGTTCGCTTCGAAAAAATCTCATTTGTTTTATATATTTTAATTTGTAAAGGATGGGGTCCGGTGCGATAACAATTTCGGAATGGCATTGCCGCCGCGTCCTATTTATATTCCGGTACACAACTGGCGGCATAATGAGTAAATGCATGATAAATGCAAATGCTTAATTCTAACTACCGCATATAGTACAAACTCAGTCGCTAATGCTACGAAACTCCCCGGCAACGTGCGGGACTCATCGCAGCGTCACATGTTACATTAACTAGCTGCGCGTAGCATGCTATTGCTCGGCAGGAGAACATGCCGCGCTTAAAAATATACGAGCGACAAATCTAAACAATTCGACTAATTAAAGTTCTACTATATTTCTATGCTAAATATGCATTCTAACAATTCCTGACATTATTAAAATAATTTATCTAATCTGGAATTTTATAATTGATTTCAAAATGTGTCTTTGTCGGTTTTGTAGGGTTGAACGGGGCTGGAGGTCTAATTTGAATTTGAGCAATTATATTATGAAAACCAAACCAACTATTACATACATACATTATTTTATCAATGTAATTGCTTCAAATAAAATAAGCAATTAATAGGGATTATTCAGCTTTTACTTTTTGTAGTAGTATTTAAATTATAATTTTAATTGAATCATGCTAATATTATATAATGAACTAGCTGTAAGTGGAATTCTGTCTTAAGGCAATTAAGGCATCGTGCCTTAAGGCAAATTGCTGGAACTTCCCGTACCAAAAATTTATATTTTTTTAAAAACGATTAAGATTTTTGAGAAACTATAAATTGGACAAAAAATTACTTTTTTTTGAAAAAAAAAATTAAAAAAAAAAAAAAAAAAATTTTTTTTTTTTTTGAAAAAAATTTTTTTCTTTATTTTGACATATTGTGGAAGATCTGAACTTTTTTTCAAAGCAATCGTACTGCTTTAACTGCATAGGGACAAAATATAAAGCGCGTAAGCGCCGCGTCGCTGTCTAACGCATAAGCATTGGTACGGAACCCATAGGAATGTTAACAAAATGTATACTCATTGTTAAAATATGTATAAAATATCTGATAATTTGATGTGCATATGTCTAATGATCATTTTTGACCGCCAAATGGCTCATTTTTTTACTTTTTCCTCCATATCTCCGAAACCGCTAGACATACCTTCATGAAAATTTTATCGATTCTTCATCTTGTCAATACAAGTGAAATGTTTTTTGAATTATTCAAATCGGACGCTCCGTTCTCTTAAAAACTGAGTTACCGTTTTCGGCACTTTTTGCCCCGTATCTTTGGAACGCCTAGACCTGCCTTCGCCAAAAACTAATCAGCACGTCTCCTTATCAATACGAATCGAATGTTTTTTGAATTATTCAAATCGGTTGATCCGTGTTCCCGAAATCGTCGACGAAAATTTGTATCCGCACATACATACACACACGTACATACATACACACACGTACATACATACACACACATACACACACACATACACACACACACACACACATACATCCATTTTTTCTAAGGTATGCCAAAATGTTCAGAAACCTTTGAAACGTAAAGATATATAAAAATTTTTATATTCGATTTTTTTGCGATTACTATAACTTGCCCTACGGGAAGTTAATCAATTATTTGAAAATTATATGTTCATATATATATATATATAGTGATATAAATTTATATATATATATATATATATATATATATATATTAATTTATATCACTAAAATATTTTGATACAAAAATTATTACGTAATATTGCATTTGATTAATCGATTATACATTGGCTCATTTCGTGGATTTATTAGTAGTATTTTTGCATATATATGAAAGCGAAAAAAACAATTAAAATTATTTATAGAATTTAATTCAATCTGAAATGCGCGCGTGCTTTAAGTTATCTATTCAATCATCTGTATATATCACTTTTATAGGTATTTATAAAATATATGTTTGTATGTATATATATATATTTATATATATATATATATATATATATATATATATATATATAATATTTAAGAAGACTTTTAATAAAGTATACTATGAAGATGTTTATGGTTAAAGTTTATATTGAAGAATTGTATCTTTATAAATAACCGGTCTAGTTCTTTTATGAAGTATATAAACCTAGTGTATGAATCGACGGCGTAAATGTGTCTCTATAATAGTAATAATAAACTATTTTATAGTTAATTCATATTTAGAGGAAAGCAGGGCAAAAACCAGCGCTATATTTATTTCAATACAATTATTAGTAGATAGTTTAGTTTGAACCACAAATGACTGATAAAATTATACATTTTAAATTGTAGAATGCAAAAAATGTATAACCAGCTAGCACCTATGAACTATGACGACGCTATGAGGAGATAAACGGCAATGTTTGAAAATCCACAACAAAAATATTTTTTTCGTTGTTAGTTTTTTTGGTTGTGAGCACTATAGTTTAGGTTACGAAATCTTAATATAATTATACATTAGGTATTTAATTGTTTTACAAAATATATTGTTAGTTTTAAGTTAGATTAAATAGTTTTTTACGTAACCTTTTTAGAAGCTTACATCTGGATGGTGTAAAAAACACCAACTGAACCTTTACCTAGGGTCAAAGGTATAAATAGTAAAGTGAATTAAGGTAAAAAGCAATTTTCCAGGATAACTATTAAATAAATAGTTATGCCAACCCTGCTAACCAATATTTCTGACAAAATACAATGTCATGGAGAAATACAGTTGTGCCTGTAAGATCTGTAAAATGCACCCATGAAATTTAAGCATGGGTTGAATAATGTAGCTATTATTTTCTGAAATTCTTTCAAAATTGGAAATGAGACAATGAATCTATTTTTTTCGTGCCAGTCCCACTTTATTCCGCCTATGGGGTAAGAAGAGACAGAAAAAAAGTGGTTGAAAAATAGTAAATACACATTTTTTCAATTAGGAATTAACAGAGAATTTTACTGAACATAGTTCGATAGTTGTTTGATTGGCACGTGTTATATGTTGCGATGTAATTTAATTGGTTTAGACAGTATAAATACTTATTTTAGTCAAACTGAACATTTATCAAATTAAAGTCAAATTAAAATTTATTATATAGGTAATCTATATATTTATATACTCTAAACTTACTAACATCATATATTTTCTCATCAAAATGATATGCAATGATAATTGTGAATTTTGATGTAATTTTTGAATTCATTTTTATTTTTTTATATTATTACATTTTTTAGTACTTTTAATTTTCATCCATATTATATTCAAATTAAATTTCATGCATATTATATTTTAATAGTAAAATAATTTTCATGTATCAAGTAGGCATAAATTTCTTTGTCTGATGCAAATGTTATTTATGATCATGGACCCTAGAAATGTTTAATGTGTAAATTTCAATTCCAAGCTATGATACGATCACTGAAACCAGTTCTATGAAATGAAATGAAGTGTTTGCAATAAAATATTTACAATACTCCTTCATGTCGAGTTACAACTTCCGTCGGGATATTATGATGAACACATCATAATGTAGTATGTGGAGTTTCTTCCCCTCGGTTGACTTCAGCCGGCATGATTCTAAGGCGAAGGGGTTTAAGGCAGCCGGGGCCGCCGATGTATGAAGACATTCAGTATAGTAGGGTGTTGATTTTCACCGTCGGCCATGTGCGTGGCTCGGCTGTCGTAACCTTTGGTTAATTATGTACGGTACTCCCGGGCAAGACGCCTGGAAAGACATTCAACAGGTCTTGGGTTACCTTCCGACATTGACGCTTAAGTATATTCAATCTGGCTCATGGCAATTAACGTTTCGACGATGTTTAGTGGCACTTAACCGCTCATGTTTAGATTTATTTTATGCGAGCGTTAATCGTTCGCCAGCGCCCCGGGTCTCCACCCGCGCCGACGGGGACGCGTGATTATTTCCTCTCGTAAATGTCGGAACCAAATGGGCATTTGCAAAAATGTGAAATGCTAAGGTGTGCCAGAATGGTGATTAGGATGAAAATTTATGTGCGTTATTTATATTAAAAATTCATGTCGTCGGAAGGAAAATAATAATGCTGAATTATTTTTTATACAAACGATTCCTTAATGTTTGATCAAAGCGTATCATGCGTGCATAGGTTCTATAAATTTGTCTAAATCGTTTATATGAGGATAACATGGAGGCGACATAATTCAATTAAAAAATCATTGATCTACTGATTTTATTTCTTCGAAACGAACCGTGTGTTTCTCGTAACACACACTATACATTCCTCCATACAACCCAACATATAACATTCATGTATGTTACAACTAGATCCAAGATTTTGTTTGAATTAATCTCAGTTGTAGTTTTTCTCATTAATCATGATAACTATTGGAACAATTTAGCAATCATAAAAAAATTGCAGAGGATCAAAGACTGATAGATAAGACACCAATAAGACACCAGCCGAAACAGAAGAAATATTTTAATATCGTTTAAAATCTTATTGAAAAACGGCAGTTACTAGTTAGTTCTTTCACAAACAGCTCCTACCTCCTTTATATATATATATATATATATATATATATATATATATATATGTGTGTGTGTATAAACGACCTCCAAAACCATAAAAACCGTTTAGACTTGGAGTTATATACTGGTGTCATTTGCCTTACGTAAAAGATTTATATTTTTCGTGAAAAAAACTGTTTCAACAATTTGGCATTTTGTTGGTATGTAATTACGATACAACTCTCAGTTCAATTTTCACACAAATTAAATCTATGTTTAATTCTGACCGCCTCAGAAACTATTTTATATCGGAGAAACTATCCAAAACCTGAGTAAACGCCTTCATCAACATAAAAATAACTCAAAAAATCCTAAACAATATAAAATAATGTTAACTGATCATATTAAATTAAACCATGATATGGATTTTTTCAGCCCTAAAATTTTACATTTCGAAGAGAACGTAATTAAAAGAAGATTCGCTGAAGGGTTGTTATAAAAATTACATAACGACAAAGTTATAAACAAACGTTCTGGCAATACGGCCCAGAACGAGACAAACACGTGGTTCCTTAATAGCGTAAATTTGAACACATGTTAAAAACTGCTTTAAGAAAAAATGTGAATTATATTTGTATTTCAAAAATATTTTTATT